>NC_080192.1:147035111-147344753 GCF_030028045.1 Hippopotamus amphibius kiboko | reverse complement strand
ACTAACCCCACGGGCCTTTCCTCAGGACAAAGAAAGTCCCTCAAATATTGGCAAAGGGCATTAAAGTCACCTTATCAAACAACCCTGGATCCTTGTTATAAACTGGATGCACCTGTCATGTGTTTTTCTTGAAGGTGGAAACATTTAAAGTAAAAACACTAACAGCCTGGTGACAGTGGAAGGGTGAGACACAAGGGAGCTAGCAGGTGAGGTCGAAAAATAAACGTTCCGATTCCCTCATTCACGCAGGCAAGATCGATACAGAGGTGTCATTCCTAGTGCTGATATTTAGACAGTATATGCCTTTCTCTTTTCTAGGAAAATGAGTCGTCATAACTGAATCAATAAGCAATAGCAAAATGCTGTGGGTGACATTGAACCTGTTCAAGAATTACTTCTCGCAGGTACCAGCCCCAGACATTTCACAGTCTAGGTTTTCCGCCTGTCGTGGAACAGATCATTTCCATGCTGGATAAATGTTTCCAGCGAGCACAGCAAGATGGCATGCTTCCCCACCGTTCATTTCCCAAAGCCGGCACATCCTAGAGACGCGAGCAAGAGCAGGTTGAAAGGAACGTAGAGGCAGATGTCCTCCAAGAAGACAGACGCAAAAATTATACGTGAAATATGACAGCGGTGTGTTAACAACAGGACATCTGCTACAAACATGAAACGAAGTAAGGACTGATCCGGAGGGGAGGTCCTTTCACACTGAGGCATCACTCATCGCAAATACAAAGGAAAGGAGAAGAGCCCCACAATCACGTCAATAGATGGTGAAAAACACTTGCTAAAACTTTTTAACAAGCTAAGGAAGGGGAAGACATAATTAAAAATACATCCTCAAACCACAAAGCCAGTAGCCAATACCTGGCATTAAACCCAGGCAAGACGAGGCAGCTGACTGTGGCCAACGCTCTGTGCCCACACAACAGGATGAGAAAGGGGGAAACAGACTTTACAAGATGGAAAAGATATATATATATATATAAAATTTTGCCCTTTTTTAATTGGTAAAGAAGAGGCAAAACTGACGTTACCCAAACAGGATGTGATTGTCTATCTGAAAAAAGCCTAAAAATACACTAATTTTTTAACTCCATTAATATGAACATAAGAAAGCAATGGTTTGCCTACATGCCAGCCTTAACAGTCAGGACAAAAATGGAAAGAGAATCCTATTTACAGCAGTAAAATTAACCTCACAAAATGTATGTCAAGCTCAAGGGATTAAAGCCACAAGTCGGGCAGAGCAACATAGGAAAAGATTTGGACCAACAGATAAATACAGTATATGCTGCCCCAGAAGACCAATGTTAAGATGCGTGCGCTCACCAAATTAACTTAGGAATTTGGTGCAACTCAATGAAAACTGCAATGGAATTGTTTCTGTAGAGCTGATCATAAAAGCCCCTAAAGAAGGAAAAGTAAGGAAACGAAGGTTAGTAACTTGGAGGCACACAGCATCCTCCGCGTTGAGGCGCCCGGGCACAGAGGCCCGGAAACGCGCCCAGACAGGTCAGCACACTCAGAGCACCACGCGCGGCAGCTTGGCTCCCGATGTGAGGGAGCCCCGCCTGCTGCCGGCTGCCTGGGTGGACCCGGCGCCACCTTCGCCGTGGGGGCCCTGAGCAGCCTGTGTGACACCTCTTCTCCAATCCCCCTTCACTAAAGCCAGGGTGACAGCATCTACTGTGTGGTCCGCTGTGCGGATCACAGAGGTTACACACTTAGAGAACCAGCAGAGGACCTGGCGAAGGGTAAGGTCTATAGAAGCACGCGTGACAGTGACGTAACACAGACACACGGTGCGAGGGGATGCGCTGATGGCGGGAATGAGTCCCGCACACGGTCACGCCGCACACCCACTGCAGGGGCAGGCGGGACTCAGCGTGAAGCCCAAAATACAACCTCTAGGAACTGACAAAAGTGTAGACGGACCCACGATCTTGGGGGAGTGAAGTGTTTCTAATCTGAGGGTGGGGGACGTGGAGGGAGGGGATGGAGGCAGGGAGGGGGATGGTGAAACGCAAAACTGGGAAACTGGGAGAGGCGGCAGTTTTTAGTCTGAAGCCCTCAAAAAGCCGAGAGGGGTCAGCTTCCATGTGGTGTCAACACAGCGGCGACAGCACCTCCAACACCCAAAGCGACGATAAACAGATCGGGGCAGAAATGACTTCTGGCCTAAGGTTAGGAATTCCTCTATCCTCAGCCTTTAATCTACAGGAAGCGGCAGAAAACAAAAACAGAAAAACAAAGATATCTCCAATAAATGTCATCCTTTTTTTTTACATTAAAAAATATTCTCTAAGGAAGAGCATCTGCTCACGCGGGCTGCAGAATCCGGGTGAATCCCACAGAACGAGCGCTGTGTCCCTGGGCGGCGCCTGCCTGCACCCAGGCCCTGCGCGGCGCCTGCGACAGTGGGAAGGCCTCCCCATCCCCGCCCATCCGGCTGCGGCTTCACAGGCGCCAGAGCTGGACCCCAGCAAAGCGCATTGCACGGCCCTCATTTGCAGGAAATAGGAGGCACTAAAATCCTGCCACCACGTTCCTGAGGACGAACGGCCACAGGAAGCAGAAGTGGCACAACGTGAGTCCAGCCTCTCAGAGGAGTCGGCCTGGGCCGCTGGGACTCATCCCCTGAGAGGCTGACCCCCCAAACCCTGGAGAGCGCTGTGCGGGCGCCCTGCGGGCACTGTCAGCCGTCAGCTCAGCCGGGCTGCAGAGGGAGCCGTGCCTTTGGTGAGGACTGGAAGAAGGGGGTGCGTTTCTTTCTGGTGCCGCCCCCCCCCCACCTCCCTCCTCCGCTTCTCCCCACCCGCACCCCTGCCTGGGCAGCAGCTTGTCTGGTCCCCAGAATGGCCTGTTTCTGACTGAAGATGTGACGGGAGGGCAAGGGTCACACCACGGTAGATGCTCAGGCACGTCATCTACTCACAGCCATCCCGGAGAGAAGCCATCGCCCCATCTTTCAGAAGAGGAAACGGAAGCTCTGCAGGAGAGTACCTTGCTGAGGTGGCCCAGCTCTCTCTGCTCGAGGGCCAGGGGTGGAGGACTCCAGGGAGGCGGTCAGAGCCCCGGGTTCCAGGTGATGGCGGGAAGGGACCACTGCCCACAGCCTCTCCCGCCTGCGCCCCACCCGCGCCCGCCTGGTCAGGACCCTACGTATCATCTGTCGAGAGGTCAGTGACCGTCAGGCTGAGGCAGCGAGGATGGATGGCGGATTCAGTCATTCATGCCACTCCCTGGACCAGGACCACAGAGGGCCTGGGCGGGGCTGGTTGGAGCACTGCCCCCAGGGTAGGGGAGAGGCAAGGTCCCAGCTGTGCAGATGGCAGGAAGGGGGAGGGAGACGGTGTGTGTCCCACTGTCACAGGATTTGGACAAGAGGACTGAGGTTCCCTCCTGCCCCTTCCACCCAGTATATAAAGGTCCTGGCCCAGCCAAACGATGTGAATCTATAGACCCTTCATCTGTAAAATGGGCCGATGCCCACCCACACGGCTATGCTCTCTTTTCTCAATAAGGAGGCTGTGAGGGTCAGAGGGGGAGGCTGTGTGGGTCAGAGGGGGAGGTTGTGCGGGTCAGAGGCGGAGGTTGTGCGGGTCAGAGGGGGAGGTTGTGTGGGTCAGAGGTGGAGGTTGAGGTTGTGCGGGTCAGAGGGGGGAGGTTGTGCGGGTCAGAGGGGGGAGGTTGTGCAGGTCAGAGGGGGAGGTTGTGTGGGTCAGAGGCGGAGGTTGTGTGGGTCAGAGGGAGGAGGCTGTGTAGGTCGTGGGGGGAGGTTGTGTGGGTCAGAGGGGGAGGTTGTGCGGGTCAGAGGGGGGAGGTTGTGCGGGTCAGAGGGGGGAGGTTGTGTGGGTCGGGGAGGAGGTTGTGCGGGTCACACACAGGGGTTGTGCGGGTCATGACCTGAGTCCCAGGAACAGTGGCATATGAACAGGCAGAGAGGAAATGAAAGGCAGCTTCAGGCTTCATGAGGACCGGAAACACAAAACGCTTGATTCCTGCTGGCGATGGGGTGAACGAGATTACATTATTATTTTCTGTAGAGATATGACTCTTTTAATTTTGCTGGAGTACTCAGCTTCGGACAGGAAATCAATGGTCTACTGTTATCAGCCTCGGAGAGGAAATAAGGGCTCACATCCCTGGGATGCTGTCGTGGATGTGATTTATTGGAAACAAAGGCTGACTCCTCGACGATACAGACGCCGGATGGTGGCCCTGGAGCCGCGCTGGTCTGAGCTCAGGCAGCGGTCGGCAGAGCCGCTGGTGACGCGGGCACAGCTGAGGGCACGTGGCCTCCACTCGGCCGGCCCCGCCACCGCAGGAACCAGACAGCCCGGCAGGCGCAGCATCCTTCCTCCCCTGACCTGGGCCGACAGCCTCCAGCCGTAAAGTCAGAAGGACGTAGTCCAGTGCCTCCCGCGGGACCCAGGATGCGCCGGGGAGACGCCGGCCGTGCCAGCGCCCAGACAGGGCACCGTGGCAGTTGCTGTTCCCTGTGCAGCTTCTAACAGATGCAGGCGTCTGACGTCCTCCGGGCGCCCATCGTGACCGCGTCGTGCGTGCGCCCCCACGGGAGCAGAGCACTCCCACGACATACCATTTTGCAGCGCAATCGTATTTGGGATGCTTCTCCGCTTGCGCAATTTCATCTTTCGGAAGGCAAACCCTCCCTCCGCAGACGGGTTTTTGATTTGCTGCTGTGCGCCGGACAGGAAGCATCTCCCAGGAAGAAACGGCACGCTGTGCGCGGCAGCCCTGCGCCCTCTCCTGGGTTCCGAGCCATCTGCTCCCTTAAATCCCGCGGAGGCCATCCAGCTACCACACAGCACTCTGTCCCTGAAATGATTCCCCGGGCAACCGCACGCGGAGCCAGGAGGCGCCCAAGGACGGAGCTGCTGTCAGGCGGGGACGCAGGGTGCTTCCGGGGGGACGGGCCGCGCCACCGGGGAGCCGAGGGCACCAGGCCGAGCCCCAGCCCCAGGATGGGAGCCTCCACCGGCCCCGCCAGCAGCGTCCAAAGGAAGCCAGCTGGAGGCGGGACCAGGCAGAGGAGCCTGAGACGAGGCGCTGGAGCACAGGGAGGCGTCTGGCCACCAGAGGCCGAGAGCTGACCAGCGGGCGTGTGGGGACAGGGAGGGGACGCGACCCTGCAGAGTCTGGACCCCCCGCCCTCCTCCCGCCACGAGGCAGCTCACAGAGCGGCCCCTGGACCTGGTGACTGCATTTCTGAGCCAAAAATTGAGATGAAGGTTTTGACCAAAAAAAAAAAAAAGACTATTTTCATTTGCAAATTTACTCGGGACAGCGTAAAGAGATTTAACAAATTACGTGTATTTCTACGGTAATGAAACAGCTTTACGACAAAAATATAAAACATGATGGAATCAGACGAAAGCCACTCACTCCTGTGCTCGTTCGGTCCGTGGCTGCCCTGTGGTCCTGGTCCCCTCGCTCCACCCTCCCGGGTCTACCTTTAGCTGGGGGCTGGGGTGGGGGCTGGGAGACAGGCCCGTGAACAGAAACAACCACTTCATTTCAGAAGAGCCGTGAAGGAAACAGCCGGGTGAGGCATGGGGTCACAGCGCGATGCAGACCCCTTGCTTTTCTGTGGCCGCCGCAACAAATGACCGCAGATGTAGCCACGAAAACCACACAGTCCTCATCTCACGGTTGTGTGGGACCCGGGCTGAACCCCCGTGCAGACCGGCGGTGCTCCTCTTGGGAGGCTTGGGGAGGAGCCATTCCCTGGAGGCCGCCCCCGGACCCAGAGGCCGCCCGCATCCCGGGGCTCGCGGCCCCTTCCGCCAGCTTCAAAGCAGTGACGCGGGCTGAGCGGCTCGCAGGGCACCCCTGACTCACCCGCCTGCCCCCCCCCATGTCCGAGACCACCGGTGGTCCCGCTGCATCGGGTAACCCAGGCGGTTCTCCCTGCACACCTCCTGCACGCCCAGCCCCGCCGCAGAGCCCTGTGGCACTCAGCTCTTCGCAGCCCAGGCACTGGGCGCTGAGCATCTTTGGGGCCCTTGTTCTGCCGTCCACGGGGCACCTCCCAGCAGGCGGTCAGGAAGGGGATCCCCGAGATTCTGTGATATTTAAACTCAGGCTTGGCTGTTGGAGACGGAGTTGACCACACGGAGAACTCGGGGAGGCACTCCCCCAACCCGCGCGAAGGGACAGCAAGGGCCCCCAAAGCAGGCCGAGGGGCGCCGGGCCTGGGGGCTGGACAGAGGCCCCTGTAGGGACACAGCGGGCAGACGCGGGAGGGCGGGGGCCCGGACGCAGGGCACCCTCGGGTTGGGCTGAAAGTGCAACCAGAGCCATGAAAGGTTTTAAGCACGAGAGTGACATGATCTGATTTATATTTTTTAAAGATCACTCTGTGATTTGACATTTGAAATGATATTTGAGATGTGTCTCGAGAGCACAGGTAGGATTGAGACAGGCAGATGAAGAGGGTGAGGAACGGGCTTCAGGTACACAGACAGCAGGGACACAGGCCCGGAGGCAGGACACCTAGGCCAGAGACACAGTCGAGGAGTTGGGGGTGAGGGGCAGAGCTGCAAGGACAGGGCCTGGGGGGCGGGGCTGGGCCCGGAGGGGGGATGCTCAGGCCCCGGGATGTGGGCTGACGGGTCCCACGTGACCCTTCAACAAGCCATCAGTGGCTCTGAAACTCCAAGCCAGCAGCTTCCTCACATCACCATTAGATGCCATTAAAGAATCGATAATTGGGATAAAGAAGCATCTCTGCGCAAGGTCAGCTCGGGGGCTGCTGGGAGTGTCGGCCCCCGAGGACCGGCTCAGCAATGATTCTCACAGCCCTCTGCCGACCTGAAGGCGGCAGGAAGCTTGCGAGCCTGGAAACCTCAAAGAAAAGGCAACCCCCCCGCCTCCTCTCTGCCTTTCCTTTTTAAATTTTTCTTGTTTCCACAAGGTAGGAAATTCCACCTCAGAAAATCAACGCATCCCTGGGGACAGGGCGGGGCGTCCAGCCCTGGGCAGCGTGGGGCCCGTGGGAAGGGGCACTGGGGGCGGTGTCCACCTCGCAGAGTCTCCAGACCAACAAGGCGGGTGCCGCTCTCACCATCAGGATCCCACCAGCGGGCCGGCCTGGAGCCGAGTATCACAGGGATTTGTTGAAACAGTAAAATGGAAAACAGAAAACAGTCAGATGAAAACACAAACTCGCCTCTTTGAGTTCTGTCCTGTCCAACACAGTCAGTGCAAACTGCACACACACACACACACACACACACGTATACACACGCATACACACACACGTATACACACGCATACACACACACACACATACACACAAACATGCACACACGCACGTGTGCCAAGCTGAGCGCTGGAATGACTCCAGGTTCCTCAGAGGGGTCGGCCACCCGGCCTCACAACACCCACCTCATCTGGAGAGAAAAACAAAATCTGCGATCCCCAGATCCCCGGCTGTGACCGGCAGGCAGGTGGTGGTGTCCCGGCGGGGCCTAGGCCAGCGTCCGAGTGTGGCGTCAGGGTGGGAGGCCCTCTGGCCCACGTCTTGCTTACTAAGCTGAGGCTGGGAAATGGTTACGGGCAGATGCGTTTCTCAGCAGACACGGGTCTTTTAACCCTGCCTCCCTTTCACACACACAGGCACCGTGGTCCCGACGCCACGTCCTGGGCCAAGGATGACATATAAATGGCCAAGAAGCACGTGAAGAGATGCTCTCCATCACTGGCCATCAGAGGACAGCGAATCAAAACCACGATGAGAAACCCCTGCGAGCCCACCGGGACGCTATTATCCGAAAGCTCGGAAAATGACAAGTGTCGGTGAGGATGTGGGGAAACTGGAGTCTGGTACGTACACTGATGGTGGGAACGCAAACGGTGCAGCCGCTTCGGAAAACACTGTCGGTTTCTTAAAATATTAAGCACATGGTTACTGTATGACCAGCAATTCCACTCTAAGTACCCACCAGGAGAAAGGAGAGCACACGTCCACACAACCCGTGCGCTGTGTTGACAGCAGCTCTATCCACGACGTCCACAGTGGAAACGACCCAGACGTCCATCGAGTGGTGAGCTCAGAGACAACGTACAGGCAGACCCCATTTTACCGTGCTTCACAGACACTGAATTTCTTAGGAACTGGGGTTTGTGGCAACCCTGCACCAAGCACGTCTATCGGTGCCATTTTTCAAGCGTTCGCTCATTTTATGTCCCTCTGTCACATGTTGGTAATTCTCACAGTATCTCAAACTTTCCATTATTACTACGTTTCTTATGGTATCTTATCAACGTGCTTGATGTTACTATTGCACAAGGATTAGGACTCATGGAAGACTCAGATAATTGTTGGCATTTTTAAGCAATAAAGTATTTTTAAATTAAGGTCTGTGTATTGTCCTTTTAGACACGATGCTATTACACACTTAACAGACTGCAGTACGGTGTAACCATAACTTTTGCACGCACTGGAAATCAAAAGAAAACGGTGTGACTCACTCCATTACAACACTCACGACATTGGGATGGTCCGGAACCTAACCTACAGTATCTCTGAGATGCTGTGTTCATATAAAAGGACACGACGGGCCCTGAAAAGCAAGAAGATACCGCCACGTCTACAGCATGGATGAACCTCGAAAACGTTATGCGACGTAAAGGAAGTCAGACAAACAGGAAGACATATTATGGGATTTCACTTACACTAAATGTCAAAAAACAAAAGGCAAATACACGGAGAAAAGAGTAGATTAATAACTGCTTGGGCTGAAGCCGCAGGGGAGTGAGCACACACGGCCTCCTGCTGCTTCGCAGGGAGATGGCAAAGTCCTGAAGTTAGATTGAGTTTTCCAGCACGCAAATTACATCTCCACAAAGCTGTCCGTAACAGCGGCCCTGCGCCCTCCCCCGGCTGCCGTGCCCTGGGTCGGCCGGGAACCTGCAGCACGGCAGCGGAGGAGGGAAACGGAAGCCGTGAATCCACTCACTCCCTAGGAGCATCGAGGGCTCGTAAGAAAATGCTGAGCCCTGCAGGACCCTCGGGTTCCAATGTCTCTTCTCACTGATCATTTCCTTCCTTTCTTTCTTGGCTGTCAGGTGAAATGCATCTTTTACGAGAGGAGAGACAGAAGTTATGGCCCAGATCACACCACTGGCTGCCACGAGGGAGCTGGCGGGTCCGCCCAAGGGGGGGCCTGGGGAGGCGGGGCCCGCAGATGGCTTCGTCCCCCCTCACCTCCTCTCACATGCGTTTCCCCCGACGAGGTCAGCGCTGTGGGACTCAGAGGCAGGGCCTCTCTGGGGTGTGCCGTGCAGGAGGCAGCAGGACGATAGGTTCGTAAGAGCAGCTAGGAAGACGGGGCCTGTGAGGAGGGTTTGTTACGTGTCAGGGATAGCACTGCAGGCTCCCTGATGACTTGACTTCATTTAAACCTCAAGACAGCCTATGTAGGCGTCATCAGGACCCCGCTTTACAGACAAGGAAACAGGAGGTGAACTATGCGCTCCAGGTGGTGAAGCTTCAATCCAAGGTCAGGTGTGATGCTCGGGGCCTGGCCTCCCGGTGCCCAGGAGGGGCTGCTGAGGTGCTGTCGAGGAGTTTATGCCTCCCGACGGGCGCCGGGGGGGATTCCTAGGAGAGAGGTCAGGAACGGCGCCGTGCGGCGGGCACCACACGCGGCCCAGGCCCCATCAGGCAGACGGAGGACCACTCAACGTGATGACGAACCAGCTTCTCAAAAGGAGACAGAACTGAACCTCCAGGAAATCCTGATCTGGAACTTCTTACCCAGCTTGTTACTGGTTCGCAAACGCTGAGCTTCACATCCACGTTCACCTGCAAAACTCTCCTCGTCAGCAACACCCGAGCCCCGGTCCCCCCCACCCCGCATCTGCAGGCAGAACGCCGCAGCTCCAACCCCACACGCTCGAGCGCATCCTCCGTGGCTCCCGGGCTCCATCAGCTTCCAAGCCCACCTCGCCCGCGGCCCCGCCCGCACACAGCCTCCCCAAACACCTCCGCCGGCGGCTGTGCGCGCGGCCGGCTTCCTCGGGGGCATCACGCCTGCCGTGACGGCTCCCCTCGCGGGGCACCGGCACCGGCAGCCAACAAGAATCCGAACCACGCGAGGAGCGCCCCGGCTCACGTACGCACGGCCCTCCTGCCGAGAAAGCCCCCCCGTGTAACGAGGGGGCCGGCGTCTCCCCTGCTCCCCACGGGTCCCAGGGAACGCAGCCTCCTCGCCGCGGTGCCTGGGCAGGGCTGGGCGGTCCGGATGCCACCCCCCCCGCCCCCGCCTGCTCTCCGCCCCCTGCCCGTCGTCTCTGACCCCGGGTGCCACCTCCGCCTGCTGGCCCGGCGGCACAGGCGGCTGGGTGCGGACAGCCCTCCCAGGGCTCCTGGCTGACGCGGACTCTGCCCCAGAGCCTGCTTCTGTCCTTTCCTGTGAACAGCCCTGGGGAGCCTGAGCCCACCCTTCCCCTCGAGGCCCGGTGTGCTGCTCCGAGCTCCTCACCTCCCAGGACCCGCGCCCACCCCGAGCCCACGGCAGGCCAGGCGCACGCAGGTTCAACCGTCCGTGCCCTGGACGTCTGGCCTCCGCCCCTGCCCGACTCTCTCATCGGCCTGCCGTCCTCCCGCTACGTAACGCGTGGCGGTTTAAGTCACCTCTTACGAACCACTCTACAGCCTAGCGGCTTCCTACCACAGCGGATGACCGCTCACAACGCGAGGGTCAGGGATTCCAGCTGGGCTCAATGGACGGGGCGCGTCCTCCCTTCCCGCGGTGTCCGCCTGGTGGCTCAGCTGGGCTGCAGGGTCCCAGTGGCTTCCTCTCGTCTGTGGGGTCTGGACGGGGTTGTCCCTGGAGCAGGTCTGTTCTCCTCCGGATGGCATTTCCCTGTGTCCACGTGGCGTTGTTCTCCAGCAGACAGAGTGGAGCCAGGATCCCAGAGCAGAGCAGGGCTGCCAGGCCGCTCGTGACGAGGCCCAGCCTGGCCTGCTGTCACCGCAGCACATCTGGCTGTGCAGGCGTCCCGAGGCCGGCCGAGATTCGCGGGAGAGGACAGAGGCCCCACCTGGGATGGGAGAATGCCCTGGCCTTCGGAAAAGGGCCCCACTGCCACCTGTGCAGCCACCCTCCACGTGGCCACCGCGTGTCCCACGGTCCTCATCTGCTGTGGACACTCGCCCGCCACCAGGACGGGCTCCTTCTCGAGGACTCAGCCCCGGGAGGGCGTCCGTGAGGACAAGCTCCACAGCCGGGCGTGCTCTGAACCGGCAGTCACGTGACCTGGAACGAGTGAGCTACGCGCCTCGGTGATGGGAGCGTAAACGGAGTTTGCCTGCACAACCTCGCAGGGCTGTCGGGAACGTCACTGGACGGCAGGCCCCTCGGGGTGGAAGCGACCCATCAGCCGCAATGCCCGGCAGACACGACGGCATCCCTCCAGACTCACCGCCTGGCGCCTGGGGACCGGGACTCAGTGGTCCTTCTGAGTTCGTGGGCTCTTCTTCTGTGAGTCTCCCAGCGGGATGGGAGGATGGGGGCTGGGGGGACGGGGGACCGGGCAGCCCCTCCTGCCCCCGGGAGCTTACTCGGGGGAGGGGAGCAGACAGAGTCAGGCCGGCGTGTGGCCGAGCGAGCAGCCACAGGGCAGACCTCCCCGTGCCTCCGCGAGGGCAGGAGCAGCGCCCGCCCGGGGACCAGCGCAACGCGGATGAGACGGTCCACGCGCATCGCAGCCCGAGGTCCGCACGCGACAGGCGCGTGGGCGCATCTGCGTCCCCACCGCAGCGAGGACGACGGCGCTCCCCCTGCGGCGACCTCCCCCTCCGCCGCCCCAGGCCTGGGCCTCCCGCCCGCTCACAGCACGGGGCGCCCGCCGCCCCCCTCAGCGGGGACCCCTGGGTGAGCGGAAGGAAGCAGCATGAGTCAGGGAAGACAGCAAGCAAGCCTCGCGCGCAGGGACCCTCACCCATCGCCGCCCGGCGCCCTCCGACCCTGGCTCCCAGCCCCTGGCCCCCGACCTCTGTCCTCGGAGAGGACCCATGCGTCAGCACGTCCCCGCGGCTCACAAGCCTCGCGGGGCTGGACCCCAGGTCCCCTCCCAGGTTGGCCCTTCCTCTCGGTTTCCATCTGGAAGATGTCGCCAGCTCCGGCGACTGACTCCGTGCGGGGCTGCCCCCGGGGCCGCGTCTCTCGGAGCCTGGCCCGGATTTACTGTGAGGAGCCGACGTCCCTGGAACAGGGAGGCCGCAGGGCCCTTGCAGGGAGATGGGTCCCGGGGCCACGGCCCTGCTGCGTCTCCTCCCACCGCCGCCTCCCCCGGGCGGGTCCCCTGCGCCCAGGCAGGCCCGCGACAGCCAGCGCCGACGGCCCGGCCCACGACGGCCGGGCAGCCGCAGGGCGTGGGGCGGGCAGGCCTCGTCCTCCCACGAGTGCGGGGGCCTGGCGGCCCGGCCCCCACGGCAGGCGCCCCGGCCGGCCTCCCGCCGCCTCCGGCCCCACGTCGGCCGCACCTCCCGCCCCTCACCCGACCGGCACGGGCTGTCCCCGAGCGCCTTCCCGCCTCTTACGTTTTCAACGACTGAGTACACGTTCTTCTGTTCCATTAGAACAACAGCCAAGTGACCTTCAAATGCCCCCTCTGTGCACTTTGCTGAGCTCAAGGGAGGCCGGGGCTGACAGCGGAAAGGGGAAGAGAAAGGCTTTATGAAATATGCATCTGCAGCCGGCAACCATCTTCCACGCCACGGCGGCACACAGCCGGCCTTCCCTGCAGGTGCCCCGGGCGGCCCCAGCCCACGTTTGCTCAATTAAAATCGCAAGGACACAGCTACATTTTCAGCCGATAGAAAGAGGCTTCCCTGAAAACTCTTTCTCCCCCTTCAACCTCGTCTGACTCAGCGCCCAGGGTCCCTGCCGTCTCTCCCCAGCGTGTGTGTCAGGCCCGGCCCGGAGGCGAGGGCCACGTCTTGGGGGCGGGGTGCCGTGCGCACACCCGGGCCTCTGGGCCCTCCACGCAGCCTGCCCGCTCCTCCAGCCACGGGTCTGCTCCCCTGGGGACACCAGCCCGTCCTCAGGAGCCAGCCGTGGGTGCTGCCTCCTCTCTGAAGACGTCTCCGCTGTGCTCGGTCCTGGAGCCCCAGGAAGGACCACGGCTCCCTCCTCGCTGCCCCCAAGGCCACCCCCCCGCCCCCGTCCCGTGTGACAGTGACCGCCAGCCCTCGGGCCCGCCTGGGGTCAGGGCCTCGGCACACTGACGCAGCCTTGGCCTGGTCCGGCAGGCTGCCAGGCCGGCCGCGCCCCTCCAGCCCTTGTTAAATAAGCAGCGGTCTTTGACGTGATCACCCATCACCCAGGTCACCCCACAGGGAGCTTCAGCTGCTTGGAAGGACCTGCAAGACCAGGCCAAGGAGCAGGAACGGACCCCACAGCCCAGGAGGAGGGATGGGGGGGGGGGCGCAGGGCAGGGCCACGGTCCCTACATACGTGAGCACCAGCCCCAGAGGTGACGTGTGCACTGCGACGTGTGCAGAGAAATGCCCGTCTCGCGGGAGCCTGTGGTCCCAGTGGGACGCCATCCTGCAGAGGACACACACGCGATGGCCAGTGGGAGGGAGGGCAGCGGGCGGAGCTGCAGGCGGGAGTGCCCGCCCGAGCCTGGGCTCTTCCCGGGCAGCAGGGAGGGAGGTCATGTGCCGTTGTGCCTCCCCCAGGAAATACCCGCCTTGATCCATAGATCAACTATATAGCAATGCTTCCTGAATAAGAAATTAATTGTAAAAGGAACTTTATACCTCGTTCCCAAGATAATATAATTTTTTAGAAACTAGAAATAAGGTGCCTTGATAGATTATAAAAGCCTCTCCCACCCTCCCTCCTGCTCAGGCAGCTGTGACCAGATGCCACACGCTGGGGCTGGAACCTCAGCTCTGAGGCTGGAAGCTGAAGGCCACGGCCTCGGCAGTCAGCGTTGGGTGAGGACCCGCTTCCCGGTTCCCAGGCAGCGTCTTCTCGCCGTGTCCTCACCTGGAGGAGGGGCAGGGCGCTTTGGGGTCCCTTCTTATTTTAAAGGTGCTGGTCCCCACGTGAGGCTCCACCCTCATGACCTCACCGCCTCCCAGAGCCCCGCCTCCTGACACGGCCACGCTGGGAGCTGGGCTCCAGCCACGCGGGTGTTCCTGCGGCCTGGCCCGGCCGGGGTCAGGCGGCACCATGTCACTCCCACTGCACAGCCCTGCTCTCAGGGACCCGCCCGCACAGACCCAGAGTGGGTGGGAGTCGCCTGGGGGCAGCCACCTGCACCTGCTCTGCCCACAGGCCAGCATCCACGGACACGTGAGCCTCATCACCGGGGCACCAGTGCTGCCTCCGGGTCGGATGTCTTCCACTCAGAGGAGAGGATTCCTAGTGTCAAACCCAAGCGAATTTCCCCCTCTCACACACAGCCAAGTGTTCAAAACCAACCCTCGTTCTTACCGAACCATACCCGGGGTGGGCGCTTATTACAGAGATTTTCTCCTTAGAATTTTGGGCTCCTTTTCCTCGTTGAGAGAGAGGAACTATTAACCATCTTCACCATCACCCTGACTACGTCGGAAGCTCTTACGCATTTCGGACGGCACCAGTGCCCACTCCTCCAGGCAGCACCTGCGCTGACTCACACCGGCTCTCGCTCTGCTGTGGACCAGCCGCTCCACGTTCAGGCCGTAGCTTCTGGTTTCCATCAGTTGAGGGTCAAAAACTCATTGAAGTCATCCAACTATACACCAAGCACCGTGCTGTCATTTTCATAAGTTCTCTCATTTCTTACTCCTCCGGAAAGAAGGAGCAGCATTACTAAACATGCAAAAAAGGAAACTGACACACAGAGTTCTGACTATTGGGACACGTGGCATGGCCAGGATTTGAACCTGTGTCTGCTTGGCTCTAAAGGCAGGGCTCTTCCAAGCACATCAGAGCTGTTACCAAATACCACGCTGCCACCATGCTGCCACCAAGCTAGCTGCCACCATGTTACGATCAGCTGCCCACTCACTTGCAGAAGACCAGGAGTCCGTCGCTGGGAGAACGCTGCTGAACACATTTAGGACACGGAGGTCTGCACTCCAGGCCCTGTCCCTATAGGACCTGAGTTCGAGCTGTTCTGGTCCAAACCCGCATGAGGCCGGGGTGACTGCACCAGCCTCTCACACGTGTCCCCGGAGTTCCCTCCCCTGGTGAGTGGTAACCAGAGACCAAACCCTAGCATCCCCAGAACCTCTCCCAAGGATCAGGGGGACACGTCCACTCACTGTCCCCCAGGTCAGTGTAACT
The DNA here is from genome assembly GCF_030028045.1 of Hippopotamus amphibius kiboko. Taxonomy (NCBI): domain Eukaryota; kingdom Metazoa; phylum Chordata; class Mammalia; order Artiodactyla; family Hippopotamidae; genus Hippopotamus; species Hippopotamus amphibius. Next base: position 147,329,427 of record NC_080192.1, on the reverse strand, counting down.
CAGCAAAGGCAGCCCAGTGTCAGCCCTGGGAGTGGGCACCTTGAGACACTCTGGATCTTTCTAAAATTTAATGATTTAATGTAGACCCACCGACGTCTGTGTCACGTTGCACACGCAGACACACTCCAAGAGAGGACGACCCCCACCGTCAGACGCTGCTCCCCACACACTGTTTCACACTGTTGGGCCTGATTTGATTCTTTTGGGGTTTCATGTATTTTGACAAGTGCTTTCTTATCGTTCTGATTCGCCAGGGAAGCCTACAGTCCCTGCCAACGGGCCCGAACAGTTCATTCGGCAAAGACCTCTGGGGCCCTTCCCGTGGTGCCAGCATGTTCTGGGTGCTGAAGAGGGAGATGGAGATGTCCCTCATCCAGGCAGCGGGGTCGAAGGCACTGGGATAAAACCGCATAGAACTGCATACACACCAGCACGGGGGAGCGCGAGAAAACCAGGGCATCAGAGCGAGGCTGCGGGGCCGTGTCCTCGCCCACGCCTGGTGAGAGACTGACTGCAGCTGCAGGATGCTGTTCCTGAGGGCACCTGGGTGAAGAGAATGCTGCGGGGGCGGGGCGGGAGTTTCCGTGTTATTTCTTACAATTGATGTGAATCTACAACTACACCAAGATAAAAAGTTAATAATAAAGCGGGGGACCCAGATTTCTTTCCTTACCCCCAGAGACTCTGACCCAATAGGTCTGGCTGGGCCTGGAGATGGACACAGAACGAACCTCCCAGGGACCTGAGGTCACCAGGACGGAGGGCCACCCGCAGAGCCGTGACGTCCTGCAGCCGCGCCCCCGAGCCTCCCATCACGGGAGGGCAGAGGCAGCCGTTTCCCAAGACACCTTGAATCCAGCCTGCAGGTGTGTGTGTGTGTGTGTGTGTGTGTGTGTGTGTGTGTGTGTATTCAGCCTTCAGGTGTGTGTGTGTGTGTGTATCCAGCCTGCAGGTGTGTGTGTGTGTGTGTGCTTCTAATGTGACCATGCAGGCGAGCAGCTCCCTTCACTTTTACCACCTGGTTTCTTTAAGGGGCTTCCAAACATTTTAACCATCTCACTAATCAAATTGCGGGTGGCGAGGTCTTCCCCACGGTGCCCTCCTTGCTTAATTAACCCGCATCCCCCCAGGGGCAGGGGCGGGCCACACACATTGGGCTCTCCCCAGACAGATCCACACCTCGGGCTCCCGGGCTGGGTCCCGATGCCTGTCGCGGGCACGACGCCCATGAATGAGGAGATTCAAGGGCATCGCAGTGACCCAGCGGGTGGGTGGTCGTTGGTACGCAGAGCACCGTGCTTTTTAATTATCTGCAGATCTCAATGACAAAAACGGTATTTACGTTCTGTTCAAGTTAAGGGATGATTGATTATTCTTCTCTGTGTACTTGACGGAGTGGTAATAATAATACCTCGCCTCACAGAGTCTTCCTCCGAAGAGTTGAGCATCTTCCAAAGACTGCTGCAACCTATCCTTCAACACTGCTGTGCGGACACAGGCAGGAAGACTATTGGGTCAGGTTAACAGACCCCATTTGTTTGGGGTTAAACTAAGATAAGAGATGGAAAGTGACGCATCCAAATTTCAACATTTCCTCAGTGGTCAGTCCAGGGAGGCTCCCACTGCCTGGCAAGACTGTGCCTGTCGGGGGCGTCCCTGGTGGCACAGGGGTTGAGAATCCGCCTGCCAAATCCACGGGTTTGATCCCTGGTCCAGGGAGACCCCACATGCCACAGAGCAACAAAGCCCGCGAGTCACAACTACTGAACCCGAGCACCGCAACTACTGAGCCTGTACTCTAGAGCCCATGCACCACAGCTACTGAGCCCGAGTACCACAACTACTGAGCCCACGTGCCTAGAGCCCGTGAGCCACAAGTACTGAACCTGAGTACCACAACTACTGAGCCCATGTGCCTAGAGCCCGTGAGCCACAACTACTGAACCTGAGTACCGCAACTACTGAGCCCATGCGCCTAGAGCCCGTGAGCCACAACTACTGAACCCGAGTACCGCAGCTACTGAGCCCACGTGCCTAGAGCCCGTGAGCCACAACTACTGAGGCTGCACTCTAGAGCCCATGCTCCAAAACAAGAGAAGCCACCACAATGAGAAGCCCACGTACTGCAACAAAGAGTAGCCCCTGCTCACCACAACTAGAGAAAGCCCGCGCGCAGCAACAAAGACCCAACGCAGCCAAGACAAAAAAACAAAAAAACAAAACAAAAAAAAACTGTATCTGTCAGGATATAAAGTCCGGCTGCACGACAGACACCTCAGCATCTTAACCCAGTGACACCTACTCGCCGCTCACGTCACAGGCTGACGAGACCCAGGGACCAGGGACCCAGGGTTCCTCCAACGTGTTGCTCGGTCAGAGCGGCCGTGGAGGCCTTGCGGACCCGCCCCACTCAGCCGGCGGGGAGCACAGCCCGACCACAGGAAGGCCGGCCGGCACCGGCGGCTGGGGCGAGGACTGGGAGAAGCGCAAGGCAGGGCTGCACCCTTGACTGTGGCGCCAGTCACGCGGCCACAGCAACTGCAAGCGGCTCAGAGGTGCAGGTGTGCACGAACACAGGTGAGTCTCTGGACCTAGAACGGCACGTCCGCCGTGTCGTCCCCACACTCCTGCTGCCCACGCCATCCCCTTCTGCAGGAAGAACGCCCAAGGAGAAGACGACGTGGAAACAACTCGTGCCAACCCACACGGCACGTGAAAGTCTCTCGAGGAAGGAAAACACGGTCTACTTGTTTCTACAGAAAATCTACTTACCCTCGAGACTCACTTTCTTCCTCCCCTTTCTCCTTCTTGACAAAGACACGTCGCTTCTGCTGCTGGCTGAGATAGAGCAGGTCCACCCCAAGCCGTCCCTGCACGGACCTCAGCTGGAAGCTCGGCCAGGACACAGTGTGTCTGGGGGCCCTGAAAAGTAGCCGAGAGCAGGCAGCCTGGGGAGGAAGCCCAGCTGGAGGAACGGCCAGCACGGGGCCAGCTGCTTGGCCTTCTCTGTTCTTCATCTCAGCTGTGTCCTAAACGTAGCCTGAGTCTGGGGACGCTCGGTGAGCAGGACAGTGACTCCTGTCCAGAAGACGTGGGACGGAGCTCTGAGAGGCAGAGGGCTGGGGGAGCCCGGGGGTCTTTTCCTCTTCTCTCTCCTGGCCCGGCTCCAAGGTGGCCCCAAGCATGACGTTACGGCCACAGCCATGCTGGAAGCTCCCAGAACGCCAAGAAAAAACCCACCTCTCTCTGGGGAACTGGGAAAATGTGCTCCTGTGTCCCAAAGGTTTGGGGGGAATCCTACTTATTTTCTCTTTTTTTATCTTGCATTTTGCCCTGAAACCCACCCCAGTTCTGTGAAACTGCAATACAGTGCATGCGGCGGGGGGAGACTCAGAGGAACCAGAACTTTCCGGCCAAAGGACTGGGGTGCGGGGAGTACCCGGGAATTCCCAAGGGCCGCGGGTTCAGAAGAAGCACTTTTCCGTGTGTGAGCTGACACGCGCGCCTGACTTCCCTCCAGCGGAGCAAGCAGGGGACACACCCAAGGACGTAGAGCGGGATTTTGAGACGGAGCCAATACTGACATCACGCCCCACAGACGGTGAGGAGGGCCCTGGGCAGAGCGTCTTACTCTGGGAAGTTTTAACGTTCGTCCTTAAGAGGCAGCTCCCTTCCCTTCATCACCCTAACCCCCCGCGCCGTCCAGCGGCCGGAGAAAGGTGGCGGTCACCACCGTGGACGGCATCCCTGCACAGGATGGGCAGCAGGTGTGATGGACGGAGCGTTTCCAACTAACAGACCCTCCGTCCCGCCCAACCGCATCCAAACGTCCTTCCGCACAAGAGCTCGGGTCCCCGTCGGCACTTTCAGCGGCCTGGCTGCACGAGGCTGGCGGCACCCCGCTACGTCCCCTCCAGAGTCTGCTCCGAGTTTGTCGGTTCTCTTCTTCGGCTCATTCCAAGGCAGCAAATCAGAACTCTCTTTTATAATGAAAAAAAATAGCTTATACACAGAAGGAAAGAGAAATAAATTCGAATTCTCTGTCTTCCTTATGGAAGGGGCGAGCAGGAGAACGGTATTGATTTGCACACAAGAACACTTTACACCAGGCAGGCGCTGGTTCCGCGGCTGGCATGTTAAAAGGCGCCGGTGCACGCTGGCGGCGGGCGGCGGGGGGCAGCCGCTCGGCTGGCCGGCTCATCGGAAGCGAGTTAACTCCGCGTTCACGCGCGAGTTCCTGATTTCCGTCCATTTAGCGGATGAACACGCAAAACACTGACATTTCAGAGAAACTAATTTATGTGCGTCTTCCGAGCGCTGGCCACCCGCACCAACATCCGTGAGCAAGTTACAGGGACTGGCGGGGCGGGGCAGCGCGGAACTGAAGACTGAGCTGCGTTGCACTTTCGTAGTCACAAGAGCAGCCGGGGCGGGGGTCCTCCCGGGAGACGAGGCCCCTCACGGCACCTCCTGCCCCGCCCCAGGAGGCACACACGTCTCCCCTCCAGTCCTGCAACCCACCTGAATGGACTCCTCTTACCCCTCACCAGGACACAGCCCCCCGGCGGGTCTCGCTTTTTCCAGGCGACCCTGAACAGCTGCGGAGGGGCCGTCCCTGTGACCCCGTCCTGAGCCTGGTGTGCACACACGCCCGCCCTCTCCGTCCCCGGTGGCCGCCCGCCCGCCCGGTGGCCGCGCCCCGCGGCACCTCCGTTCCTCCCGCATCCCCCGAGGCCACCGGGCGCCCAGCACAGCCTCCGTCTCTCCAGCTCCCTGTCTCCCCACCCCGGCCTCTTCAAGGTCATCGTCGGCCTCTTTGCCTATCTTTCGCCTATGCTGAAACCTTGATATTTTGCTTTTATTTTAATTCTGCTTAGGATTAAATCACACATTCACCCGTCTGTCGCTCGCCTCTGCTGTCGAAGACAAAGCAGAGCTGGACAGCAGTTACAGCGATAAAAACAGATTTTATTCAGGAGTGAAATACGAGGAAAAGGCATCAGTGTAGAACCAGGCTCAACTCCCAGTACAGAGAAAGCACGTGGGAATTCACAGCCAAGGAGCAGGTGGGGTCAGCGGATGGAAAATTCCTCCGAGGAAACCTCAGGGATGGGACAGCGGATGGGGGGGAGGGGTTTGGGTAAAGAGACCCAGCAGCGCTCCTGCTGAAGGCAGACGGGGACTGTCACCTGGGGGAGGTGGAACCCGTTAGATATGCAGATGGAGGAGTTCCGGCTAAATCAACTTAGCAGGATTCTCGCTCTAACTGGACCACGCAGAGATGGGTACGGACGCCCAGACGTCAAGGCCTCGTTGAAACGTGCAGGGGGGCTGCACAGCGCTGGGTCTAGGAGACAGCCTTGGTTGCTGGACTGTGAGCCCCCGAGGACAGGGGCTCTGCCACCTTCTCCCGCGCCCCCCACGCCTAACCCTGCGCCCGGCACAGGTACCCGCCTGCCCGGCCACTGCGTGTCTGTGAGGCCGGGGCCGAGCAGCGGCAGGGCGCTGAGCAGAGCTGAGGGCAGGGGCTGACGGGTGGGGGGGGTCCCCCCGATCGAGCAGGAGCCCCAGGCCCCCCCCCTCCCCGCCCCAGGTGCCCGGGTCCCGGCTGGTGGCTGTGGTGCCGGGGCTGCTGGGGGGCGGGCGCGTAGCAAGTGCTGGCTGAGGGAATGGACGGCGCACGGACCCCGCGACAGCCTGGTCAGGGGCTGAGGCTGAGCGCAGCCGGGAGGCTGGATGGGCCGGCGGATGCCAGGCTGTTTCCCTAGAGCGGCCCCGTCTAACAGGGCCTGCAGCACGGGCCCCAGGCACTGCTCACACGCACATCTACATGCCAGTGTGTGTGTGACTACGAAATACACATCCAAGCTAACCTGTTGCAGGAGCAGTCGGGGGAGAGGGCCTGGTCGTCTCCATCTGGAAACGAACTCTGCTCAGTGACAGCGGGACCGTCACAGACACTCCCGCAGGGGACTCCATTGCGGGAGCCTTGATGGCGCTCAGGATAACGAGCTCCGGGTAGCTGTCCTGTGGGCGTTGCAGGCGAGAGAGCGCGGCGGCCAGTCCCGGAACACAGGCCCCTCGGGACGGGCGCACCCTCCCCAGGGATCTGCGTCCGCGCACAGGCAGCGAGGCCCCTGGGACAAGGCCGTCTTGGGGGCGAGCAGTAAGAAGCTGCCACTTTCTGAGGTTCTGCGTCGGGCCAGGCACGCGTCTCTCTTCACACATGATAACACGAACCCTGAGGACACTGCTGCGTACGTAGGTACCACTGTCCCCTCTTCACAGATGGGGAAACTGAGGCACACGGGAGGTGACTCATACGCCACGGGAAGCAGCAGGTCTGAGTTCAGGCCCCCAGCTCGGCAAGGCCCTCTGCACAAGCAGGGCCTGTCCCGACCCGCACGGCGACCCCGCTGCTGGGCAGAGCAAACTCTACCCTCCCGGGGGGTGAGGACGCGTTCTCGGGGAGCCCCACAGCGCGGACACCAACAACGCCACCTCCATCCTCATCAGCTCTTTCTCCTCTGCAGTGGGTCCCCGGGGGACTCACACTCAGAGCAAATGACCTGGGAGGGAGGATGTCCTGGGGAGGGGACGCCCCAGGAGGGAGGACACCGCAGGGAGGGGATGCCCCGGGAGGGAGGACACCCCGGGGAGGGGACGCCCGAGGAGGGAGGACACCGCAGGGAGGGGATGCCCCGGGAGGGAGGACACCCCGGGGAGGGGGCGTCCCAGGAGGGAGGACACCCCGGGGAGGGGACGCCCCAGGAGGGAGGACACCGCAGGGAGGGAACACCCCGGAAGCCTAGCCTGTCCGCGCTGGGCTGCTCCTGATGCGGGAGGAGGAATGTTGAAGGCAAGGGTTTCACAAAACTTGGATGCCTGTGGATGGCCCGTCTGCTCTTTAGAGGCTGGTCTGTCGGGCACTTTGGCCGCCGCCTGGGGACACAGTCTGAAGGGGGAAAGGTTCCGGAGAGCGTGAAGGAAGCGGTGGCTCAGGACCGCCTGGACAGCACCCTGGTGCCGCAGCACCAGCCACACCTCGCACGCGCGCCTCCAGGAGCACGCGGGCTGCGTCACTGTCCTCGGGAGGGAACGCTGTGCGCCGGGCTTCCGTCCAGATCGCGCCAGGACGACTGCTTTACGGCCCCCGTGATGGATTCCCCCCAACACTGCAATTCATCATCTCCTGAAGCCCCGCACACGCGCTGCCCTACTGGATTTTTAAGCACTTGCAGTCCCTTCCCTTAATAAGGCGACCCCAACAAGCTAACGTTTAAATAAAGCAGTAACTCACCTCAGCCTGTCTTCAGTTTAATCACACCCCACATCCTGAATATTTCAAAAGGAGCACACATTAACAGTCTTCAGACAAGGATGCGTGAAGGTCACACAGATTTATCCCCTCAGCAGGATGACGGACGCGGCCTGGCTGTCGTGAAGACAGAGTGCCCCGAGGTGCGGGCGCCCGAGAGACTCCGTCCCCTGGGAGTCTGCACGAGTGCCTTGATATGTGGTCTGCGCGGACTTCAGGGGCCGTAAACGCCCACCAGATCTCCATTCCTATCAGGGTTCTGCAAAGCAGTGAATCGTATCCTCATCATCCAGGGCACGGGCGCTCCGAGCCTCAGCCCTGGAACCTTCCTGAGGCTGCAGGTGACCCCCTGGGCTGCAGGCGGCCCAAGGCAGCTGGAGGAGGAGCAGGGCCCAGGGCTCCACCCCTGCTTCCTCCCACAGGGCCCCCGTGGGACCATCGCTGCCGGGATCCAGGGTCCCTGGACCCAGACTCGGCGCCCTGGATGTGAGCGCGCCTGACTGACATTCCTCCTCTCTTGTCTTGAACGAACAGACAAAACTGTGAGCTCTCCCAAGGCAGGACAATGTTTGCTTTGCTTTATACCCCTAGTACTTTTTACCCCTAGTGCCCAAAGCCCAATAGATGTTTGCTAAAGGGAGGACCTCAAATACCACGAGGGTGAGTCAAAAATTACCTGCATTCTGGCTGTAGACTTTATAGAAGTTTTAATATACCCAGAGCGCAGAGAACTTCTGACTCACCCTCGCACTCTGCCACAACCCTGTCTGACAGATCCTGCAGCACTCTGCCCTGAACACCTGCGACAGATCAAGCTTTAAGAATAAGCCCAGGGGCTTCCTAGGTGGTGCAGTGGTTGAGAATCTGCCTGCCAATGCAGGGGACACAGGTTCGATCCCTGCTCCAGGAAGATCCCACCAAAAAAAAAAAAAAAAAAAAAAAGAATAAGCCCAACTGTTGTCATTCCATTGTTTAACAGTATTCTCTTAAAGTGTTTTATAGTTTTGTATAAGGTGCAGGTCATTTTTGGAATTAAGCCTACCTATTCACTTAGTAACAACTTTCATTAGAGGTCTCTGGCCCCAGCGCTGTGCTAGGTACAGATAATTCAAAGATAAACATAAAACATTTGCATTAAGAAAAAAGAAAGAGCTTGGACTTCCTAGGTGGCAGTGGTAAAGAATCCGCCTGCCAATGCAGGGGACATGGGTTCGAGACCTGCCCTGGGAAGATCCCACATGCCACAGGGCAACTAAGCCCGTGTGCCACAACTATTGAGCCTGTGCTTTAGAGCCCGTGAGCCACAACTACTGAGTCCACGTGCCGCAACAACTGAAGCCCATGCGCCTAGAGCCCGTGCTCCCCAACAAGAGAAGCCGCAGCAATGAGGAGCCTGCGCACCACAATGAAGAGTAGCCCCGCTCGCAGCAACTAGAGAAAGCCCGTGTGCAGCAACGAAGACCCAACGCAGCCAATAAATAAATAAAATTAATTAATTAATTTTAAAAAAAAGGAAAAAGAAAGACCTCACATAAGCAACCTAACTTTCCACCTCAAGGAACTAGGAAAAGAACAAACTAAGCTCGGAGTTAACAGAAGGAAGGAAATGATAACAGTAAGAGCAGAAATAAATGAAACGGAAACCAGAAAAACAACAGGAAAGATCAACACAACGAAGCTGCTTCTTTGAAAAGTTAAACACAATTGACAAACCTTTCGCCAGACTCCCCAAGGAAAAAGAGGGCTCAAATAAAATCAGAAATGAAAGAGATGTTACAACGGACAGCACAAAAATACAAACGATCATAAGAGATTACTACCAACAACTAAACACCAACAAAGTGGGTAACCTACAAGGAATGGATACATTCCCAGAAACGAACAACCTACCAAGAAGAAACAGAAAATCTGAACAGACCAATAATGAGTAAGGAAAGTTTTGAATCAATCATCAAAAACCTCTCAACAAAGAAAAGCCCAGGACCAGATGGCTTCCCTGGTGAATCCCACCAACCATTTGAAGAATAATTAACACCAATCCTTCTCAACTCTTGCAAAAAGTTGAAGAAGAGGAGCACTTCCAAAGTCATTTTACCATGCCAGCATGACCCTGACAGCAAAGCCAGGGAAGGGTGCTACAAGAAAACTATAGGCCAGTATCCCTGATGAATACAGATACAAAAATTCTCAACAAAACATCGGCGCATCAAATTCTGCAACACGATGACAGGATCGTGCCCCGTAATCAGGTGGGATTTACCCCTGAGATGCAAGGAGGGTTCAACATACACAAATCAATAAATGTGATACACCACGTAACAGAATAAAAGATAAAAAGATACGAGCAGCTCAATACATGCAGAAAAAGCATTTGACAAAATTCAACATCTTTTCACGATAAACCTCAGCAAATTAGGTGCAGAAAGAACGTAATTCAACACAATAAAGGCCATTTATGACAAGCCCACAGATAACGTCATACTCAGCAGTGAAAGACTGAAAGCTTTCCTTCTACAATCAGGGAGAAAGACAAGAACGCTCACGCTCACTGCTCCTGCTCAGCATAGGACTGGAAGTCCCAGCCAGAGCAGTTAGGCAAGAAAAAGAAATGTAAGGCATCCAAATTTAACAGAAGTAAAACTGTCTCTGTTTGCAGATGATGTGATCTTATATATAAAACACTCTAAAGATTCCACCAAAAAACTGTTAGAACTAAAAGCCAAATTCAGTGAAATTGTCAGATATAAAATCAACATACAAAATTAGCTGTGTTTCTTTACTCTAAAAACAAACTATCTTAAAAAGAAATTAAGGAAATAATCCCCTGCATAATAGTATCAAAAAGAATAAAATACTCAGGAATAAATTTAACCAAGGAGATAAAGCTCAGTACACTGAAGACTATAAAACATTGATGAAAAAAACTGAAGACACAAGTAAATGGAAATATATCCTGTGTTCATGAATTGAAAGAATTAATAGTTAAAATGTCTATACTACCCAAAATGGTCTAGAAATTCAATGGAATTCCTGTGAAAATTGCAGTGGCATTTTCCACAAAAAAAGAAAAAAAATTCTAAGATTCATATGGAAACTCAAACGCCCCTGAACATCCAAAGCAACACTGAGCAAGAAGGGCAAAGCTGGAGGCATCACACTTTCTGATTTCAGGTTATATTGAAGCGGTACAGCAATCAAAACCATAAAAAAGACAAACAGACTGATGAGACAGAAATAAACTCACGTGTATACGCTCAATGAACCTTTGACACAGGCTCCTAGAATACACAGTGGAGAAACCATGGTCTCTTCAACAAATGGTGCTGGGAAAACTGGGTATTTACCCAGTGAAACTGGACTCAACACCAGTGACCAAAATTAACCTGAAATGGATTAGAGCTTAAACATAAGACCTGAAACTGTAAAACACCTAGAAGGAAACACAGGAGAAAAGCTCCTTGACATTGATCTTGGCAAAGATTTTTTTGGATATGACCCCAAAAGCACAGGCAACGAAAGTAAAAATAAGCAAGTGGGATTACATCACATTATACAGCTTCCGCACAGCAAAGAAACAATCAACAAAATGAAAAGGTAGCTTACGGAATGGGAAGATATATGTGGAAATCATATATCTGGTAAGAAGTTAATATTCAAAATATACAAGGAACTCATAGAACTCAACAGCAAAACACAAAGCAAGACAGACAAACAAACAAACGGAAACCACCCAGATAACCTGAATAAAAAATTGGCCAAGTACCTGAATAGAGATTGCTCAAAAGAAGACACAGAGATGGCCAAGAGCTATATGAAAAGGTGCTAAATATCACTAATCATCAGGGAAATGCAACTTAAAACCACAATGAGACACCACTTCATACCTGCTAGAATGGCCTTCATCAGAAAGACAAAAGATAAGTGTTGGTGAGGACGTGGAGAAAAAGGAACCCTTGCGCCCTGTTGGTATGAATGTAAAATGGTACAGCCATTATTAAAAACAGCATGGAGGTTCCTCAAAAAATTAAAAATAGAACTACCATACAATCCAGCAATCATTACCTCTGTGTATTTATCCAGAGGAATTGAAATCAGGGTCGTGAAGAGACACCTGCACCCCCATGTTCACAGCAGCACGGTCCACAACAGCCAGACAGGGAAACGCCCTGCCTGCCCACAGATGGATGAATGGAGAAAGAAGACGTGCTGCATACACACGATGGACTCTTATGCAGCCTTAAAATAGAAGCCAGTCTTGTCATCTGTGACAACGTGGACAGACCCGAAGGACAGTATGTTAAATCAGGGGTTCCCAACCCCCGGGCTGTGGACTGCTACCAGTCCACGGCCTGTTAGGAACCAGGCTGCACGGCAGGAGGTGAGCAGCTGGCGGGCAGGCAGGCAAGCGAAGCTTCATCTGCCGCTCCCCACCGCCCCCCATCCTCCCCATCCTCCCCATCACCCCCCATCCTCCCCATCCTCCCCATCCTCCCCATCCTCCCCATCACCCCCCATCGCCCCCATCCCCCCATCCTCCCCATCACCCCCCATCCTCCCCATCCCCCCCATCCTCCCCATCACCCCCCGTCGCCCCCCATCCTCCCCATCCTCCCCATCACCCCCCATCGCCCCCATCCCCCCATCCTCCCCATCACCCCCCATCCTCCCCATCCCCCCCATCCTCCCCATCACCCCCGTCACCCCCCATCCTCCCCATCCTCCCCATCACCCCCCATCCTCCCCATCCCCCCATCCTCCCCATCACCCCCCATCCTCCCCATCACCCCCCGTCACCCCCCATCCTCCCCATCACCCCCTATCGCCCCCATCCCTCCCATCGCCCCCATCCTCCCCATCCCCCCCATCCTCCCCATCACCCCCCATCACCCCCCATCCCCCCATCCTCCCCATCACCCCCATCCTCCCCATCCCCCCCATCCTCCCCATCACCCCCCGTTGCCCCCCATCCTCCCCATCCCTCCCATCGCTCCCCAGTGCCCCCAGTCGCTCGCATTACCGCCTGAACCATCTCCCTACTCACCCAGTCCGTGAAAAAACTGTCTTCCACAAAACCCGTCCCCTGTGCCAAATGGGGACCGCTGTGTTAAATGAAATAAGCCAGACAGAGGAAGACAAATGCTGTGTAATCTCACAAGTGGCATCGAAAATAGTCAAACTCAGAGTAAGAGAGGGTAGAATGGTGGTTACCGGGGACTCAGGGGAGGGGGGACAGGGGAGACGTAGGTCAACCTACATGCTCACTTCACCCACCCAGTGTCACTCTGTCATCCTGCCTGATGTGGGGACACACTGCAGAGGCAGTAAAATGGTGGCTCACCAAGGAGGCCGTGGGCACGGCTCTGAGTGACACCAGCACTTAATCCCTGCCACAGGGCGGTCCCAACCCCACAGGGATCGGCCCCGAGGAGGCCGACGCAGACCCTGGCAGGCCGGTCATCGCCTGGCGGGCGGGCCAGTGTCCAGAAGTGCCCAGAGCAGATCACCCGCCACGGAGAAGCCGGACTCTGCCGTCCGCTCACAGGCGGAGCTGGAGAGAGCGGGCACACAGCTCATCTGGAAACAGGGGGGGAGGTAAGTTTCCTGAATATCTGCTCATGCCAGGACCTTGCGTACATCAAACAACTTCACCTGCCCCTTTAGGATGAGGGCGCTCTCGCCTTGCCGCAGATGAGCACTACCGCCCAGAACAAGGAGCTCCCCCACGTGTCCCAGTGAGTAAAGGGGCTGTGACCCAGGCCCTCCGGCTGCGAATCCCACACCCCCCGTTCCTGCTCCAAACGATGCTGCGGCGGGGGGACCCCTCACGTGCGTGTCAGGTGCCAAGGTCATCGCCAGAGTCCGGCCCGACCCAGGCGAGCTGCACGGGCGGGCAGGCGTGTCCAGGAGCAGCGTCAGGGACCCACCTGCGAGCACGGCCACCCTCTGCCCTGGAGGTGCTGTGCTGCCCAGCAGTTGTCTTCACCCACCTGATGAAAACGAAACGAAACGAATGTCCCACCTGGCCGACGGCAGAACTGCTCCCGTACATAAACAGGCGCGTCTGTCCAGGAGGCCCGGCTTCGGGACAGTCCTACGGGACGGCTGTGCAGCCCAGGAACAACCCGATGTCCTCGGTCATGGTCAGAGCTGAGGGCTGCCCTGTGGCCTGGAGAGGGCGGCTGAGGGGCAGCTGGCCGCGCCCTGAGCAGCACCAGGACGAACCCTGAGCCCTCAGCGGGCAGGACGGGGAGTGTCTGGCCAGGAGCCCCGGCCCCGGGCCCAGGAGCCAGCATCCGAGCTGGAAAAGCCTTGAGGTCGCAGGTCAGCTTCCCCAAGCTGCACATCGAGCCTGGAGGGAAGAGGGGACTCTACCCACGTCTCCTGGCCAGAAAGTGGCATCGGACGGAGGGCCACGCGCTATTTTGTGACCGCACAGTGGCCATGCTGCGGCCTCCCGGCCACGAGCCCCTCTGCCCCTCTGGGCCTGGGTCCTTCCCGGAGACGTTGGGAACACGAGCCCCACGCCTTGGCGGGCCCACGGGCTGCCTTGTTCAGGCACCACGTGGCGCCACGCGAGCCAGGCACCGTGCAGGCCCCCAGGGCCCCACCAGGACGGAAGGACCGGGCGAGGCCCGCCTCCTGATGCTTTTGACCGCGGCGAAGGACGGAGGGGACCAGTCCAGAAAAGAGGACCGCGGGGATCACGGGCAGCGGTGCTCCTGTGCCCTCGAGCCGGACCCAAGACGGCGGCACCGCGCAGCACGGGGCAGGTCGGGGGCCAGCAGGACGGGCTGTCTGCACCCAACACGTGGTGTCAGCTTTGCCCAAGGCCGACAGACGCTGAGACCGAGGACGGGGAGGCAGAGGCTACACGTCAGCACAGAAACCCCCCCGGTGCCGGGAGATGCGGCTTTTCCTCCGGCCTCGGGTGCCGGGGCCCCTGACCGGCTCCTGTGGGGGCGCCCGGCCCCCACCCCGCAGCCACCAGGCACGCACCATTTAAAAGGCACCAAATGACAAGAGAAAGGCAATCCCGACATGACCGTTTTCCACATGCTTATTAAGCAGTAAGGCACAACAGGGCATGAATTACTATGCAATAACTCCTGCCTCGAAGCAATGTCAGACACGAACGTCGGAGGACTCATCATCATCGTACATCCGGTTGCATTTTTCTGTTTCACGCTATACAGAGTCACGTCTAAACCCCCGGAACCCATCAGGGCTGCCTCAGACAGCGGCTGGACCAGCAGCCCCGGAAACCCGCGAGCTGGGCGGGCGCGGCGCCGCCGAGGCCGTCACTGCGGGTCCGGGCGCTGCGGCGGCAGCTGAAGATGAGCTCCCCGTTTCCTCCTGCGCTGCGAGCAGAGGCGAGAGCCGGGAGCTGCCGTGGCGGCCCCGAGAAGGCCCGGCCCCACGCCGGCACGAGGGGCGAGGCCCACGCGGGCTGCCTCCCGCCCACCAAAGCGCCCCGGCCTCCCGCCGGCGCCGACGTCTAGCAGGGCCAGCGGCCGAGGTGGCCTCAGCGCCTGGAGGGCAGCGAAATCGTGCACCCGCCCCGCTGACCGCCCTCCAGCTGCCCCGGGGGCCTCGGGCAGTCACCCGCTCCCCCGGACCCCGCTCCTCGGCCGCGGCACCGGGACGCATCCACGCCCGTGCTGGCCCCTCCGGACCAGGCAGCCGAGTGGCCTCCTGCCGCATAAACCTCTCCCGGTTCCCCTCATGTAGCCTGAGCGGCTCGTGGCCGGTGATGACGACATGCAAGGTGACCCCGCCCCCGCCGCCTCGGCCCCTCCCAACGGCTGCTCAGCCCCCGCCCCCAATGCAAGCCCCTCCCACACGAGACACGTCCACGGCCAGGGCCACGGACAAGGACGCCTCCCTGTGCACGTGGGGCTGGGCAATCAGGGGCCTCCCAGCCGTGCGGGCGGGGCCCGGGGAACAGTCCCGTTCCCACCTCTTCGGTGCCCACGTGGACCCGGTACCTTCCCTCCCCTCACTGAGGCGGTCAGTGACCAAGGGACGGCAGTGGCGGCTGCAGGGACCTCACGGGGTGCCTGCCGACCCCGAGAAGAGCCAGTGCAGGGTCCACAGCCCCGTGGCCCTCTCCCCTAGGCTCTTCCTGGGAAGGCAGCGGAGGGGCTCGGTACCGTGGCCGTCCTGGCGGGGGGCTGCTCTCGGGCCCAGCCAGGGGTTCGTCAGCTGGGCAGAGAGCAGCGATGCCGGAGGAACGAGGGTGGGACATGGGGCGCGTCTGCCCAGGTCCTCGAGGCTGCTCCCCTCTCCAGCTGACCGGCTCTGATGCTTCTCAGCACACTGTTTACGACAGGCCTCGGACGTGTCCTGGGCATCTTCCGAATGAAGCGCTGAAGCCAGGCCCGGCCCAGGGCAAGCGCCTCCTCCCGTGACTAGTGGTGGTAGGGACACCGCCGCTGACATTTACAAAACGACCGCACTGTGTCAGGAGGGACAGAACTGAGGACGGCCCAGAACACGCTGCTCGAGCGGCCACAGAAGCCAGGCCCACGTTGGCCCTGGGGAGCCCACGGTCCTGCGCAGAGTGAAGGAGCCGCTGGCCGTGCCTGGGCCTCAATCCCACACCCACGCGTGGTGCACGGCCGCCCGCGGCCCCCTCAGCCCTTGGGAGCGAGGCGCCCTGCCTGCCCCTCCCTTTTTTTTTTTTTTTTTTTTTTTTGGGCGCATGGGCTTCGTTGCTCCGCGGCATGTGGGATCTTCCTGGAGCTGGGATCGAACCCGTGACCTCTGCATTGGCAGGCGGATTCTTAACCACTGCGCCCCCTAGGAAGCCCCTCCCTCTCTTTCTGAACCCAGAAGCCCCGTGCTGCCTGGATCCAGAGACACGCAGACACGTCCCCATCCACCCCACGTGTGACTTCAGGCCTCTGTCCCCCGGGAAGAAGCTGTGAACCCCAAGTGGTCCTCAGGGGCGGCTGAGCTGGGCCGGCCTGCCGCGTGGCCTTGGAGAGCCAGCTGCTTGGGCCCCACCCTGCCGGGGACCTAGGAGCCGGGGGTTTGCGGGACAGAGCCCCCTGCCCTGAGCAGGCTGGGGGCCAGCACCCCCCGCACCACCTCCAGGAGCTGCCACCTCCTCTAATCCCTCCCTTTGAGCTGGGGGCTGGGGGGTCCAGACGAGGAGGCAGGAGTCTCCTAAGAAACACCTGGGCTGTTTAAGCAGGGTCCGTCCGGCCCCATCAGCGAGCTGCCGTGTCGCAACGTCTGGGTTCTGACCTTCCCGGTAATTCTGGTCCAGGGAGCCCTTCCTGAGAAAGCGGGGCCAGGGAGTTGATATTCTTCAGCCATCATTTCTCTGTCCTCTTTTCCAAGTGTCTCCCATCCTGGGCGCTGTGGATGAACTGTCTCCCCCAAATCCCTGTGTTAAAGCCCTGCCCCCAAGGAGGAGGCCTTCGGGAGGTGGTGAGGTCATCGTGGTGGAACCCAGGAAGCCAGCTTCCTCTCTCTCCCTGTGAGGACACAGCAAGAAGGCACCGTCCACAAGCCAGGAAGCTGGTCCTCCCCACAGCCTGACCGCGGACATCCAGCCCCAGAGCTGTGAGACGTGTCTGCTGTGGGGGGGGGCTCTGTCACAGCCCCCTCCACTTGGGACACAGGCGGCTGCAACAGTGAGCCGGGCTCCCGCTCTTCTCCATGTCTGTGGCCCAGCTCAGCCCAAGTCAGTCTGTGATAAAATTCCCTGTGGGGCCTCACTCCTGCAGTGCCCACCCCAGCCCATCCTCATCCTTCAGGGCTTGGAGTTTCCAGGGAACCAGGGACGCTTCCTGCCTCCTCCCCACTTCTGCTCAGAGCCTCCAGGGCACCTGGCCTCCAAGGAAATCTGATCACATATGTGCTATGTGTAACGTCCTCTCTCCTGTCTCCAGTCATTCTCATCCTGGGAGCCAGGGAGACCTATCCACCCCTCCCTCCTCCCACGTCTCCACCCATCCCCCACCCCTCCACCCATCCCTCTACGCCTCCACCCCTCCCCCACCCACATCTCGACCCACCCCTCCACCCATCCCCCACCCCTCCACCCCTCCCCCGCCCCCCTCCATCCCCCCACCCATCCCCCATCCTTCCATCCCCCCCCTCCACCCATCCCCCGTCCCCCCACCCATCCCTCCATCCATACACCCTTTGAGCCCCCATGTGCCAGGCCCTGAACTGTGTGCTGAGGCACAGCAGTGAACAGAGAACAGGTTTCGGGCCCCCATGACCCAGGTCGCTGCGCCACTAATGTTTACTTCCCACGCGGCTGAGCGCTATGGAAAAGGAAGTCAGTCATGTGAGAGAACAGCAAGAATTACTTCAGAGCCACTGGTCAGGGAACCTCTCTGGGGATTTATTCTGAGCCTTGAAGGCAGAGCACAGCTAACCGGGCAAAACCAAAAGGGCACCTGTGCGTGCCCCGACCACAGAAGAGCTCACCCCGTCTTCAAAGAGGCTTCGCTGGGAAACCAGACAGAACCGTCCTCCCACGACACAGCCCCAGCCACGGCGCCACGCCCCCTGCGGCCCCGACAGCCTCGGAGCTCACCACAAATGACGCCTGTGGGCTCTCCCAGCCTGCGTCCCTCCGAGAGGAGAGCCTGGCCTGCGTGGCCTCCTGAGAGGCGTCCCCGCCCCGGTCTGCCCACTCCCGCCCCCCGTGTCCTCCTGACACGGAGACCCACGGAGCGGTGCTGAGCCACTTACCTCTGCCTGTTCATTTTCTGTCCTCTCTGCTCCTGCTGCCAGAGAGTCCGAGAGGGACTACCAACCCAGACATGCTGCTGGCTCTTGTAAAATTCCCCTACTTTCCTCGCAGGGAAGCAACCTTTGCTACCCAGTAATGTGTCCTTTGGGTATAAGGGTTATTTTAGGCTGACTACTTTGAAGGAACAGAGACTCGGGAAGTCTTGCTTCTTATTCCCCGTTCCTGCCTAAAGGAGCTTAGATAAAGGGCCTGGTGCAGGAAGTGCAGTAGCACCAGCGACGCCTACAAAGAACACGGCTGGGGTGGGGTGGGGAGGACTGCAGGGCCCAGGGACCAAAGTCCCACCTGCCTCCCACCGCCTCCCTGTGGCCAGCAAACATGTGCTTCTCTTCAGCGTGAATCTCTCCTCCCCTCTCCTCCCCTCGGACGGCTCAGAGCCTCCACGGCCCGGCCTGTCCCGGCGTCTCGGTTTTCTCATGGGGCCTCTGGACCTACATGATTGACTTTGATTTTCTCCTGTTGTCTGTCTCACATCAATTTAATTCTTAGACCAGCCAGAGGAATCTAGAAAAGGTAGAGAGAAAATCTTTCCTTCCCCAACATGCTAAATCATTTCTGCTCTCATTTTGAGAGTTTAGAATATTCTGAAATCCACCGACGTGTGTGTTGTGTTCCTGTGAAGATGACCACTCACGTTCCCACAGCACTCACTGCCCTAACTGGGCTAAGAGCCCTGGGAAGGGCGTCCGATGACACGGGACGTCACTGAGGGTCCCTGGGGACACGCCACGGCCAGCACTCAGCCAGGCCTGGGCCCCGGACACCTGTCCAGGGAGCCTTCGCTGTAACCGCTCAGCCACACGGCCAGAGAAGGCTGTGGGCCTTGGGAAGGGGCACTCCTCGTCCCACCCTGCTGGACCGCAGCAGGCTCAGCGGGCGCTGGCTGAGCCGACTGCCCCACTCGGGGCTGACAGGCTGTGACTCAGCACGGGAAGGCTCAAGGCTGACTAAGCGCAGCTGAACTCGAGGGGGCAGGTCCACACGGCTGAGTAACGGGAAACGGCCTCGGGGAAGAGGTGAGAGCTGAACGCGCGAGAGGACGGGCCGGCGGAGACCAGGGGAAGACATCCGAGGCGTGCCGGCTGGGGACGGCGTGGCAACAGCAGAGTCGGGGAGCGGACGCGGGCAGAACGTGTCAGGAGAGGGGCAGCCACGGGCCACGACCAGGGTGTGTTCTCAGGGACTCTGGAAGCCGAGGCTGGAAATCCTGGGTCACGCGCTGCACAGCTGAGGGCTGCTGGACCCCGGAGGGCCACGCGGTCCCTGGAGGCACCTCCTGTGGAGTGGGCCGCGTGCCGCTCTGCAGCGGCCACGTGGACGGTGCTGCAGGGGGAGCCGGGCCACCCCACCTGGCGGAGGGACCAGCCCATCTCAGGCCAGATCCGCCAGTGAACGAGTTTCATTTTTTGAGTTTTGAGGACTAAGGGTCTGTAGCCAGCCTTCACTTTGCCTTGACCTCCAGGGTCCTGCCTGACCTGCGTACCTGAGGGGACGACTGCTCTAGGCCAGAAGGCCGGCCTGGGCAGGCATCCTAGTACAAGTCTGTGCAGTCTGCATGTATTCAGTCGGTGCTGAATGTGTGCATCTGTGCAGGGTCTGTACGTATTCAGTTGGTTCCCCGTGCGTGCCAGGTGACGTTCTTGGTCCTTTCATGGTCCAGTCGTGAGCGTGGGATGGACAGCTGCTGTGACAGAGACTGGGGGGCCGGCCTCTCTGAGGGGGAGCCTCCCAGGAGGCAAGGGGCCCAAAGGTGCAGAGTGAGGGGTGCAGGTTGGGGGTGGGGGGGGGAGGCACGTGCTGGGCCTGGACCACAGACAGGCCGGCGGAGGCAGCCGCGGCACGGAGGCCGGGCTGGGCTGTAGGAGGCAGGGCCAGCTGTGCGGGGCCCAGCAGACCCCGGAGAGACCCACGGAGTCCGTGCTGAGCACACAAGATGCTGCCCAGCTGGGGAGCTTGGGCTGGGCCTCTCAGGGAGTCAGTGCAGCCAGGGGGTGGGGGCAGGCGGCCGTCCACACAGAGGGACTTCGAGCCTTGAGGCCATTCCAGATGCGGCCCAGGAGGAGCTGTGCTGTCTCCTCCCGCCCCTGGGGGAGCCCAGCTGGGCTGCTGAGCAGCTCACAGCCTGATGGATGGTGCTTTAGGGGGGGCTGGGGGCCAGGTCAGCCACGACCTCTGCACAGCCACCCAGGCTCCAGAGGATGAACTTGGGGTGTGGCTGGAGAGCACCCAGGAGAAGAGGCCTCTCGACAGGACAGGGTGTGGGCAGCCCTGCAGGGGCCTCGTGCTGGAGGCTCACCCTGGCCCTGCTCTCCCCAGCCCCGCTCTCCCCAGCCCCACCCCGGGGTCCAGCACCCAGCAGTCCTCGTGTCCCCTCAGCCCCCTGGCAGACACAGGTCAGCCCGCCTGAGCCTGCTGCCCTTTTGTCCATCCTGGTCCATGTGCCTTGATCTGGTCTCTGCCCACTTTCTTCTCATTCTTTTGTTTTCCTTGTTTTCTCCCTTTTTTGGGTCCTTTTCTCTTCCCCTTTTCTGGAATCTCCACATCATTTTCTACGCTGTGTGTCTGCCCCTCCGGCCACAGAGGCAAGGAGGGGGCCCAGGGCGGGTGGCAGGTGGGGGAGGGACAGAGGTGTCCTGGCCTGGGAAGCCCCGCCCTGCCCCAACCTTTGCTTGGAAGTTGCTTCTTCTGTCAGAGGAATGCCTGCTCTGCTAGAGTCCCCCTTAGGGGCTCTCCAGCCACTCAGAGGCAGCCCCCCAAAAGCCCACCAAGCATTTTACGGACGGTCCCCTTGCTCCCTCACCCCAAGCTCTTCTGAGACAACACGGTTCTCTCCATGTGTTGCACAGGCTTCAGACAGATGCTGCTGCCTGGCACACAGGTCTGCCCTCGGCGCGCGCCGGGCGCCCTGGCTGGGCTGCGGCAGCTCCCCAGCCAGTCAGGAGAATGGACCCTCTTCGTCGTTCACGGAAACCCCTGCCCCCGCCCCGGTCCAGGCCCCGTGCCCTCCGAGCAGCTAACTCCCGGGCAGCACACGCCACAAAGGGCTGGTGAGAAAGGTCAGGCCCCCAGCACGCTGTTCTGACCCCCCGCACAGCCCTGGGGTCTCCGTGAAGCCAGGGCCTGGCTCAGTGACTGCCTGGAGGAAACGGAGCACTAGTGATGCCCCTGCTTCATGCAGCCGGACAGGTGGCGGCGATCGCGAGCCCTCAGCCCTCAGGGTGGCGTCCACTGCACGCAGCGCCGACCCTACAGGCAAGGCAGGGGTGCCGCACAGCTGGGCAGGGAGGCCAGGCGCCGCCTCCCGGCACCCCTGCCCCCACCACCAGCCCAGGCACAAGGTCCACATCACAAGCCCAGTTCACCTGCGAGGAGGCTTGAACCTAACAGAGAATGGACACGGCTGCCCCCCAGCCCTGCCCTCCTGCCCACTGCGTGGAGACGGTGCCGCAGCTCAGGGAACACAGCCGCAGTCTGGTGTGTACACAGGAGAGCGCCGGGAAGACCTCAGAGGGGGAGCAGCTCGTGAAAGCAGCCCGTGACGGTGCTCAGGAGCTCCCCGGGACGGACACACAGCGCAGAGGAGCAGAACGGTCCAGACACGGCCCTGCACACGTAAGGCAAACTGACTCTGACAAAGGAGCAAAAGCAATTCAACGCAGGAACTACAGTCTTTAACAAATGGTGCTGGACACTCAGAGATCTATGTGGAAAAAATCCGCAACCAAAACCTCACGCCCTCTTTTACAAATTAACTCAAAACAGATCGTAGCTCCGAATGTAAACTGGGGAACTATAACTTTTAGAAGAAAACACTAGAGAAAATCTTCCTATAAGAGGGCAGACAGCAGGATCAAGCAGTATCAGCAGTATTTCGTCTTGTGGAACTGAAAACACCAGCCAGAGAAAGACAGAGAAAATGAAAAAGCAGAGGACTTTGTACCAGATGAAGGGACAGGATAAAAACCCAGAAAAACAACTAAATGAAGAGGAGATAGGCACCCTTACAGAAAAAGAATTCAGAATAATGATGGTGAAGATGATCCGGGACTTTGAAAAAAGACTGGATGCAAAGATTGAAATGTTTACCCAAGACCTAGAAGAATTAAAGAGCAAACAAACAGAGATATGCAACACAATAACTGAAATGAAAAATACACTAGAAGGAACTAACAGCAGATTAACTGAGGCAGAAGGGCAAATAAGTGAGCTGGAAGACAGAATGGTGATAATCACTGATGCAGAAAAGAATAAGGAAAAAAGAATGAAAAGAAGTGAAGACAGCCTAAGAGACCTCTGGGACAATGTTAAATGCTCCAACATTCTCATTATAGGGGTCCCAGAAGGAGAAGAAAGAGAGAAAGGACCCGAGAAAATATTGGAAGAGGTTCCAGTTGAAAACTTCCCTAACATGGGAAAGGAAATAGCTACCCAAGTCCAGGAAGCACAGAGAGTCCCAGGAAGGATAAACCCAAGGAGAAACACGCCAAGACATATAGTAGTCAAATTGACAAAAATTAAAGACAGAGAAAAGTTATTAAAAGCAACAAGGGAAAAACGACACATAACATACAAGGGAACCCCCATCAGGTTCACAGCTGATTTCTCAGCAGAAACTCTGCAAGCCAGAAGGCAGTGGCACAATATATTTAAAGTGATGAAAGGGAAGAACCTACAACCAAGAATACTCTACCCAGCAAGGATCTCATTCAGATTCAACCGAGAAATCAAAAGCTTTACAGACAAGCAACAGCTAAGAGAGTTCAGCACCACCAAAGCAGCCCTACAACAAATGCTAAAGGAACTTCTCTAAGTGGGAAACATAAGAGAAGAAAAGGGCCTACAAAAACAAAAACGAAACGATTAAGAAAATGGTAATAGGAACATACATATCAATAATTACCTTGAATGTAAATGGACTAAATGCCCCAACCAAAAGACACAGACTGGCTGAATGGATACAAAAACAAGACCCATATATATGCTGTCTACAAGAGACCCACTTCAGACCTAGGCACACATACAGATGGAAAGTGAGGGGATGGAAAAAGATATTCCATGCAAATGAAAATCAAAAGAAAGCTGGAGCAGCAATACTCATATCAGATAAAATAGACTTTACAATAAAAAATGTTACAATAGACAAGAAAGGACATTACATAAAGATCAAGGGATCCATCCAAGAAGAGGAGATAACAATTATAAATATATATGCACCCAACATAGGAGCACCTCAATACATAAGGCAAATGCTAATAACTGTGAAAGAGGAAATGGAAGCCAGAAATAGAGACACAGGTGTAGAGAACAAACACATGGACACCAAGTGGGGAAAGCAGGGAGGGTTGGGGGGGATGAATTGGGAGACTGGGATACCAAATTGTACTCTAAATATATGTTGTTTATTGCCTGTTTAAAAAAAAAAAAAATCTTCCTAACTGGATTTGATTCCAATATCCCAAGCTATTAAAAAAAAAAAAAGTTGGGTAAGTGGGACGTCAACAGAATCCAAAACTTTTGCTCTGCAGAGACACTGTTAAAAAGATGAGAAGATAAAAACTGGAAGAAAACATGTGTAAGTTACACAGCTGACCAAGACTTTTATCCAGAATATGTAAAGAATGCTCTAAATCTATCAAGCTTAAACACAATAATTTACAATCGATGTAACTTTAAAAACAGGCTCCACCAAAGAGGACACATGGGTTAATGGCGAGTAAGTTCACAGCAAGCCGTTCCACATCATTGCAGAAGGGCAAGTTCACAACACCACGCCGCTGGCAGCGGCTGAGAAACCGGAGCGCCCGCCTGCCCATGGGAAGAAAAACCCCACAGCCGCAGGAAGCAGTTCGGCAGCTTCCTCCCACCGCAGCCGGTGCTCGCACTCCTTGGCCCTGACTCTGCGGCGGGGGCTGCAAACGCCTTTGTAAAGGGTAGACGGTAAAGATTTCTGGGGGAGGGCGGTGCTGTGTGCCAATAAAACTTTATTGTCACAAACAGGTGGTGGCAGCGATGCGGCCCCCAGGACCCCGGGCTGTAGTTTGCCAACACCTGCACTGGAAAATGAAAACTTCTGTTTACACGAACATCCCCCCACAGAGACGTACAGCAGCCCACAGGGCTTCCAGCAGGACTGCACGCCCCACAGCAGCCCAGAGCCTCGCCGGGTCACGGGGGCTGGGGCATCCGGCACGCGGGGCCATCCAGCAGCCCCCCACCCCCCACCTACAGACACGCGGCATAGCACACAGAAGCGGGGACCGCGCTCCTCACCCACTCGGGTCTTACCTGGAAGCAGGGATGCTGAAGGGCCTGAGACACACAACCCCTCCCCCACAACCCCCCACAGTCCCCACTCTGCCCACGAACTCTTAACCTGAAGAGAAGAAACAAAACCCAGACGTATCCTCTGGGCTCACAGCACAGCTAGAAACCACCACAGACACTCGGGGAAGACAGACGGCTTCAGCGTTTAGAATGGTCCATCCTCAAACTGAAGCCCGTCATGAAGAAAAGGGACCATGCCAAAAAAAAAAAAAAAAAGACCACACCTGACAGTCACCTCGGTACAGACGGCACACCTGGGCAGGTGAGGCCACTCCCCGAACAGACGCCGGACACACAGGAGGGGGAACGGGCAAGGGTCCTGTGCTCAGTTTGAGGATCCCCTGGGAGCGGGGTTCACCGACAACCTGGGATTTCACCAGGTAAGCACGCCGGGTGACCCGGGAGCACGCGTGTGACGTCCAGGTGGTAGCAGTGCCATCGGCGTAAAGGAGCGGGACCCAGTGGGGCCCGGAGCCCAGGGGCAGGGCCCCAGGCTGGCAGGAGACCCCGGAGTGGGCGGGTCAATCCCAGGCCGCAGCACGGGAGGCCCATTTTCTGGGCCGGGACAGAGAAAAAGAACAGAGGCCGAGCGGCGTGGCCCTGCTCCTTTTATTTCATTTTCAATCTCAAGACAAAGACAAGTGAACGTTATGGAAACAAACTGCAGGGAGACTCCCCCCACCCTGAAAAGGGAGAAGAGAGAGCGGGCAGTGACCAGGCAGCCCCCGCCCGCGGAGCGCGGCTCGGCCTGCGGACGGGGTCCCCACTGCCCCGGGCGGGGACGGCAGGGCCAGCGGGCGGCGGGCAGGCGCGCGTCAGGGCCCAGAGGCGCGCGCACGGAGGAGGGTGGCGCAGCTGCTCCCCGCCGGGGCTCCGGCCGCCCAGCCGGGAGGCGCCGGGCCGGCCTGCGGGTCAGAGCAGGATGTGGTACTTGAGCGCCCGCGGCACCCTGTTGATGACCAGCCTCCCGTCGTAGCTCAGAGAGGCGAACAGCCAGGGGTCGGCCGAGGACCAGTCCACGGCGTACACGCTGTCCTCGTGCTCCTCGTAGGTGGCGACGACGCTGTCGTGCGGGGGCTCCTGGCTCCTGCAAGGCACCAGACACACGCGTGAGCGCGGCGGGCGCCCTGCCTGGCGGCGGCGGCACTAGCAGGCCGGGGCTTCTCACCTGCGCAGCGGGGCGGACCCCGGGAGCCGAGGGGGCCGACGGGGGCGCCCCTGCAGGAGCCCAGGCCCGGCCCGTCTCCAGCCACGGGCCCTCGGGGCGCGGGTGGGGCCGCCTGCCGCCGGACACCTCACCCCGCGGCCAGGGAGCGGGACAGGCTCGGGGCACGGCGGCTGGGGAACGTCCACACGGCTGCGTGGACATCGGCCGGAGCTCCTGCGACGTCCGCCAGAGGGACCTGGGGACCGGCCAGCACAGCCCCCCAGGGCAGGCACGCGGAGCCCCCTCGGGACCGGGCGCAGAGCTGGAAGGGCCGGCGGGAAGGGCCGGCAGGTCCCGGCCTGGGCTCTGACGTTCCCCGTCACCCCCTTCAAACAGGAGTCACGGCGCCCCTTCCCTGGGACGCCTGGCGGGGTGGTGCTCACATGCGCGGACCCGAGTGGGAGCGCGTGGAGCCAGGCCGCCCACCTGCGCTGCCGAGATGGCAGGCCTGCTGTGTGCCAGGCCGCTCCTCCACCCGGCAGGGCCTCCTCAGCGCTCTTCTGCCCATCTCACAGACGCTCTCTACCCAAGGAGCTCTCAGCGCTCTGCGGCTCTTCGCAGGAGACACCCCACCCTGGGCGCCCACCCTGGCGTTAGGCTTTGTGCTCAGACCCTCCCCCATTCCACGACCCAGACTTCCCAGGAAGCCAGCCTGCGGTGGCCAGCAGCTGCCCTGGTACAGACACCTCCTATGTATCCTCAGGAGAATCCCATTCTCCTGAATTTACAAGCTGTGTGGACAGACAGGAGCAGGCCTGCAGGAGACCGTGAGGCACCTCGAGCCAGGACCATCGCCCGGCACGCCTGCCAGCTGCACGTGCTTCCCTTCCTAGCGAGCTTCTCTGAAGCCGCCCGCGTTGCAGGCAGGATGCCTGGATGACACGGGGCCAGCCGAGGGGCTGCCGGCTCTGTCCCCGCTACGGACGGGGCGTGGACTCCTGCTTGGCCATCAGCAGAGGATGGTGGAAAACACCCAAGCCCTGCACGTGGCAGGTCGCTGGACTGAAGCCACTGCAACTGTGTCTCAACACTGTGTTTCCAAGTGTTTGAATAGAAAAATGATTGTGTCAAGAGAGACCTTAGCTAGATCGCCACCATGCCAGCCTCTCACACAGGAATTCTAGGCTCAGCTGAGGGGGGCAGAGGAAGAAATCGGACGACAGAACAGCGTGAAGAGTCTCTGAACAGAACAACACACCCCTCTCGTATTTCAGGGCTCAGATCACTCAACTCCACGGGGTTTTCCTCCAGAACCTGCTCCCCGGAGGCAGGAGACGTGACCCCTGGCGGCGTCTGGATCCCACTCAGCACAGGAAGCAGCCGCCACGTGTGAAGACGCATCCACTCACGCGATAGGACGTGTCTCCTTTAACACACACGCTGCTGACAGAGGACACGGGCTCTCCCTGCCGCTGCTGCTGCCCTGCCTCAGGGCACCCTGCGTGAGCCCCAAACCCCAGGACCCCCCTGAGTCTCGGGGGCATGACCCCAATGTGAAGAGAGAGCTCTGAGCAGAGCACCTAGGATCGGAAAGAGTTTGGAAAATACACAACCAAGAAGGTGCAGAGGTGAGAACAGGCATCGAGGTTCCCCGCACTGCGTCCAGTGGCGCGGGGGAAGCAGTACAGGGGACAGGCCGTCTCTGGGCCCGAGGCCCCCACCCCGCCCCCCGCCAGCGGGGCAGCTGCTCCACGACCTGGTCCAGGACAGCACCGCACGCAGGGACGCCCACCACGGCCTCCCCCACAGGGTGCCGCAAGGGCCGACGGAGGTCGCCGCTCACCACCGAGGGCTGCAGACCAGCCCCGGGCCTCACAACCTGACGTGTGATGCTCGGTAAGCACGTGGACAGACTCGCATCTTAGAGGCCACGCCGGACAGCACTGCTGACCCAGCCGACTCCATCACCCGCGCCCCGCACCTGCCGCGTGGCCGCGCCCGCCACCGGGGGCCGCCAGCAGCACGAAGCGCTTACTTCTCCTCCGGACGGCGCTCCTCCTGGTCACTCAGGTCGTCCTCGTCCACCAAGTGGCCGAAGGGCTCGGAGGAGATGGACACCATGTTGGAAAGGATGACCCTGCTGTCGCTGCTGCCCGTGAGGACGAGCTGGTCGTGCGAGTGGTTGTAGCGGACGTTCCACACCCTGCGGGGAGGAGACGGCCCTGGCACCACGGACCCCCGGGTGCTGCCAGCCGGGGCAGGTGCTGACACCTCCTGCGTCCCGACGACAGAGACAAGACCACACGCAGCACGGACCCGGGGCAGGCGGCTTACTGCTCCGTGTCCACACAGGCTTTCCAGAGTTCTAAAGGCAAAAACTGCCCGAGGAGCAAACCACGGACCAGGGAGAACCTGTGACGTGAGCCAAAGCCCACGGCAGCCTCCCCATTACAGCTGCCTGGGCCCAGGGCTGCTCCCTGGTCGGGTCCCTGGGCCCAGCTCCCTTCTGACCCGCAGGCCCAGGCTCGCCGAGCTGGGCCGCCTGCCGGGCAGGTGCTGCAGGTCTGGGGGGCAGAGGGGGGCCGGACAGCCCGCTCAGGGCCAGGGGACAGAGCTTCTCCCCCGGACTGCAGGAAGCACAGCCACGCACTGAACCTCTCCAAACTGCGCAGCATTCAGGTGGTAAATACACACACGCATGCACACACAAAGACGCGTACATACATGCACCAGCACACACACCCGTGCACATACAACGTGCTTTATCTGAACAAAAACTGGCTCATGCTCTGCACGACTTCCTACGACGTCTCTCTTTCACTTACTTACCAAAAAGCACGCAGCACGTGGTACAAACAGAAGAACAACGCTCTAGGAGAAGGGCTGCCCTGGGGCACTCTGCACGCTCTACACGCAGCCCCTCCTCACCCCCCGTGATGGCAGCACCACCCCCGCCGCGACGATGCCACTGGCTGACGGACCAACCCCTTCTGCCGGGCACCGGGGTTTCCAGCCTCCCTGCACGGCGCACAAAGCCACGTGAACATCTGTGCGTGTTCATTTTTGCATATTTGAACCAGCACTATCTCAAGAGAAAACAGAGTCTAAGGTTTTTCTTCTTTCCCTACGTGTACAAATCACAACCATTCAGATTTGGAATTCGCGTTTCTTTAGGAAAAGTAAAACTGGGTTGACTGAATGATTCACGGCAGCACACACGAAGCGGGCCTGCGCCTTCCCACAGCACACCGCCTGAGCCCCCGCGGCCCCACGCACCAGTGCGAGTGCTCCTCCAGGGTCTTGACGGGCTCCGTGACGTTGCGGGTGTCCCAGAACTTCACCCTGCAGTCGTCCCCGCAGCTGGCCAGGTAGTACTGCTTGTTGGGGTTGAAGTCCAGGTCCCGCACCAGCTGGCCATGCGCGCTCTCGATGCAGTAGATCTGGCTGGGGTGGGGGGGCAACAGCTAAGAGGCGGGACACGGGAAGCCACCCACTGCCCCCGCACCTTCCCCCAGACCCCGTCCAGCACGGAATCCAGGCGGGGTTAGGGTTAGGGTTCTCGAGCACAGGAATGTCTGAACAGAAGGGCCTTGGGCAGGATTCCTGAGAAAGACCCCTGCTTCAAACCCGGCTGTAAACAGAGCAAAGAACATCACGTACACCACAGGGACCAGATGGGAGGGGGCCTCCCACAGGGCGGGTCAGGTCACACTGGGCGGCACGTGGCGATGCTGGGGCGGGCGGCCCCGCCCGGGAGAGTCTGTGAGCAGCGCCAGGCAGCTCCCTCGGACAAGTAGGGGTGGGCCGTGCCTGGGACCCCGCGGAAGGGAGACTGGTCGGTGGCTCTCAAAGGAGTGGCCTGGAATCGTGAGGATGAGGACGGGCCAGAGGGAGGCAAGTGTCACGGAGAAGCAGAGACAGACTCCGGGCAGGACACCTGAGCGACGTGTGGAAGGACATGCTGAGACGGGGAAGGAAAGCGGGTTGCAGGAAGAGGACACAGTGTTGCTGGTGTCGGGAGACAGAGAGAGAGCAAAGAAAGAGGAAGTTGGAAAGCTGCAGAAGCACTGAGGGAGGCGGTGCTCGTCACAGCCAGGCCTGTCCCGCATCCAGGCACACGGCCCAGGGCCGACGCTGGGGGTGGGGGGGCTGAACCAGCCACACGGCTGTTTCGGGTACACTGTGCACATACGTGTGTGCGTGCATGCATGCACACACACGCACTCATGTACACACGGGCAGAGACCTAACTGAAGCCCCGCCGCCCGCCTCCAGGCTGCCCCTCGCAGAGTGTGGAATCAGAATATTCCATCTCGTGTGGAGACTCCCTCTGACATCACAAACCCAAGCCAGAGGTGAAGGGCGTGCTGAGGCAGGACAGTGGCTTTGGACAGAAGGCCTGCGTCCCAGCAGGATGGACGAGGGCCCCTGCAGGCCTGCGGTCGGGCCCCGTGAGACGCCCATCCGGTCTGCCCTCTCCACTTCTTCCCTTGGCTGTGACTACACCTCTCCCGCGATCCCTGGACCTCATGCTCGGCACGGCTCCCATGGGGACGGCTCCCGTGACCAGCCCCGTCACCCGGCACCGAGGCCTCTGCGGTCCCACTCTCATAGCCGATGACCTCAGTCCTTTTCATCTTTTCTCTCATATTCAGTTTTCTGGCCCAAAACCACTTTTAAACTTTGAACAGTTTTTTACATCCTGCACTTTCCCAAAATCCTAATACTTTTTCCTAAAATAAGACACCCAAACCTTAAGATCTTCCAAGTGAAACAGGGAAATGAATGAAATTTAGCCTGGCGAGGGCCTAGGAGGCTGGGGGAGTCACATGCGCACGGAGTACTGACTCGGGGCCCTTGCAGGCTCGGGGGCAGTGATCTGAACACAAGCACAACCCGTTCCAGGAGCAGCACTGAAAGCATCGGCCGAGTAAGCACCGCGGCTGCTTGCAGACGAGAAACAACGCCCAGGAGGAGAGCCCTGGCTCAACTGCTGCCCAGCAGCCCGGGGACAGTGGGCAGGGCGCAGCGGCGCGTCGCCTCCCAGAGCCCCGCCTGCCCCCTGCGCCTGCGGGCTGTGATGTCAGTCTTTGAGCTTCCTGTCTAGATACCCACACCTTCACATCCTTCAAAGAACAATGAAAACAGGCAAAGATGGCCACGGGCCCTGGAGGGAGGGATTCCAGTCCCACCGTTCTTCATGCTCCAAGCCCGTGGCGCTCAGCTTCTGATAGGAAACCCGACAGACGCCCGGCACAGACAGACAGACAGACACACACACACACACACACACACACGCAGATTATTGATTACCCTGCGCTTCCAGAGGGGCCGCAGACCCAGATTTAAAGCTGTGCCCCCGCCCTCAAAGGCAACGCGAGTTACTTCCCGACATCCGTCTTTGCAGCTTAGTGATAAATTATGGGTGTGCTGAGGGGATAAACTGTATCTTAAAAAAGATTGCAGGGCTCCTGTTGCCATGACAACAGTGTGCACACCGTCACTCCTCTGCCCGTCAGCGCCATACCTGGTGCAGAAAAGCTGCTCTTCTGCATGCCAGTCGCCGTGGTGGCCGTGTGTGCAACGACTCAGGTGACAGACTGCGACCACCCCGTGGGGGCGCACCTTCAAGGCGCGGAGACGGTCAAGCTCCAACACACTTAACCGGGGCGGCGGCCCTCACCGCGTGGTCACCAATCACGGGGACCGAGAGGCCCGTCACCGTCTCAGGCCTGAGCTGCTCCAAAAACCTGACCTTGACCTCCACCGGAGACTGCCGCCGCGGCCAAAGGGCACCCGCAGGAACATGACCACGGGGGGCGGGGAAGGGGGACCCGCAGCTGAGGATGCACTCAAGACGGGAGGAGGGAAAACGGTGGCCCGGCTTCCCACGGAACCGGAACCAACACAGACGAGCCGCGTGCCCTTAGCACGCCCGACTCAGACTCGCAGCCGGGTGGGGGGGGGGGGGGCAGGGGCATCGGGGCGTGCCCCGGGCTCGGCCCTCACTGACCTCATGGTCCGCGTGTCCCACCCTCGGACGGCCGTGTCGTTCGCCGTGGCCACCTGGGTGCAGTTGTGATGTGGGCTCCATCGCCCCGTCGTGAACTTCAGCTGTCCCTTCCCCTCCAGGGACGCCGAACTGGCCAGCTGTGCGTGTGGTGATGTTTTCAAAGGAAAAAAGGAAAGAAACGTAATTGGAACTCTATTCACAACATTTAAGAGGGTATCTTGTACAGGATATCACTGAAGATAATTATTGAAAATAATTAAGAAGCTCTGTCTTTGTTTCCTTTCCTTAAAAGGCAAGAATGTTTGAAACGTATCTGGAAAAAAAATATATAAAACTGAACGCAGCAAAGAATAGAATGCATATTAATAGAGCTTCTATTAGACAGGACTTGCCAGCGTGTGATTAGAGAGAATCTGCCCGATTCTGAGGCAGCAGCACAAAACGGCTCGAACGCCTGGCTTCCGCAGAAGACAATGGCAAGGCCAGCCCGTCCGCACGGCCAGCCCCAGATGGAGAAGGACAAACGGCCACCACCCACCCAGACGTGCGCTCCGACCTGCGCCCCCTCCCTGCCCCGAGGGTCTCGAGAACCACTACTCGGGGGTTAATTAAACCCCAACAGGTAACGGTGGAGACCTCCAGGCTGCTCGCACAGCCAAGGCCGGGCCCTGGTGCGAGCCCAGGAGGGGAGTCCCCAGTCCCACTGCTCCACCGGCCCTCCCTTTGCCGCCCGCAACCTTATGCACAAAGGTCCTGCCCGCTCCTCCCCTGCATCAAGGGCCACAGCTTCTCTTTCTCTCGTCATCTGAGCAGCAGAGGAAAGTCAGCCTGGGAGCAGGGGTGCCGTCGCCTTCAGAGGCACGTGGGGAACACGGAGTGTGGGGAACACGGACGTGGACAGAGCACAGGGAGAAGGCCTGCCCCCACACAGGACGCAGAGGGGACCATGCGGAGGGGCCACGGCAAAGCCACAGAGGAGAAAGGGATGGTGGCGGGAGCCTCAAGATACAGGACCTGGACTCTAGGCCACACGATGGTCAGGGAGAGCCGGTGTGGGCGGAGGTCACCCCAGCCTGCCCGCAGCAGGGACGGTAGCGCAGAACCCCACACCCTGAAACGGGCCTGAAACACGAGCAGCAGATATGCCGGGTGAGCACACACCGGGCTCTGGCTTTTCCAGCTTGTGGATGGACCTTCAACCTCCACGTCGGCAACATCAACTAAGAAACAGTTTTATAGCATCTCCTTTAGGAAAAAAAAAAACTAGCCAAACGAAATGTGTACAGGTGCTATTTCAGTTTCCTGAAGACTAGTTAAGTACAAGCAGGTATATAAAAGGTACATAAAAGGCACATAAAGGGTTGCGTCTACAATCAGCCATAAAAGAGTAAACTTCTGCCTTCTGCAGCAACATGGATGGACGTGGAGGGTATTATGCAGACAGAGAAAGACAAATACCACATGATATCACTTATACGTGGAATCTAAAACCACAACAAACTGGTGAATATGACAGACAAGAAGCAGACTCACGGGTATAGAGAACACACCGGTGGTGACCCGTGGGAGGGCCGGGGGGACACACACGGGTGGGGATGCAGAGGCACAAACCACCATGCATAGAATCAAGCTACGAGGACGTACTGCACAGCACAGGGCACAGAGCCAACACTTCCTAACAGCCATAAACGGAGCATAACCTTTGAAAACTGTACACCTACCACACGTCAAAAGACAGGTCCAGTATGTTTCCTAACTCATCAACACTCAGGTTCCAATTAATTTTCTGTCGAACGACCAGATTCCTCATCAAACTCTTCAGAAAGGGAGAAGCAACCAGGTCCTGCCGTTAGGAGACGGGCACGACAAATTCAACAGCGCGAGCTCTCGAAGCGGCTGCTACGTGGTACGAGAAGCAGCGTAAAGCGTCCCAAACGGGGGAGGTGCGCGCCGGTGCGCGAGGCAGCCAGGCGGAATCCCGAAGGCGCGAGGCTGCTGCAAGGCGCTCCGCACGTGCTCTACTCTGGTTCACGGCAGTCCAGGAGAAGCTACGTCAGCATCACTAACAAGCACTGTCGGCTTCCAAGCCCACACGGAGGTGGCCTCCGGCCAACAGCCCGCAAGGAGCCCAGGCCCTGGGTCCCGCCGCATCCTGCCACAAGCGGTCCATGAGCTCGGGAGCAGGTCCTCCCTGTCGAGCCCTCGGGTGAGACCCCAGCCCCGCGGACACCTGGCCCACAGCCTCGCGAGAGACTTGAGGTCCCAGACTCCTGACTGTCCCTCAGAGACCACGCAGTGGCCACGGGGGGCAGTGGGAAGCACGCACCGGGTGGTCAGCCACGAGGGAGCACAGGTAACGGCGACGGCAGGGAGACCCCACGTGAACCCAGCAGCCCCGGCCAGCCCCCTGCTCCGCAGAGAGGGGAGGGGCCTCGGCCGGGCCACACAGCTGCCGAGCGGGACAGCACCAGCTCCCGGGCCAGCTCCACGGCTCACGCTAACGCGGGCACCGCCGGGGCCACGGCACGCCACGCCCACGGGTGCGAGGAGTCCGCGGGGCAGGCTTTAATGAAAACTTGAGAGAGCGCTCACCGTCCATTTTTAAGGGGCTGCTCAGGGCAGCCGGCGTGGTCACGTCGTAAGGCTATTCAACCACATTTCCTGGTGGCGTGGAGACAGAGCTCCACGGGACCTGCAGAGGGTTCCGTGCGCGTGGTCATCCATTTCCTGGCGGTAAAGGGAAACAGTCAGTGCTTCCCGGTCCAGGAGGACTGATTCAAGGCTCCTCCAAACCCTCTCTGAAGGAGGAACTAGTGCAGGACAAGAGCAGGAGAAGGCACCTTCTGTGAACAAAATGCTGTGACTGGAACCTTTGGGAGCCGTTCAAGGGCGTCTTGGCGTGAGGTTTCCACAGACCGAAGCTGCACCCCGCCACGGAGCCCCACGGCGCCGACGGGACCAGACCTGGGGAGGGGGCAGGTCTAGAGGACACGGGACCGAGCACGTGCTCATCAGCACCGAGCGTGACACAGGACCAGAGAGGACAGCGAGCGCCACCCTCCCCGCTCTGGAAGGAGAGCTGCGGTGAAGCAACGGCACAGGGCTGCAGCTTTTCAAGCGTAAGAGACACAAAGCGTGCACACAGCAAGTCCACACGGCAAGTCCACCATGTGCCCAGCCCGAGCTGCCGGGACACAGCAGCTTGTCACACAGCAGCCGCCACCACCGCCAGCAGCCCCCCTTCCCATCAGACCCC
The DNA here is from genome assembly GCF_030028045.1 of Hippopotamus amphibius kiboko. Lineage (NCBI taxonomy): Eukaryota > Metazoa > Chordata > Mammalia > Artiodactyla > Hippopotamidae > Hippopotamus > Hippopotamus amphibius. Next base: position 147,294,595 of record NC_080192.1, on the reverse strand, counting down.
TCACGGCCCCCGGGGACTGAGACGGCCCTGAGCCAGGCCTGACGGGATTGTTCCCCTCACCATGGATGGTTTAGGCCTGGACACATGGTCGTGCCTGAAAAGGGGATGGAGGGACTTCCAGGAATGGCTTTCCTTACAAACCAAGGGAGATGCAGAGAGGAAACCTGCTTTCTCCTTGTGGACGTGGTGGGAGTCTGGATGTGATGGCTGGAACCGCTGCAGTCACTTTGCGGTCATGACGGAAGATAGCAGCGACGTGCACGTTGCAGAGCAGAAACATGCAGAGTAGCTGGGTCCCTGATGCTGTCAGGATACTGAATTAACCAACCCCAGAGGGATTTTATTTCCACGTCTCTTGTTACAGCAGATGATAAAACCTCCTCTTTATCTAAGTGACTTCTTAGGTCCTGTAGCCAAACGCATTCTAACCGACACCCCCGTGATGCCCGTCTGAGACAACGCCATCGGGGGTGCCTCCAGGTGTGGGAATGGCAGCCACAGCTGCGAGCAGGACCCCTGAGCCAGGTCTCCGCTGTGCTTCCTCCTGAGTGACCACCGAGTTACCCCGTCTCTCTGAGGCCTGGCTTTCTCTTCTGTGAATCACTCCTAAGAGTGATATTAAAGAATCTGCCCCCAAGGCTATGAGGGTTCAATGAGATGACACCCCTAGAAAGCCCGGACGTTGCCTGGAGCTCTGCTCCGCCTTCAGGGACAGGGCGGAAGGGACAGGATGCCCTGTCTCCCGAGGCACAGGGTGGGTCCGTCAGGACTGACAGGAGTCGTGGCGGGAAGAGGACTCGGCAGGACACCCCCAGGCCCACGGCTGCCTTCTGGACGTGGAAGAAAGAGTCCTGCCGCCCCGCCCCCTGCTGCCAGGGTCACAGGGTGGGCGGGCCCCTCCCCTGCGTGTGGCCCACACCAGGCCCAGACCCAGCAGGGCTGGCGGCTCCCACACCCTGTCAAGGACCCCATCCCCCCGGAGACGCTGCCGCAGGAGGGCTCTGAGGGCGGCGTCTGGGAGACCAGCGTCCTCCCGCGGTTAGCAAAGGCACACAGGCAGCAGGTGTCGGCATGCGCGAAGAGCTTGAGGTCGCTTCCGCTTATTTTTAGTTCATTTCCAACAGCCCTTTATTTGTAGGAAGAACAGAACTAACAGGGTTTTTCCCCTTTGCTGCACCAAAACCCAACCTCTCCTGGTGGAGAAACACGTGTGTCTGACACCCACACATGTGGGCTTGACCAGAACAGGAAAGGCTGTAAGGGCAGATTTAAAGTTTCTGGCCAAGATGGATGAGAACGTAGCATGTATTTCCGTCACACCAATGGGACGCCAATGACATGCTGGGGAGACAGAGCTCACGGTGGTGCTTCTCCAGAGAGAGAAGGGGGGGAGGAGGCAGGCGCTGAGCACACCACCAGCTCTGCGACAGCCACAGCCCACCGCTCCCTCCTGCCTGTGCTGCCCGCGGGGAACGGGACCTCGTTATCAGTGAACACAGGCTGCTTTGCGCACCTCAATTTCTCTTTGCGCACCCTGTACCTCTTGCCTTTATATGAGGACCCTACCGGGTGACCCACCCTCCGTCTAGTCCAGCCATGGAGACCCTGTGTTCCAGCCGCTGGATCCGTCCATGCATCCATGCACCCCTCCCCCCGCCCACGCACCCCTCCACCAGGCCTGTATCCACCCCTCACGATGCACCAGGCACCATGGAGGGGGTGCTGTTCTCACAGCGTGTTACTGTTCAACTGCCCTACTTCACAGATGTGGACACTGGGGCTTGGACGGCCAAGCAACGCGCCCAAGGTCACACAGAGTGGGCCTTGACTCAACCACCCGTGTTTCTCCCGTGCACCCACGTCCCCGGCCCCCCACCTCCCCTTAGCCCTGGCCCACGCCTGCCCCAGCCAATTCCTGGACACTTCAGTTAAAGGCCCATCTGCACTACAGCCCCTGTACCTGGCAGCAAAGTACGAAAAAGCAGAGACTCCATCTCTGTGTTCGTCACACTTCAGACCACGTGGCTGCGGCAGGCGTTCAACCCCAATGTCAGTAACAAGCACGTCCGTCCTCCCTGCTCAGCAGCCGCTTCTTCTCACACACGCTTAGTTTCATTTACTCTTTCTTGCAGAATGAAGTCTTGTGAGAGCTGAGGAAACACTCACCAGCTAAACACCTCCGTTCAGCCCATTCTGCATCTAACGATTTCTTCCAAGACCCACCCGGAAGATTGAAAACTACTCGTCTCCACTCTTTACAAAACCAAAAGGCATATGGAGCTATTAAGCTATGATACTAAGGTATGTTACTGAATCCACGTTTTCTTAGAGACCATGGCTTCTTTTTTTTTAAACGAATACCTGAAACATAAATTCCAATGACTGCCGTCTGAGGGCTGTGGCGCTAGCAGTATAATTGTGGTAGCGCAGCAGACACTGCTCAGAATGCTCTGGGACGCCTGTTTACGAGTCTCACAAGAAAACCAGCTTTCTGTCTGTGAACAGAGGAACGGATAAAGAAGATGTGGTCTATATACACACACGATGGAACAGTCCTCAGCCATAAAAAGGGAACAAAATGATGCCATTTGCGGCAACATGGATGGACCTAGAGATTGTCATACTGAGAATTAAGTTAGAGAAAGACAAATATCATATGATATCACTTATATGTAGAATCTAAAAAAAAAAGGGTACAAATGAACTTATTTACAAAACAGAAGTAGAGTCATGGATGTAGAAAACAACTTGTGGTTAGCAGGGGATGACGAGGGGAGGGATAAAATGGGAGACTGGGGTTGACATGTACACACTGCTATACCTAAAATTTGTATGGAAACACAAAAGACCCCGAATAGACAAAGCAATCTTGAGAAAGAGAAAAGGAGCTGGAGGAATCAAGCTCCCTGACTTCAGACTATACTACAAAGCTACAGTCATCAAGACATTATGATACTGGCACAAAAACAGAAACGTAAATCAACAGAACAGGAGAGAAAGCCCAGAGATAAACCCACACACCTATGGTCACCTAATCTATGACAAAGGAGGCAAGACTATACAATGAAGTAAAGGCAGCCTCTTCAATAAGTGGTGCTGGGAAAACTGGACAGCTGCACGTAAAAGAATGAAATTAGAATACTTCCTAACACTGTACACAAAAATAAACACAAAATGGATTAAGGAGTTAAACGTAAGGCCAGATACTATAAAACTCTTAGAGGAAAACATAGGCAGAACACTCTGTAACATAAATGACAGCAAGATCCTTTTTGACCCACCTCCCAGAGTAATGAAAATAAAATGAAAAATAAACAAATGGGAGCTAATGAAACCTAAAAGCTTTTGCACAGCAAAGAAAACCATAAAAGAGATGAGAAGACAACCCTCAGAACCGGAGAAAATATTTGCAAACAAAGAAACTGACAAGGGATTATCTCCAAAATTTATAAACAGCTCATGAAGCACAATATCAAAAAAAAAAAACCCAACAACCCAATCAAAAAATGGGTGGAATGGGACTTCCTAGGTGGCGCAGTGGGTAAGAATCTGCCTGCCAATGCAGGGGACACGGGTTCAATCCCTGCCCCAGGAAGATACCACATGCCGTGGAGCAACTAAGCCCATGCGCCACAACTACTGAGCCTGCGCTCTAGAGCCCGTGAGCCACAACTATTGAGCCCACGTGCCACAACTACTGAAGCCCATGTGCCTAGAGCCCATGCTCGGCAACAAGAGAGGCCACCACAGTGAGAAGCCCGCGCACCACAATGAAGAGTAGCCCCCACTCGCCACAACTAGAGAAAGCCCACGTGCAGCAACAAAGACCCGACACAGCCAATAAAATAAATAAATAAATGTATTTAAAAAAATAAAATATTTTTTAAAAAAAGTTAAAAAAAAAAATGGGCAGAGGACCTATATAGACATTTCCCCAAAGAAGACATACAGATGGCCAAGAAGCATATGAAAAGATGCTCAACATCACTAATTATTAGAGAAATGCAAATCAAAACCACAATGAGGTACCATCAAAATGGCCATCATCAAAAAACTCTAGAAAACAATAAATGCTAGAGAGAGTGTGGAGAAAAGGGAACGCTCTTGCACTGTTGGTGGGAATGTAAAATGATACAGCCACTACGGAGAACAGTATGGAGGTTCCTAAAAAACTAAAAATAGAACTACCATATGACCCAGCAATCCCACTACTGGGCATATACCCAGAGAACACCATAATCCAAAAAGATACATGCACCCCAATGTTCACTGCAGCACTATTTACAATAGCCAGGACATGGAAGCAACCTAAATGTCCACCAACAGATGAACGGATAAAAGATGTAGTACATATATACAATGGAGTATTACTCAGCCGTAAACAGGAATGAAATTGTGACATTTGTAGAGACATGGATGGACCTAGAGGCTGTCATACAGAGTGAAGTAAGCCAGAAAGAGAAAAACAAATATCGTATATTTATGTATGTATGCGGAATCTAGAAAAATGGTACAGATGAACCTATTTGCAGGGCAGGAACAGAGATGCAGACGTAGGGAACGGGAGTGTGGACGCAGTGGGAAGGAGGGGATGAAGTGGGAGATTGGGACTGATGTATGTGCACTGCCGAGTGTAAAACAGATAGCCGGCGGGAACCTGCTGTAAAGCACAGAGAGCTCAGCTCGGTGCTCTCTGATGACCTAGATGGGTGGGATGGTGGGTGGGAGGGAGGTCCAAGAGGGAGGGGATATATGTATACATATAGCTGATTCATTTCATTGTAAAGCGGAAACTAACACAACATTGTAAAGCAACTATACTCCAATAAAAATTTTTAAAAAAAAGAAAGAAAACCAATTTTCAGAGAGTTTGAACGTAGTTTCCGCTAACTAGCTTTACATTATAAAGCTTGCTTAACTATCTTATTTACTAGATTTTCCTCCAAATAACTTCTGACTGTTTCCCAACACCTAACCCACGCTCGCAGAACAGAATGTTGCTGCCCACTCAAGACACTCAGAGGCCGAGCACAACCTCTGCAGGAGGCCAGCAGGGTGCGTGCACAGGGGTGGCCTCAGCACATGCCTTTGCAGGACAACAGGATGGAGCCAGGCCTGAACTGGATCTGTCACCCGGGCCACCTTCAGAAAGTCCCCGGCTTCCAGGGGCTCACTCTTCTCACCTGTCAAGTGAGGGGTCACATTACATGAGGTCTGTGTCTCTCTTTAAGGGAGCAACTTTAAAATGCGTGCACTGAGTCCTTATCACAGCTGCACAGCGCGTCCAGGGAGCCCAGCGCCCTGCGGCCCCTCGCCAACCCCCACCCAGTGACGCCCCCCAGGCCCCTGGGGCCTCAGGACTTCTCTCTCTCATTAGCGCTGCCGCACCCTTCGAGGTCTCAGACATCAGGGAAGGGAATTGAGGACCCCAGAGGAGGGCCGTGACCCTCAAATTCCCTTGAGGAATGTCGGTGGCCAGGAAGTGGGGCAGATGCACTTTTCTTTACGGCTCCTGCCAAGTTCAGCGAAAACCCTGGACTTTATAAACACAGAACAAACACCGGTGGGGAGCAGGCTGGCCAGCGAGGGCCCTGGGGCACAAGGAATACACAGGGTGCAGGGTCTGCGTCTTCTCTCCCGAGCGGGCGCCAGACCTGGGGCTGAAGAAGCCGGCAACCCAGAAACCCCCCAGGGACAGACCCCCGAAGCCCCAGGAACACTCTCCCTGCAGCCCGGGGACCAGGAAGGGCAGCCTGAGAGACAGAAAACGTCTCAACAACTGCTCCACTGCAGACAAAGAGCCCCGCCAAGACAGCGAAGGCCCTGAGACGTTCGTCCTCGTCCGAGCCCCCCAGAGAGGGCACAGGCCTCGTCTACAAACACCGATTCACGATGGACCATGGGCTGAAATGTAAAATGCAAACCGTAAAACCCTTAGGAAAACAGGAGAAAATCATCAAGGCCCAAGGCGACTCAGAGTCCTCAGACCTGACACGCGAGGCACAATCTGTAAAACTGATACACTGAACTTTACCGAAATGAAGAAACTTGCAGAAAATGGAATGTTTCTCAGCTCTAAAAACACGCGCTCTCAGGCCATGAAAACCCACAGAGAAACCTTAAATGCAGTGACCAGTGAGAGAAGCCAGTCCATTAAAGCTACACTCTGCATGACTCCAGCTCCAGGACACCCTGGGAAAGGCACAACCACGGCCACAGTAAGAAGTCCCGTGGTGGTCACAGACTCAGAGGGAGGGAGGGTTAGCGGAGCGGGGGGTTTTTAGGGCAGTGAAGACAGTGCATGAACCTGCAGTGGTGGATACGTGTCATCACATCCGTCCAAATCCGCAGACGCACGGCAAAGGCCTGCAGCCTGATGTGAACCCGGGACTTGGGTGACGGCCACGTGTCCGCGTGGGCTAATCACGGTAGCAAACGCCCTGTGTGCTGGGGGTGCTGACGGTGGGGAGGCTGTGGGGCGATGGGAAAGCCCTGCACCTTCCCCTCACATTTGCTGTGAGTCTAAAACGGCCCTAGAAGATAAAGTCTGTTGAAAAGAGAAAACCCTCGGCTCCAAGAGTAAGAAGGGAGGCAACACCAGGGCTTGCTTCCCCAGAGGGACCAGAAGCTTGAGGCACAGAAACGCACGCTCATCTAGGGCCGCTGTCCAGACCCCTGCTGCCTGGGGGCGGGAGCGAGGCCCTGGCCCGGGGTGTCCAGAGGACGCGTGTCCCGCAGCGATCAGGACAACACGGGAGACGAGCCCCCAGGCCGCGGGGACCCAGACCACCAGGGACTGCGCCTCAGGGTCTGAACCTGGGGGCCCACTGAGCAAGCCCCGCCCCTCCCTGTGGCCACACTCGGAGTGCAGGAAGCCCAGAGAAGCTGTGGTCGCAGGCAAGGCGGCGGGGAGCCCGGGTCACACCCACAGGCCCAAGCTGCCTCTGTCCTGGTCCCGGGGCTCGGCCCCGCCCGGCACTCTGTCTCCAGACAGCAAGCACGTCCCCGGCACCGGGCGCAGCGGGGATCCCCCTGTCACCACCTGCCCCCACCCACGTGTGCTCGGCCTCCTGTGGTACGTCTTAAACCCGGGACTAGAAATTTCTGAAATCACACTGTGTCCGTGAAGCCGTTCTCTCCCTTCAAACAAGTGCTCCTGGGGGCACACGCCCTCGGGCCTGCACCGCCAGAGAAGCCAGTCCCTTCCGCAGCCAGAGGAAGCCGCCAGAGCCCAGAGCTGCGCGCGCACAGAGCCCAGCCGGCGAGCACCGCCGAGGCCCTCATCGGGGTCCGCGACCCCACGGAACCTCCGCCTCCGGGCCTCCCCTGGGCTCCGCTAATGACTACAGACGGCACAGAGCCTCCGATTTAATTGCGAAAGGTAATGATGCAGGGCGCGTAAGATGAGTCACCGCGGAAGGCAATATCCTCCAACAGTAAGAAAAAAAACTGAGGCGCCGGGTGTGAAGATGGCCGAAATCGATAGGAAGGTCTCGGCATTAAATACTCCGGCCGAGGGTCGCAAAGTGGTATCCACAGAACTGCTGACAGCAGATAAAAAAGGGGGAGAGAAAACGAAATTGGTCTCTGCAGAAAATAAGTTACAGATTAATCACCCCACCATAAAATCATTTTGAGATGACTGAGGGCCTGAGAGGCGTTCACGCCTTGATGACAGGACAGGGCTGCAAAGCCGGGGCCCGGGAGCTGTGGAATCCTAACGCCACCGGCTCCCCTCAGCATCTCCTGCTGGGCGGGGGCAGCCGCTCTGCCGGCTCCCGGCGCCCTCCGGACCCTCCGCGAGGCCTGGCAGTTTCAGAGGAAACCACTGTCCCTTCCTGTCCTCAAGGGCAGTCCCGAGGAACAGCCACCGAGAGGCAGGCTGGAGGCCCAGACGCCCCAGCAGTCCCTCTGGAAGGCTGGGGGCCTGTGCAAGTGTCCACCCCCACCTGCAGGGGCCGTGGGGCCAATCTGAGGCAGCTCCCCACTTGAGCCTAAAAGTTGGGGTAAAATTTGCATTCTACTCCATGATACACAGGTGTGTCTTATTTTTTTAATTTTTAATAAAAATAGTGATTTCTCTCCTTAAGCGCTACACAATTCCCTTCACAGTGAAGCTGGGGAGACAGCCTTAGGCTGCTGCAGCTTTAAGGCTTGGTCCGGACACTCCGCATTGTGAAGGGTCTGACTTCTGTGCCAGAGGATGAAGATGCAGGGACCACAGGGAAGAAGCGCTGGCCACGCGCCATGTGAGGTGAGATGCAAGGTCCCCAAGGAGATGCCACTCCCAAGCCCCGAGCCACCAGGCGCAGCAGCTGGACCCTGGTGTGGGTGCCTTCAGAAGCTTTATCATTTCAGATTTCTTGGTTTTCTCTCTAAAGTTGTCACTTTGACATCCAAGTGCAATGAAAGTATGGGTGCATGTAAGACAACACATGTCGTAAGAGAAAAATTTAAGGAATCATATATGAAAAATATATACTGACCGGTAGAACGCCGACTCTATGAAAGACAAAGTGTTCGAGGCGATGAATATTTGAAAGCCACGCTGGTGCCTGAGGAGGCTGGTGCTAAATATTAAACAGGTCTGGGAATGAAAGGCCTGTCGAGAGACGTCACCTTCTGGTCAGGAACCTGCGACAGAGCTATTCACGTCCTTGGTGCCAGAAACTAAGGGGACGTGTGGGTGCTGGATGGGATGGGCCGGGACGGGTCAGGACAAGACAGGAAGATGGCCGGTGTGCAGGTCAGCACTCCAGTGGCCCTGGGGATAGAACGGCTGACAAGCCTGACGGCTACACCCTCAGGACCGTGCACACAACGTGAGTGAAAGGAGAGGAGGCTGAAGGGTCACCGGGTCATGGTCAACCATTATTTTCACAGCTAGGGAATTTGCATTTCATGACTGCTCCTACCTGAAAGGTGATTTCAACCAAATATACATTGAAAATGCATTCATTAAAAAGACTTGGGACTTCCCTGGTGGCGCAGTGGTTAGGAATCCGCCCGCCAATGCAGGGGACACAGGTTCGATCCCTGCCCCCAGGAAGATCCCACATGCCACAGAGCAACTAAGCCCGTGCACCACAACTACTGAGCCTGCACTCTAGAGCCCGTGAGCCACAACTACTGAAGCCCATGCACCTACAGCCCATGCCCTGCAACAAGAGAAGCCACCACAATGAGGAGCCCCTGCACTGCAATAAAGAGTAGCCCCCACTAGCCACAGCTAGAGAAAGCCCATGTGCAGCAACGAAGACCCAATGCAGCCAATAAATTAATAAATTAACTTTTTTTTAAAAGGAGATTTAAAAAAAAAAAAAAGACTTACACTTGGGCTTCCCTCGTGGCACAGTGGTTAAGAATCCACCTGCTAATGCAGGGGATACGAGTTCGATCCCTGGGCCAGGAAGATCCCACATGCCGCGGAGCAACTAAGCCCGTGCGCCACAACTACAGAGCCTGCGCCCTGGAGCCCATGAACCACAACTACTGAGCCCATGAGCCGCAACTACTGAATCCTGCACTCCTAGAGCCTGTGCTCTGCAACAAGAGAAGCCACCCCAATAAGAAGCCCATGCATTGCAATAAAGAGCAGCCCCTGCTCACTACAACTAGAGAAAGGCTGTGTGCAGCAACGGAGATCCAATATAGCCAATAAACTAAAAAAATAAATAAATTTTAGATAAAAAGACTTATGCTTGAAACAGAAGACTATAATTTGGACATCCTGCTAACTCTTTTGGACAAATTATGGCGAAAGAGGGGAGTTTTGTCAATACCCACGGTTCTGTGTCACATTCGTACACGGCCCTGAGGCCTGAAGCCCAAACAGCTTTTGCCTGAAGGAGACAACCACTCGATTCTTTGATTGATGACTAAGTCTGTTCATTAATTATTTCACAATCAATGTCAAAATTCTAAACATATACGAATCAAGAAGTGTATTCTGAATTTGGTGGAAAGGTCCGCTTAAGAAAATACAAAAAACCAGAACTGTGTAATTCTTGTTACTCACCACGGCCTGGCTGGAGCTTTCCTGCAAGTCCCACAGCAGGATGTGGTTGTCGGCCAGAGAGATGACACTCTTCCCGTCTCCCGCAGGCTCCCACGCAACGCTGAGGAAGGAGGGGTCAAGCGTTACACCACGTGTGAGTCCCACCCCGAGGCTAAGAGGTCTTAGGCACGGCCCTCGGCAAGGCCTCTGCCCCGTCCTTTGTCACCAGCAGCTCCGCAATGACACGGTGCAGCACAGGCTCCCACTCTGCTGTGGCCTGAGTGTCTGTGTCCTTTCCCAGAGTCACCCGGTACTGGGGGTGATTAGGGTTCGATGAGGTCAGGAGGCTGGGGCCCCGCGGTGGGATCAATGCCCCTGTACAGACTGACGCCAGAGTTTCTGAGCTGCCTGTCTGTGTGTGTGTGTGTGTGTGTGTCTGTCTGTCTCCCCGCTCATCTCTCTCCTGCTGCCACGTGAACACACCGTGGGAAGGCAGCCGTCTGCAAGTCAGGAACTGAGCCCTGACCTGCACAGCGGTCTCAGACTTCCGGCCCCGAGGACTGTGAGAAATCAGCATTTCTTTCGGGTGAGCCCCCAGCTGTGGTGTAGACGCCGCTGACAGGTTCTCCCAGTGCCCCAGGCACTGGCCTGAGAGACACGAGGGGGCCTGCTGGGCACGGGGTCTCAAGAGGCACAAGTGGACGGTGCGATTTTGGAAAGGGTGCCCATGTCTTTCGCTGCCACCTCCTTGGAGGGCAGAGCTGGGAGCAGCGTGGCAGGGTGGGGGTCTCAGCCCTGAAGGGCCCACCAGGCCTGAGATGTCAGGTAACGGCCTTCTGTTTCAGCCTGTGTCAGCCGTGTCCTGCCACCTGCCACCAGAACCATCCTAACTAACAGATATTCAAGCTCCTGTCACTTCCGTCACACATTAGTGTACTCAAAACCACACTTTCTTTCTCCTTTACAGTTTAAGAAACACACGCAAAGTTCACATCTCTATGACCGCAAGTGCACCACTCCTGCCTAGATGAAGAGCTTACTGTATCTCTTCTAATAATAACAATGAAAACTGCACGCTCTCTAAGAAAACAAAAGGAAAGCACCAGAGCTGGAAGGGATGCCTGGAAATCTGGTGCTGAGATCTGAGGCTCCTCTTTTGCTAATACCGGCAGTGCTAATTTTGAAGACAGGTTTTTGGAGCAAGCTGACTGAACTTCCCTTCGTAGCCTGCTTTCACAGGGACACTTATGTGGAGTTCAGACAACTGGCAATGAACCCCCAGGGAAACGCAAGACAGGGAGAGAGGGCAGAAAGGGGCCCCCCACAGCCCTGTCCTGGCAGAAGGGCGCCCACGGCCCTGTCCTGGTAGAAGGGCAGGTGACAGCTGAGAAGGCCCAGCTTCCGCATCTCTTGCCAAAGCTCTGCCCGGCCATGGAGACGTCTGACTCAGGAGAAAGCCCCCCACACACGCCGGGGAGGGGGCGGGGGCACTCCCATGGCCCCAAGGCCACGTGCTCCATAAAAGTCTAAAACCTCAGAGTCTAGCTGACCAGCAGGTACCGGGCCTGAGGAACGGGAATCGTCATAAAAATAGCTTTTTCTTTCATAAAACGAGAATTAAGAATTTCAGCAAAGCAATCCTTGGCCAGTTTAAGTACGTGTACATTTTCCACTAGCAACTTAAAACATCTTAAGGCTGACGTGCACGTCAAAGCTTCTCTTTGGGAGACGTAAATCAAAAAAGGAAAAAGGGAAAATCTTCAGGACCATCCACCTGTTACTCACATCTCTCTCCCAAGACCTGCGAGCAGACTGAGCAGCACGAGGCCACTAACGGCGGCTCCGACAGGGTGCCACGGTGTGGCCGGGCCAGCCTCCCCACGTGGGCCAGGAGCCACCCTCATCCACAAATCAGAAGTTCATTGTCAGTTACAGAGGATGTTTCATCAGAAGTATGCTTTGAACACACACACACCCCGAGCAACAAAACCTCCCCGTGGCTTCTGGAGGCGCCTGGCATGAACAAGAAGGTTCTACAGGTCCCCGCCACAGACCCGCCTACTTTGTCAAAGCACCTGATAATAACAGAAAATCTCAGGTGCTGCTGGAACTAAAGCTTGCTCAGTAAGGTTTAAAATAGACTTGTTTCAACTCCAAATGATGAGAAATTGTAAGTAAGGATTTGTTGCATTTATAATAATATACCCCCATTGTAAAGGCCTGTCATACAAATGAACACAATTACCAGAGGGAAGTCAAAGGCCTTTTCCTTGAGCAATGACTCCGAGTTATTAATCACGACTCCTAGCAGATACGGCCCCCATCAGCACTTGGTCCGGACACGAAGAAGGCCCTCGATGAGACAGAACTGCCTCTGCACAGTTCTGGTCTGACCCGCGGCATCCCAGCCCCGCCGGAACGCTGGAGTCTCACTGCAGGCTCTCTGCCAACGAGAACTTTCGGTGAGGACTTGGGGAGAAAGGATGCCCTGTGCCTAGTGAGCCCCAGGGACAGGCCACAGCGCCCCACGTTCCCGGCGCTGGGGTCCCCGCAGCACGGCGGGCAGCTCCTGGCGCAGGGTGCCGGCGCGTCCCCTCCGTCCACGGCACCGTAGCCCACAAGGGGAACCCGACTGCCTCCCCGTGTCACACGGGGAAGCTGAGCGACCGGCCCCAAATGCAGCGGCTGTGCGTGGCAGGGCGGAGCCTCCAGCCCAGGGCCGACGCCACAGCTGCCGGCCACGCCCAGGCCACCACGTTTAAGAAGCGTCGCAGCTTCGGCATCACCGCGAGGCAGGGCGACGCAGGGACGCTGGCGGACACCCCGCGTTCACGCGGCTAACCGCACGGACCCGCTGCGCCGCCACGCGTGGGGGACGAAGCAGGTGATCGCTACCTCCTGACGGTGCCCCGGTCCCCGTGACTGTCCTTTACAGAGACACACGCAGACGCACCCGAGAAGTTGCTCACGCAGCGATCCCCAAGCACACCCACAGGGAGACCTTTCCCGAAAGGTGAGGTGATGGCTCGTTAACCCAAAGAAACATCTTTCCAGAATGATGATTTTTTTTTGTAAGCATTTATTTTAGAATTAAGGATTTTTAAAGACTAAACACACAGACAAAACATACACACAACTAAAAACACAGACTGCATCTAAGGCAGACGGTCCAGAGGGTCAGCTGGGTGTCGGAGGCCTGCCTGCTGGAGTTTGAGCCCCAGCTCTGGGTGCCTCATCTCTCAGTGCTTTGATTCTCCATCGTCCAGTGGGGGTAACAGGAGTGCAAAAGCAGCCAGCATCACTGGTCCGTGAAGATCACAGTGATACTTAGACCAGTGCCTGCGCACGGAGGTGCTGAGTAAGTCCTGGATATTGTCAGGTGCAGTCAGAGCTGCGCCTCTTCACTTGAGGACGGCACTGCCCTCCGGGGGGGCGGGGAGGGGGGGCGCTTCTGGGTTTTCCCGACAACCGGGAGGGCCAGGGCTGCTGGAGGTCCCCTGATGCACCAGCGGCCTTCCGCAGCAGAGACCATGCATCCCGAATGCGGCGGCTTCCCTTTGAAAAGCGTACAGCCCACCTTGAAGTTTGTCCGGAACGTTAAAATCATCACCCTTACAGGCACCAAAAATTATTCCACAGAGACGTACTTACAGAAAAAAACTCCTCAAGCGAGAGTGGTCAGAAACTCAGACCTTCACCGGCTCTGAAAGGCGCCCAAACTCAGCGGTGTCTCACTGTCCCCACGTCACTCCCAGCAGCTGGGTCCCCAGTCACCAGCCCGCTCTCTGCAGGGCTTTCCTCTGGAGGTCTCTGTCCAAACGCGAGCCCGGCATCACGATCCCCCCTTGGGGTCGGGTAACTTTCCAGGGTCCGGAGCGATGGACCCAGGAACCGGTGACTCAGCTCGAGAGCCCAGGGCCCAGGCCCTGCACCAGGGCTTCTGCTCGGCACTGCTTTCAGGTTCACACCTGAATGGGAAGCCTGCCCCACTCTCCTCCTCTCCGTCTCTCAGCATCTTAGCCCCATGTTCGGCTCCCCGCAAGGACGGCGTAGGGCCCTGCACCGCCAGGGAAGTGTCGGCCCCCCTGCAGCCCCGGCAGCTGTGCTCCAGGCACCCCTGCTGCTCCCCAGGGAGCCCTGGCCGCAGGCAGGCAGAGGCCAGGCAAGCCCCAGAGCCGGGACTCGCGCCAAGCCGCACAGTAAGTGGGGAAAGGTAACGAGGATGGGTGAGGAGGGCACCCAAGTCTGTTCTAACGCTGGTCTCACTCGTCCTGAGTCACAGACACACACGCGCACACAAGGACACACACGCACACGCATGCACATGCACGCACACGTCACCTTGGGCAAGCTGTGGTTAACGACTTTTCTGGAACTAATGCAACAGCTGCGCGTGAGCTGGGCCTTCCTGCTCAGTCTCTACGGGTCCTGAGGAAGGTGTATCCACACAGAAGAACCTTCAGGACTCAAGGCAAGCCTCTGCACATCTGCCACTTACTTCTGAGGGGGCTGAAGCGTGTGATCGCTGACTCACGTGCAGTTAAAGGGAGAGGCGCACGTCTGTCTTTTCCCTGCTGCAGGCGTTAACCTTGCCGCATTTACCTGGACGACCAGAGAGGCCCAAAGTAGACACGGAGAGCAAAAACCGGTATTTCAGAAAATGTACACGAATTATGTCACTAACAGTTTGTTAGCCTCCCTTGAAGAAGACTGGGTTAAGGAGAAAGCCACCAACCGTCCCGGGAGGCTGAGAAAGCCCGCGGCCGTCCCTCCTGGGATGCGTCTAGGCCAGGTGGGGAGAGCACGGAAGGAGACGTAAACACACCGTTTGCAGGTACGGGACACACTCCAGAGTCTCACTGCTGCCGGACCCCCAGCTCCCAGCACGGAGCCTGGGAAGCTGCTCTAGACACACGAGAAGGGGCCCAGCACCCAGCACGCCTGGTGGCGGCTCTGATTCAAACCCAACGTCACGGGGGAGCTCGGGCAGCTCCCTGTTAATAACGAAAAGAAAAAACAAACAGAAGCCCCACGTGCACACAGAGACGGAAGTGACCGAAAGCTGCAGCAGGGGAAACCGGGACAGAGGACCAACCGGTGACACGGAGTGCACTTCCCAGGCCACCGAGCGGGGCGACCGCGGGCCCTGAGCTGTGGACAGCCCGCACGACTGCCTCCGGTGAGCTGCGCCCCGGACCCGCGCCCACCTGCCGGCCTTACCCCCGCTCCTGGCTCGCGGCGTCTCTCCCCACGTTGCTGTCCCACGTCTGCCTGCCGTCCTGTGACTTCGGCTCCCAGGAAGCTGCCACACACCAAGTCTGCATGTTCTTCTCCGGGCAGGATCCACCTGGGACAGTCAACACGGCCACGGGATCGGGCTCCCTGCTGAAGAAGTGTCCCCAAGATGCACACAGCACTGTCCCCATATGAGACGCCATGTATCGCCTGGGGCCTAAGTGCTGAGCCAAGCTCCTGCTTGCTGCCTACCCGGGGACACACGTCCGAAAGGCAGCAGGTGAGCGTGCAGGGAGCAGCGCCAGCGGTCGCGAGCGTCTGGGGTAGGCAGAGTGTGCGGGGCGGTGAACCAGGAAAGCCCGCTGCGTCACGGATCATCACCATGAAACCAGCGCTGTAAACACGAGAACATAACCAGAACCTCTGCCAGACTTGCTGCTCCAAACTGAGAACTTTGTTTCTTTGTTGATAAAAATCATCCACGTCTGGGCTTTATCACACTCTACCCACAAATGTGAGCGGACGTAAAACTGTATGAACAAGTGGGGAACAGAGCTTACCCCTAATATACATAGGCGGCATCCCTTCATAATCACGGAGAGAAAAACACAAGAAAAGGGCCATTTCTGCAAAGAAACCCAAATAAAAAAAATCTAAACTTCTCTGAGGCAGTTAACAAGGACCACGATAGCAGGAATGATGGTTCTAATTGGGCAGGTTTCATGCTGACCAAACAAAACACACACTTCCTTCAGAGAAGTGATTCCAAAATGAGTGACTCACACTCTGGATTTTGGCACCTGGGGTGAGAATGCTCAAAGGACACCGAGAAACTCTTGAAACCACCTCAGTAGGAAAGTAATTTTCATTCACATCATTTACACATCCTACCGATTCCCTGTAGCCTCTTCGGGTGGGAAGTGGGGGCGTGAGGGCAGCAGAAGTGCCCAGAGGACGGAAACTACCCCAATATGGCACGGAGAGGCACCAGCACACGCTGCGGAAGCCAGAGACTCAGCACACGAGGCTGGGTGGAGACCGCTTGTTCCCACGGCCTTCGGAAACCTGTCCCGTTCATTCCATTACTGAAAAGGGGAAACCCACAAAAGAAACACACCTATAAAGTCACTGGTGATTATATCAGTGGTTACCAGTCAAAGTTTGAAAACCCTTTAAAAAAGGAATGTAATACATTTTTCCCCAGTTTATACATCTCTCTCTTAAGACACACAGATTTGGCAATCTCGTTAATTTCTTTCTGCTCAAAAATCCACAGCAGAACACAAGACAGCTTTCCATAAATGCTACAAGGATTTTAAAAAGGTCACTTTAAGAGTTATACTATTAAGTGAGGAAGCATGTTTTGATCAAATCTGTGGATGCAAGGTTTCCTGGTGGCCGTGACACAGGAATACTTGTAGTGACAGAACCTGGCTTAGGCACTGCCAGGACCCCTTTCTGACAGCAGACGAACACGGAACTTTGGGCACCGGTGACCTAGTTACTAAAGTCTGTGTTTATTCTGGCACCTCTCCCCTGCACAGACTTACAGCTCCGTCACCCATGTGAACAGCCCGACAGAAACACCCCCTCACACCAAGAATCCAGCCATGGACGGCATGTGGGCAGGAACACCTGCCTTCCTCAGAAGGCTGCCGGGCGGGACATGTCGGGGCCCAGCATCTGTCACAACGCAGGACAGACGTGGGGCCGAAGGACACGGCTGCACCGGCCCTCCGGGGGCGAGGCTCCCGTCCGGTCCTTCTGCCCCAGAGAGGGCCGGGGGCAGAGAAGGGCCCTCAGCATCCCCGAACGGCTGACTCTCACCAGCTCTGAAGTCCAAGCGCTCGGGCCCACGGCAGCCGCTCAGTGCAGACTCCACCCCCGGCGGGGAGAAGAGGGCAAGTGCAGGGCAGAGCAGGGGCCACGCGGCCTAGCAGTGTGTCCAGGAAGCACAAGGCTCCTGCTGCTGGTCTCACCAGCAAGTTCAGCGTCGGCTCCGAACCACAGCGCACGTGGCCGTGAAACGCCACCCGAATTCCCTCCTCCCTCTCCTCCTCCTCCCACACCCTATTGTTCAAACAACCAAAGAAAAACTGACTACAGTTTAAAATTCTCATGGGCAGAGTCAGTGATCCTTAAGGTTTAAACTTCTTAATTATTTAAATTATTTAAAACTCAAGTGTAAATAATCACAAACAGAACTTCAAAAAATACATTCCCCTAAACTATCCCACTGGATACAACAGTATGTGTCTGCCCAGCATGTTTCGAAAAGACCCTTTGGGTTCGTGAGAGGACCAACTGAAGCACACTCTGAACCCGAGTATGTAGTGGAAACCTGAACTACAATCTCAGAAAGAATATGAGTTTATCCTATAATATAAAATAACTATTTGTACCCTGCACTGCACGTCCAGATTTCCGTAGGCTGACTCTCCTAGGTGAGCCGCATCTGCACAGCGCATTTTACTGTGTTTCCCCCATCACCTCCTTCCTAATGCTTAGCTTCAGTAATCCTCATAAGGGGCCAGGGCGTCTCTGACAAGCAGCCCCGTTTGACAAAGGAGGCTTCTGCCAAAGTGAAAGAGGAAAATATCTTTATATTGCCCTGTACAACCACAGACTGTTCTCCTCCTACACAAATAAGGGATGCTGGCATCATTTCAGGCTTCTCTTAAAGCCAGCGGACCGCTTTAGGAGCGAACCAGTAACCAGGGAAGCAACTTCAGGGCTCCGTTTAAAGACCCTGCACCTACGTACACCCAGGTTGGATGAAACCAGAAAGCGCAGAGACCTTACAGTCTGATATAGGTCCTGTGATGACACTGTCATAAGAGAAGAGACCTGTCCACCGGCACTGACAGCAGAGTCACGCCACAGGATCTCTGAAAATCTCAAACATCTTTTCTTACTTATCCTCAGTGACAACTTTTGGCAAGATATCAAGGATAACTTTGAATTTACTCTTTGTGACATTGACCCGAGTCAGCGTACCCTGTTCCAGCACAGTGAGCTGAAAAAGAAATGAGAAATCAGAGATGAGGCCAAATCCTTTCTTCTGGCCGAACCACCTCAAGTATCTGGAGACCCTCACAGGCTTCTTTTCTTCTGTTTCCTCTCTAAGCTCAGCACCAAGGTCACGGCCCTCCTTCCTTCTTCTCATGGGAACGGTGGCGTATGCGTCCACCTCCCAGGGACTCCCTACCCTCAGGCAGCCTGGCATCCCAGCCTAGTGTCTCTCTCCAGCTGCACCGCAGAGAGCAGTGGCCCGTCGTCACTGTGCAAGGGCCCCGGGCCTCAGGAAGGGCATTAGACAGAGACCCGCGCGTCCCCCGCAGCGAGGCCAAGCCCGCCCACCACGGCCCCTCCACACTCCGGGGTGGCGGGCGAGCAGGGAGCGCGGGGAGGGAGCTGCAGCTGTCACTGATTTCACTCCTGTTCCCCAAAGCTGCTGCTTCAGACTCCAGTGGCTTCCCCTTGAAGGAGCTGCCGCTGTCCGAGACGCGCTGTGCGCGGTGGCTGCTCCCGAGGCCCGCCCGCCCGGGAAACGGCGGCTTGTTTCCATCCCCCTGACCCTGCGGGCACCCGCCAGCAGGAGCATCGCCCACAGCAAGGCGGCGCCTCCTGCGCATGGGAGAGCCGCTTCTCCACCCGGAGACGCAGAGGCACGACACCGCCCCCGGTGGCTGGCCAGCCCTCGGGCCAACCGCGCCGGTGACGCGGCCCGACCCCACCTCTTTCCCACCCTGTCCTGCCACGTCCCGAACAGCTTCCCCTCGTGAGGGCTCCGAGAGCCGCTGGTGCAAACAGGAGACGGGGGTGTGGAGCCAGGAGGCCCTAGAGCGTTCGGGGGGTCTGCAGCACCCCCCACAGGCCCACACGTGCCCGCGCTCTTGCACTCACACGCGTGCACACACACACGTGCACGTGCAAATGTCTGCCGGGGGAACAGGGGTGCCAACAGGGCTGCTGCGGGAGACACGGGCTCTGCACAGCTCCGTGGGGCCTGTGGGGCCGCTCTGCACTCGGGGGGAGCTCCTGGGGCGGGAGGCGGGGCAGGACAACACCCTGCTCCCCTTGTGTGCAGACAGCCTGACTCCTGGGGAAAAGAGACACACGCAGCCTGGCGCTCGCCCCCCCGCGCCCCCTGCAGGCTGACGCACTGAGGCCCCCCAGGCCCCCCCACCCTGCAGGCCCCCCGCTCTGCGCCCCCCCCACGCCCCCGGCCAGACACACCTGACAGTGGGGAACAGGTCCAGTCCCGGCCCTGAATGTCACCTCCTCAGAGACGCCCTCACCAATTCCTCTAGTAAAAATCAGTGACTCTTTCCTGGGGGGGGGCCCACGGCACACCGTTCAAAGCGACCCCACTGTGCTCCCCACCTGCCCTGGGTCTTGGTTAGATGTTTACACCACGGCCTCCCTGGGAGATTGTGACTGCTTGAGGCCGGGTCCCCTAAGCCATCACCCCGCACCCCCGGCGGCTGGCGGGCGTGTGCCTCAGGTGCTTCATAAACACTTGCTGGATGAGACGTGTTTACCTGGGAGAGAGGACTGAGGAGCGACTACAGGGAGGACACGGCCCCCTCTCACGCGTACACACGCGGGAGCGTTACTATATTCAGTAACACAATTACTCTTGTAACCGGAAACACCCCTAGCGAGGGTACATTCCCAGGGTCCCTTCTAGAAAGCATGGTTTCTTGAGTTTGCCAAGGCTTTGTGGACCCGAGACGCACGCCTGAGCGTTGTGAGGAGGGTCCACGCACTACCACAGGGGACACGGCAATCTGGGCATCACGGCACGCGGGCAGCCACGGGCCAGGGAGCCGTAAGGGACGGCGGTGGCGTCTCTCCATCCCGAGACTGCACAGGGCATCCGGGGACATGAATGCGGGACAAAGCCTCGGAGGGCTGGGGGCGCGGCACGACCTGCACACGGGCACCCACACTCGGTCCTCAGAAGAAGACCCCACAGGCCTTCCACCCAAGGTAACGAAGGAGTTAATGTGTGCCCAGGACTGCTGAGGGAGGTGTCTTTGTGAGGTAAAAAGCAATGTCCACCTCAGTGCTATACGGCCTGACCGCCACCCCCGGGCAGGTACCAGGCAAGACTTTAGAAGAAAAGGGCCTGGGCGCAGCTTCCACGGTATGTGTGCAGCAGGGTCTCCAGAGACGTGTCTCACCTGGAGACGACCGGCACGGAAGAGTGAGGGCAAGAGCAGGGAGGCCGCTGCTGTGTGGCCCTGCCTCCAGGGGCACAGGGCAGGACCTACCAGGCAGTGCTGCCGCGGGCCACAGGGTCCAGGTGACAGAGCAGCTCCAGGGCGTGCGCGGGGCTCGCTGCGTCCTCGGGGGACTCGTGGCCGCCCGGCTCCAGCTCCGCGGGCATCCTCCACACCGCAGCGCACGTCACGACTCTGCTGTCTGCAGCTGAGGGACAAGGGAGACGTGAGCAGAGCACGGGCGCCCCCGCCCCGCAGACGGCGCCCCCGCACACAGCCCCAGGCCCGCGCTCCGCCCCTCAAAACACGGACCAGGCAGGCGGCTCCAGCCCCTGAGCCCCTGTTCCACAACAGCATCCTGTTTCAGAAGGAAATTTAATTTCATCAAAATCGATTTCCTCCTGTTCTTCTTCAATAGTTCTTCAAAATAGGGAGTGAAATGAGGGTGGAGGGTGCAGCTAAAGATATAATCACCACGCTGCAGCTGGGGTCTAAGACGGCATTAAGTGCACTTTCCCTGAAAGCTCTGTGAGAGCACCTTGCCCAGGGGTAAGCGCCCTGCAAGTGCTGCTTCCATGCATACGTACTAAATGGTATCAGTGGTGTGAAGGTCCCCGTCCGCTGCGGGGACGAGTGCAGGCCGGGTGCCACAGGCGAAGCTCTGGCCGAGAGCAGCCCAGCACCTGGCAGAGCCGCCCTGTGGACAGAGAGACGGGTCACCTCTCTTCAGGGAACGTGCCCAGCTCTACGTCTCCACCCTCCAAACAATTTTTTTTTAACAATTTTTCTTAACAATTTTTCAGTAAGACACAAAATAAGATGAAAAGACAAAACAAAAAGAAACAGATTTAACATTATGCGATTAAAGACTGAATCATAAATTCCTAGATATAAACCCTTTGAAATGTGCGTTCCATTTAGTTCTAAAACAGCATATGTGCTAAACACCTCCCCCTTTAAAAATGGTCTTTAATAAATAATAAAACAATGAACAGGCTTCAGCATTAAATCATCAACTGGCATCAAGTGAAGAATGGGGAAGAATTGCAGAAAAAGAAAGAATACCCTATGAAATAAGGGAGGGAAAAAAAAAAAGGACCTTAGAGTACATTCAAAACTGGCCACTTCTTATTAGATACAATGGTCCTCCAATCTATTGGTATTTATTGGTCCTCCAATAAATACCAACTGGTCCTCCAATAAATACCAACCAATCAACCAAGAAAGACAGCAGTGAACACGATGGGCAAAGTGCCTGGCTCCCCAGGTGCTATTATCATAATGCCATTATCACCCATGATCAAATTGCCAGGAGAAAGGTCAGGATCTCAACCAAGTCTTTCTGATCCCAATCTCAGTGCTCCGTCCACATACCTCATTGGGTCTGAGAGAGTATGGAATTGCGGCTTAAAGAAAAAAGAATCATGTATATTACATACAAATTTAACGTTAACACATCCACTTTTAACCATGAGAAAGTAGTGCACGACAGTCTCTGTCCACGAGAGAAACTGATTTTTTTGCTGAGATTTTCAGATCCACAGTCTTGTTGTGGAGCCCATGGGATTGGCAATGGAAGTCCTGAAACAGGAGAACAACTAACTGAAGACAGAGTTGGCAACTTGAGTTGGAAAGAAGCAGCAAATGCTCGAAATGTTCACCAGCAGAGGCACAGATGATATTAATCTTCCTAGATGACAGAAAAAGAGATTTCTAACCTGAAAAGCGATGGGACTGATAACATGAGAACTACACTGTGGCTGTGCCGACAACGTGACAGGAGGTAACACACAGCAAAAACAGCTACTGTGTGGGAGAAACCACTAGCGGATTCCCGGCTGAACAACTCCTCCTTTCGAGAATTCTGCTCAGGTGTCAGTTAAGTAACTCCTCCCATAGCTGCCTGCTCACCCAGCAAACATAATTGCTGGGGGTGAACTGTTAAATGCTTTCCCCTTGAGAAGAGTGAGACGAGGATGCTCTGTGCTACCACCTCTAGGTAACGCTACACCAGAGGTCCTAACTATGGATACTTCAGTAAGCAAGAAACAAAGTGAAGATACTAGAACAAGAAAAGAATAAAAATACTACTACTTGCTAATGATTACATGTGTAGAAAACTTAAGAAAATCTACACATTACATGTATAGACATTAGAAATAAAACAGGAAATTTAGCAAAACTGCTAGACAAAGGTGATATATAAAATTCAATTGGTATCTATAGATTAACAACAAAAACTTCAAAAATGAAATTTGAAAAACTGTTAACAACAGAATTTAAAAATGAAATATCCAATAATATCTCAAATTATAAAGGTGCAAAATGAAGAATACTGCTGAGAAAAAGCAAAGGCCTCAGTAAATGGAGGGGCATACCATGTTCATGGATGGGAAGCTTCACTACTGTAAAGAGCCCTTGAGCCCCAAAGTTCTAGCTGGCTTTTTTTTTTTTTTTTTTTTTTTTTTTTTGGTAGGAATCAACAACCTGATTCTGAAGTCCTATAACTTACATGGAAATGTGAACCACCCAGATGGCCGAGACACTCAAGCAGAAGAACAAAAATGGATGGTTTACAACCTGATATTAACATACTGCTGATGCACAGATAGATGAACAGCCCAGAGAAAGAAAACAGAATCCAGAAAGAGACCTTACAGACATGGTCGCCTGATTTACAACCAAATGCCACTTACTGGAGTGGACAAAGGATGGTCTTTTCAAAAGATGCTGGATCAACTGTATATCTGCATGAAAAAAATGAGCTGCATTCTACCTCACAAAACACACAAAACTAACTCCAGATAGACTGAAGATCAAAATGAGAAAGATAAAATCACAGAAATATTTTCTAGACTACATAGTAGAATACCCTCCTAACTCTGGAACAAGCAAAGATTTCTTAATCAGGGCAGAAAGACCACTAATCACAAAGGAAAAGACAGACAACAGACTATAATTAAGAATTTCTATTCACCAAAAGACATTGGACTTCATCAAAATTAAAAAATGCTGCTCTTGAAAAGACACTTCTTTTCTGGTCAGAACAGCCATCATCAAAAAATCTAGAAACAATAAATGTTGGAGAGGGTGTGGAGAAAAGGGAACTCTCCTGCACTGTTGGTGGGAATGTTAAGTTGGTACAGCCACTATGGAAAACAGTTTGGAGGTTCCTTAAAAAACTAAAAATGGAACTACCATATGACCCAGTAATCCCACGACTAGGCACGTACCCAGAGAAAACCATAATCCAAAAAGAAACATGTACCGTAATGTTCGCTGCAGCACAATATTTACAACAGCCAGGACATGGAAGCAACCTAAATGCCCATCAACAGATGAATGGATAAAGAAGATGTGGCACATATATACAATGGAATATTAGCCATAAAAAGGAACAAAACTGAACTATATGTAATGAGGTGGATAGACCTAGAGTCTTTCATACAGAGAGAAGTAAGCAAGAAAGAGAAAAACAAATACCATATGCTAACTCATATATATGGAATCTGAAGAAATGGTACTGATGAACCCAGTGACAGGCAGGAGTGGAGATACAGAAGTAGAGAATGGACTTGAGGACACGGGGCTGGCGTGGGGGGTGGAGAGGGGGAAGGGAAGCTGGGACGAAGTAAGAGAATAGCATAGACATATATACACTACCAACTGTAAAATAGACAGCTACTGGGAAGTTGCTGTATAACAAAGGGAGATCAACTTGATGATGGGTGATGCCTTAGAGGGCCAGGGCAGGGAGGGTGGGAGGGAGTCGTGGGGGGGGGGATATGGGGATATATGTATAAATACAGCTGATTCACTTTGGTGTACCTCAAAAACTGGTACAGGAGTGTAAAGCAATTATATTCCAATAAAGAGCTTAATAAAAAAAAAAATGAAGCAAAACTTGGAGAAAATATTCAGAATACATGCCTGTATCCAGATAAAGGCCGTGTATCCAGAATACATAAAGAACTCCTACAACTTAATGATAAGAGAAATAACCCAATTTTTAACAGTGGGCAAAAGACTGAATCATACGTTTCACAAAAGAAAACATATGAATGGTCAACAAGCACCAGAAAAGATGCTCAACATAAACATTAATTGGAGAAATGCAAACTAAAACCAAAACAAGATACACTACATACCTGCTAGAATGGCTAAAATTAAATGTAGAAAAGAGCACCACCACCAAGTACTGGCAAAGATGCGGAGCGACGGGATCCCTCGAGGACGGCTGGGAAGAGCGTAAAGTGGCCCAAACACTTTGGCAGCTGGACACCCACGTACCAGGAGCGCCCGCAATTCCACTCTCAGGAGGGGCTGTACAACACGTGGCTTGTTGCTAGCAGGCTTTGTGACCACTCTCTACTGCAGCAGTTAAACCTGGCCCCAAAGCAAGAGTGGCCCGGCGGTGGTATGTAACTGCCAGAAGCCAGGCCAGGGTACCAGCCAAGGAAGGCCACCGGGCCGACAGACAACAGGAGACGGTGCCGTGAGGAGCGAAACACATGGCCCTCCGACCCAGCAGCACCTGGCAGGACACGCAGGCGCGCATCCACACAAATGCAGAGGCAGACAAGAGTGGACAAGCAGGAGGCTGAGGGGAGTAACCCCACTAAAAGTTATGATCCTTTACCCAGGCCTGCTCTGAGCCCGTTTCAGACCTGGCGCCCACTGACGGAAATACGGCCTGGACCCCGCAATGCGAGGGCAGGTGCGTAATGAGGCAACGCCCCCGTCTGCGCCCAGGCCCTCCCGCTGCTCACTTGGTGATCACGTGCCGGGCAGAGGGCCACACCCAGCAGCTCAAGGTCCACTGAACCCAAAGCATCCCGTGTCCCCGTTAGAGTGGGGACATCTGGAGGCCAGGCTCTAAATGGACAAAGCCAGGTCACGGCAGACCCACTGGACCTGCAGGCCCACCCAGACGTACGCCACCTCCAGAGCACGGACACCTGGCCTGTGGGGTCAGCGGGCGGACGCCTCAGCACGTGCCCTCCCGCCCCCTCCCCGTCAAGGGCGGCGGAGACGGGCGCCCGCTTTAAGGAGCGAGGGCGTGGAGGGACGTGGCTCGCGGCCCCCGCAGAACACCCGTGGGCCCTGGCGGAGGGGCACAGGCGGCCGGCAGCTCAGCCACGGGGAGCCCTGCTCACGGCCTCCCTCGGCCGCGGGGACGGGCCCTGTGGACGCCGTGCCCGAGCGTTCTGCCCTGCCCCAGGGAACACGGAGGCCTGGGAACCGCCTGCGCTTCTGTGAGGAGGCAGCTGGGTGCGGTTTCGCCAGGGCTGGGCGGGCGCCGCTCGCTGCACCCCCACACCGGGAACCCTGGGCCCGCCCAGCCGCGGATGACGTGGCGGCCGCCCGGCTGCCGAGTGCGCTGAGGGCCAGAGGGCTCTCGGCAAGGTCAGGCTGGGGCCCACATCTGGTGGGCCTGCTGCCGTGGAAGATGGCGCTAGAAACGGACGGCATCGGCTTCACGCAGGGGCCCCACGGCTCCAGTGAGACACGTGACTTTGAGGAAACTGCTCTGACCGTGTTTGCGGGCCTGATGGATGGACTGCAGGGCACCAAGCGACCGAGCGCCACTCCGGCGAGAGCCCACTCGTACCCACCAGGGCCCAGAGCCGGGCAGGCCCAGGGGGCAGAGACCACAGAACACGCAACCCCACCAGCGCCCGCCTGGGCCCACACCGATGGCCGGTCAGCCACAAGGGGAGAAAGCGCCTGAGCAGGTTCACGAAAGGGTGGGCTCGGGCGGGCGCCGTCACTATGGGCAGTGGCTACAGAGCAGCCGCACTCGGGGCGGCTGGGAAGACGATGGGGCGGGCGCCCATGCGCAGGGCTGCGAGGACCCCTCTACCTGTCCGCTCCATGCACACCCAAGGCCAGAGGCCAGCCATCTGGCCAACCGGTCAGAAGCCCAGAAGGAGAAAGACTGGACGACTCTGAGACACGGAGCCGAGTCAGACCCAGACGCTGCCCACAGGAGGCAAAACACCATCAAAGGGTCAGATAACACAAGGTCAAGATCGGCAAGTGCCTAGAGAGACCCAGTGAGGTGCTAACAGAAGGAGACGCTTCCCTGGGTGGGGGGGATCAAAGAAAAGGGTGTTGGGAACAGGAGCTACTTGGCCTCAGCCCCAAGGAAAGTGTGGGCATGTGGGAATGGACGCAGGGGCGTTCGAGGCAGGATTAAGGGCCCTGGAGAATGGATGGAGATGGAGAACGGCCAACGGTTCCACCTGGGATACGGTAAAGGGGAAGTGAAGCCGAGAGAAATGAGGTTTGAAGCCCTCCACGACCAGACCAGGAAGGGCCCTGGGGACAGATGAGGAGTGTGGAGGGTCTGCTCCAGAGAGCGGGTGGAGGCTGGCAAGTCTGAACCGGGACACAAGCTCCTGGCAGGAAGGGAGATCCGTCAGCGCAGGGCGCGGGTGCGTCCGAAGCCCCTTACGGAGAAACGTACACACTGGAAGTTGTCCTGAGGAAGACCAGAAGGTTACGGAGTCCGGTGCACGTGGGAGGTGCCCGCCAACATCACCCACCCTAGCAGTAGGCAGAGCTGCAAAACACACCGCATCAAAGAGTGTGCCTTAGGTCCAAGGAATACGGTAGGCATTATCAGAAACTCTCCAAATGCTCAGAAGCAGATGAAACGGAAGGTAAACAGTACTAAATGAGAAACGCTGGAGGTACACCCATTGAGACATGCAAATTGGCTCCGAAACCCCGAGGATTTCCATATCTGTATGAATCTCAACAGAGCATTCAACACACATCCACCAGCTATCAAAGAAACTAAGGTGCTTTTAAGAAGGAAAACCCGATCTTTAGAAGGAAAATGCTGTAATAACCACTGAGGCATTCTTCTTTTATCTGTTTTCAAAGCTATCCTGAAGTCAGGTCCTGCAAAGTAACTGCCAGAATTATTGCTCCAGTGACCGGGAGCCCCCAGAGGGCAGGGCCGGCCCCCATACAAGCCCAGCCTCCGCACAACAGACTCAGACCACAGGGCATCCGAGTGAAGGGAACTCCACACCACGCCCCTGCACCCTGCAGATGAGGAAGCCGAGGTCCAGGGACCTAACTGCCCTCCCCCGCACACGGCTCATTAGCACCAGGGTCGGAAGTCAGATGCAAGAAGTCAGATGCAGGAAGTCAGATGCAGCCACCGGGGTCCGGAACAGCCCTCCACTCTGAAAGGGAAACTACGAGCTGTGCCCTGAAGGCCACCCTGATGCCAGTCTACCTTTCACATGCAGCACACGCGCTGAAGGCACTTCATGAGATAAAAAGATCATCGGGTGAATGAATGGAAAAGGCGTACTTAAGGCTGCCAAGGGCACCCACGCAGTGTGCGGACGGCTGCAGGGATTACGATCCAAGGCTTAGGGGACTCAGAGGAGATGAGAGCCTTCGTAAGCCTGAACAGCTGCTCCGGCCACTTGGCTAAAGGGCTAAGCAGTGCCGGGCAGGGGACGTCACCTGGCCCCCGGCCGCCGCGGGGCGGGGGGGGGCGCACTGCTACTGGGGATCCGCGGCGCCGGCTCTGGGCTCTGAGTCTGACTCCGGCTGAGCGGATGAAGGAGGCGGAATTCAGCTCCACGAAGCAGCCACCGGACCAAGTGTCACTCAGCCTGCCTGCCAGGGAGCCCGGAAACGTACCCCAAATGCCCTCCCGCACCAGCCTTGGCCTCTTAGGTGCTGGGGAGAGTGTCCTGCACGAATCACACCACCCGGAGCAGGAAGGAGCCTGCAGTAAGGAACAAAGGAGAGAGAGGCATCACACCCAGCACGCGTGCGGGAGCCCTGCAGCCCCAGACGCCCGGGGGTGGGGGCGGGGGCGGCGCCATTGCAGGAGTGGGATGGCGTGGGGGGCTGGTCGTGAGCTCCACAGACGAGGAGGACATAGGGAGGAAGGATGCTAGCCCGGGGCTCTGGCGGAGAAAAGAGAGAAGAGACCTGGGCGGGTCCTCAAGCGCCCGCTGCTCCGTGTGACCAGCAGGTCGGGTCTGGGTGGAACCTGCCCCGAGTCCCCACAGGGAGGAGTCCCAGCCTCTCACTCGGCTTCTGAGACAGTTCACAGATCAGGGCCCCTGCTGTCAGGGAAGCCCGGGTCCCCTGGGGAGAGACCTGATACCACTGCCACGAGAACATACTCCAAGTCTTCCTGAAAGCCTTCCCCCGAAGCAGCCGGGCGCCTCCCAGGACGGCTGTGCCACGAGGAGGGCTCCGCGAGAGCTGACGGAGTCCCCGGGGCTCAGCACGCCCCCGACTAACCGGCAGACCCACAGTGCAGCCACCAAGGCCACCTCGCAGAGGGCCAGCGGGGCCAGGTCCAGAGGGTGTGACGCGAAGGGGCGGAACCCAGCCCAGCACCACCCCAGGGACAGCAGAGCCAGCGGGGGGACGCCCCCACCCCCACCCACACAGGAGCCAGAGGCAGCACCGCCACCCGGGGGGCCGGAGAGCTCAGGTGGCCCCAAAGTCGGCAAAGAGCCGGCGCACGGAGCTTCCTCACGTCTGTGCCACACCCACAGGGCACCTGCGAGGCAGGACAAGGTTCCGGGAGGGTGGCAGTGGATTGTCACAGAGCTCATCAGGCAGGGGACGCCAACTGCAGCCGCGACTCCCATGTGCCGCTGTCACAGACAACGCAGCCCCGGCTTCAGACTCAGGGATCGACGGAGGGTTTGCGTTCACAAGAGCAGCTTGGAAGGGTCCCCGGCAGCCAGGCCCCGTCCCCAGCAGGGACAACGGCTCCCAGCCCCAGCAAGGCCACACACGCTCTCTGCTCCCAAACCCACCAGAACCTCGTCCAGGGTGCGCCCGCCGTGCCCGCCGGCCCAGTCCCAGTCAGGCCCGCTGCCTGCTTCTGCATGGCCCACGAGGTAAGGATGGGTTTGCATTTTAAAAGAGAAACAAAAGGAGACAGGAAGAGCCACAGAAGGGTCGGCACGGCCCACGGAGCTGGAAGGGAGCTGGAAGGGTTACTACCGCGCCCTCCTGCCTCAGCTCTGAAGGCGCCGCCACAGCCTGCTCCGACAACCACGCAGGGCTCGGGCAGCCTCCTGTCTGCCTTCCGGCTCGAGGCGTCTGGGGGCACTGCAGGAGGAGGGCTTCTGCCAGGGGTCCCGTGAGTGGTGCGGTGCCAGGGTGTCCAGGGAGCTCAACCCCGAGTGGGCCAGAACCCTCGCCCCGGGGCCCTGCTGCCTCCGCCTGGCAACGACCCTTCCGTGGCCTCCCAGCCCAGAGCCCACAGCCCAGCCAGCTCTGGAAGGCCTCACACCCAGGCCAGCCTTCTGGTGCCTTCCTCAGGCCCCTGTGGCCCCTGCACCAGCCAGGACGGGGCCAGGTGAGCACCAAGGCGCAGGTCCACCCTCACGGCACTCGCTCCAGAGCTCCAGCCCGCTCTGCCGGGACCCCCCAGGGACGTTCGCACCTGTGGCCCCCGCGCTGTCCCGACTCCCCTGGTCTTCCCTGCAGACCCTGCGGGCAGCGCTGGGGTCACCGCCGCCAGCCTCTACCGAGTGACCTCAGGAACGCGCCCAGGGTGCCTGCCTCCCGCCCACAGCTCCTCCCCACAGACCACACACCGGCACCCAGCAGGGAGCAGGGCAGGGCCAGCCGGGCCCACCCGCCCTGACCCGACCCTGTGGCTCGGCCGCGCTGCTCCCCCAGAGGCCTCTCCCTGCCCCACCGCAGGCCATCAGGGAGTCTGCCCGTCTCTGAAACCCGACCTGTGCAGACTCCATCCAGGGACCACGCCCCAAGGCTGTGGCAGCGCGCCCGGCCCAGGGGTCCTTGGGTTTGACCTTGACACCGACTGTGAGTGCACCACCATCAGAGCCTCCAGACGGTCACGGCCACGGCGCCGGCTCCTGTGGGCGTGCGCTCGGACGCGCTGGGGACGGGACCAGCTGGCTGCGTGGTGCCGCTGCCCGGGGAACGGCCACTGAAGTGTGTGCCCCCCACCGCGGGCGCAGGAGCCCAGCTGGTGCCCATTACTGCTCGCGGGGTGGCAGGCCGGAGCCTGTTCCAGAAGCCTGATTCTCCCCACTGACAGGCGGGCTCATCTCGCGGCCTGATGAACACAGCATCCCTCAGCCACCCAGTAAAGTATGGAAACAACCTCATGAAAGGATCCCTGCCAACCAAAAGCGAGAGCGCAGCCCTGGGAACGATCTCTCCTTTTTCCTTTTTCTTACTGTAAATGCTCCTATTTCCTCTCTTTATTCTACTTAAAGTGGCTCAAAATGCAGGGAGTGAAGCGGGGAGTTCTGAAATACAGAAGTAAGATGAATTCAAACATGTGTGTTGATCATCAATCTTGTTTAAATGGACAGGACCACTGTTTGGAAATTCCATATCTTTCCATGAAAGACACACACACACACAAGTTGCTCGGGAGGCCTGACAACACATTACATATTCACAGCACTTTCCACTGGACAATCTCCAAGTGCTCACATCTTTACGAACCCTGAAGGCGGCTGAGGTTGGTCAAACTGTGCAATTTTCATTTGCTGTAAAGCTCCTGACAGGGAGGGCGGGCTGGGAGGCGGGCAGAGGCGGGTGTGTGCGCAGTGGACCCCAGATAACGTGCCCTCCTGGCACCGGACCGGCACACACGAGGCGGAACGGCTGGAGGACGTGGTCACGGGCGGTGGGCCTGCACTCCCGCATCAGCCCTCGCGCTCCCACTCTCCCTCTGCCTTGCCCACCCAGAGGTCAGTCATCAATGCCAGCTCCTTCCTGCCCTGCGCCCTGCTGAGCCCTGCCCTGCCTGCCCCCTGCCCCTCCTCCTGCCCCCTCCCCCATCCCCTCCTCCTCCTCCGCAGCGTCCCAGCTTCTCTTCCTCCCCGCCTCAGCTTGTGGCATCTTCAATCAGTGCTGCTCAGGGTCACCTGGTTCCTTCCCTGGAGCACCCTTCACGGCTCGGGGAGCCACCTCAAGTGGCAAGTAAAAGTGACGCCCGGCACCTCTGGACAGGAGCTCTGTCCGCTATACCACAGGTGACACTCAGGTGGTGGCTTCCCTCAGCCTGGGCAGCGGGATGAGGAGACAGGAGCAGGGCCCAGCCAGCTGCAGAGGACGTGCACCGGAGCACAGGCGGCAGAAGGGCAGCAAAGGGGGCGGGGGGGGGGCAGGGGGACTGGAGGGCAGGAGCCGCTGCAATTCACCCCCAGAGGCACCAAGGCCGCGGGAAAACACCCGGAGACCCAGCACCTCTTCCAGAAGAAAAGCTCACACGAGACAAAGATGAGGACGTACAGATCTTCAGTACAGCTTTGTTTATTAGAGCAAAATACTGAGAATAAATGCGCACCAAGGGAGAACTGGTTACACACACAAGACGCTTCAAACCACAAATGAAAACAACTGGAGGTGCACCCACTCTCAGCTCGCTCGCCCTGGAACCCAGCGCCCTGGCACCCAGCGCCCTGGCACCAGGAAGCCCAGCAGCCACGTCAAGAGGCCACGCAGGTGCTGCGGCTGCTGCTCAGTGTTCCCAGCCAAGGGCCAGTGTCAACCACTGCACATGGAGGCAGACGGGCCTCACGAGGACCCCGGTCCATCCCTTGAGAAGCTCCAGGTGAGCCCCAAGGGCACGTCGTAACTGCTGTCAACAGGTACACCCGTGTGTGATGTCCACGTGCACCACTGACCCTGAAAACACCTCATCTGTCAAGGTTTCCACTCATCTCCATCACAGAGCTGGATCTCAGAAAGCCCCAGGACAGGTGTACGCAAGGAGGATGGTCCAGGAGGCCGGGCCTCCAGGAGGCTGGGGGTGTCCCGGGCACGTGCGAAGCCTGGGTGAGGGGGCGTCCAGAGCTCGGGTCTGGAGCTGTCATGGCTGCCAAGCGGCCAGGAGTGTCCTCTGAGAGGTCCTGGACTCTGACCTCAGTGGGTGGGAAGTGTGGTGGTCGGTGCAGGGAACGGTGCTGTGCTCGGGGGCGCGGGTGCCCTGCATCACCCTGCACCCCACAGGGCCCCTCGCAGGGCACGGGCACTGCGGCCAGCGGCCCAGCAGCCCCACGGCAGGTCATCCACCTCACGCGCGGACAGGAAGCCAACGCTCAGAGAGGGCGGCCCACCCAGGACACGGCCGAGGACACGGCAGCAGGGAGGAGCAGACAGGCCGCAGGCCTGACTCCGACACCAAGCTCCCGACACCAGGCACTGGGCCTGCTGAAGAAACACAGGCGGGGGTCTAGGTAACGCCTGTCTTCCCAGCACGAGAGACGTGCCTGGCACACAGCACCTGCTCGACAGTATTTGCTGGGTGGACAGACCGAGGGATGCACGGATGGACACGTGCTCTGGTGCTCACTCATTGACCGGGCGCCAGACATCCGCCAGGCTCTCTAGTCTCCTAAGAGGAAAAGAAGACCAGGAGCCCCTTCCCGCAGGACCAGCTCCAGACCATCTCCTCCCGAGACTCTGCTCAGCCGGCTGTTTTCACCTGCCCCGGCCTTGATGCAACATGATACCATCTGCATCCTGACGGCCTCTCCTGAGACCATCAGTCTCCTTTCCCCCAGGAGCCGTTGCTGTGACATCCTGCACACACGGTCTGTGAGGTTTAAGGACACGACTGCACTGGCTCCTAGAAGACCAGCCGGCATCCCACCCAGGCTCCCTAACGTGCAGGGGCCGTCCCCCATCACCTTCGATGTGGGTCAGAGAGAGGATCTTGGGAGATGAGTCTGGCCAGCGAGGAGCCTGTGCTGGCGGAAAGGAGCCCACAGGAGAAGTGGGCCACACGTGACCCAGTTTCCTCAATGGAAAACCAGGGATGTGCTTTTCCAACTAGTCTTCTACTTCCAACAAGGAACACAGAGGTCCTCTAAAATAATCTCATCCCAAAACAGAAAAGGAATTCGAACACGGAATTTGAAGCAGATTTGGGGACCCTTTAGTAATTTCAGAAATTTTCAGCACACTTATCCTGCTCCTCCAAAAGTTACCATGGGATAGACAGACAGATGACCATGTTACAGCTGAAAAAGGGTCCTCCATCATTGGTCTGTTTGGTGTTTGGAAAGTTCTCTTACTTCTCTGACTGGCAGTATCAAGCAAATTACCTCATTAATGATGCAGGGATACTACTATAAAAAGCAAAAAGTGATTCCAATCACAAAGCCAGGCCATGGCTGTTGTCCTTTGAAGAACAGATGCTGACTGGTTGTCGCTAGGCAACAGGGCCCCCCTCCCTCCCTCCCTCGGGCTCCTCAGGTGTCGCTCCTGGACCCATCAGCCAGTGTCTGGGTGGCAGACACTAGACTCGAGTCCAAACGTGCAGATCCCAGTGGACAGGATCGACCCTTCACTGTCTCAGAGAAAAGCTTCCACTGAAAACAGGGTCAGACGCTGCAGGATGGTGGAGACACACCTCCCACCTCGGGAGCCCGACCTCTAAAAACAGATGCATCTTACTCAAAACGTGCAATGCAGGACCCTGCACTTACGGAAAGTCTGTGGGGAACAGGGCTTCTCAAAGGAGGGTCCAGGACCTTCCGTCGGCCATCCTCTCACAGGACGAGAGGGGCGGGGGGCACAGAGGGACTCTCCAAAACTCACAGAGCACAGTGTGAACGTGGCCCCACCCTCCGCGCAGCCTAGCATCCCCCCCAGGCCACCACGTCCCCGTACAGGGACGGATGGGCGGGCAGCCACCCTGCTGTGGCCACGGGGCATCCCCCAGGCCGTCCACAGCCACCACCTCCCCCAATTAAAGGCACCCTTCAAACCCACGAGCCTCTCACACAGCTCAGCTTCCTGCAGCTTTAACTGCCCACTGTGCTCTCTTCCCAGAACAGAACTGCACTATGGCTGTCCCCCTGGCTGGGCGGGGGACACGGGAGGACGGCCCCTCTGCTGCCCTCCTTCCTGGCCTCTGGGCGCCCACTGCTTTGCCTCCCTCTCAGCCACCCCTCTGCCACTGAGCCTTTTATCCAGGTTACATCCCAGACTTGGATTTTAAACCAAAGGACGCCAGCCTCAGAATGTCCTTTCCCTCTGTGCGGGTGGGGTGACACGACCGAGAGATGATGCCTCCGCAACCAAAGGTGGGAACTGGGGCAGGAGGTGGACAGCTTGGGAGGCGGGCGAGGCCCAGGAGCAGCCCTGGGTCCTCACCTGCCTGGCCTGGGCACCTGGTGTAACAGGGAAGATGCTATTACAAGTTCATCACCAAAAGGATGTTGCCAAAAAACTTAAATTACATATAATGGCCCATCTCTGGGAAGCCTGCCTCCAGGTAATAAGCATGAAGCTAAAATACCTTTGTTTAGCGCCCAAGAAACCTCCTGACCGGGCCCACCTGTGAGTGACTGCAGGCGGAAGAAATGAACACGTCCCTCCAGAGGCTCACGGGAATCGGGAAGGACTTGGCTTTCCTCCCGGCCCTCAGGTAGAGGAGTCTGAATTCTAACTCAGGCAAGATGCGTCTCTGGGGCACAAGCCCACCATCTTCTCGGTCTGCTGGCTTTGCACATAAAGTCGCTATTCCTGCCCCAACTCCTGCTCTCTCGCTTGCTGGCCTGTCGTGCCGCGAGCAGAAGGACCTTGGCCCGGGACAGGGGGAGCGTGGGAACCCGCCCTCCTGCTCCCCACCGGCGCCCCGGCTTCGCTCCACCTCAGCTTTCCCGCCCCTGCCGGCAGCGCTGCAGGCCCAGGCCCAGGTCCCCAACCCAAGGCCTCATCCTTGAACCCGCAGCGATGCTGACTGCAGCCCAGTTTTCACGGGCAGCCGCCCGTCCCCCCACAGCACCACGGACGGGATGCACGGCACACGTCCCCGTCCAGCACTGAACCCGCACCTCTCATCACCCCGGCTCCCCGGGGTCCCATCTCCACCAACAGCGCCAAGGCCACTGCCCTCCTAGCATCAGGTATCATGCACCTCCAGAACCTGCCAACAGCTCTGGCTGGACGGCCCCCAAGTCCTCCCACGGCCGCCATGCGTGCCCCCTGCTCTGCCCCCTCCCCGGCCCCCAGCACTGGTCCCTGAAGGCACATGCCCGTCCGCGGGGGGGCAGGCCGCGAGGACCTGTGCTCCCTCAAGTCCCGCACACACCACGCAAGCAGCAGCTGGACAAATAGCCTCGGAAAGGATGGTGGGCGAGCCACCCCTCCCCTGCTCTTGGTCACGCGTCCCCCCGTCCTTAGAGCCGGGCCTGCAGGGCCCTCCAGGACCCAGCCCTCCAGCCTCCCGCCTCAGCAGGCAGCCCGGCTGCTTCCCGCTCCCGGCACGGCCGGCCTGGCCTCCACGCTGTCTGCACCTGGCCACGCAGACACCGCCGTGCTAGGCCCCGGCAGCTCCTGGAGAGATGCCCCCAGATCTGCGCCCTGTGCACACGCGGCACACGCACGCGCTGACACCCTCCCCTCAGCTGCAGGCGCTCACGCTTCACGGCCTCGAGCAGCCTGCCCCAAGCACACCGCGCCCCGCCTCGCAGACCCCGGCCTTCTCTCTCTGCAACCCTCCCTCCTGACGCTCTCCTCCACTAGGACCTGCACCTGCTTGCACATGCGGCTCGCCCTCCTCGCGTGTCCGGTCCAGCGCCGCCTCCCCGCTCTCGACCAGGGCCGGCAGGTGGAAGCGCCCAGGACAGAGCTGAGGGGTCATTATCATGTCACGTAAAGCCCTCGGAAGACGGTAAGGGACGCAGAACCCTTCTTTAAATGCAAAAGGATACAAAACGATGACCCCTTATATTAAAGATGCTATTTTGCCACTAACGTGTGGTGGGGGATCAGGTACGGAGCACTGTGATGTGGAAAGTCAAACGTTCCCGGGGACCTAAAACACAGTCGGGAGAAAATCCCTTCCCCTGAGACGTGGCCGCAGCGATCCACCCCGGCTGAACCTCTTTAGGAATGTTTCCTGAAGGTTATTAACTGCGACCAGGGCTTTGTAACAGCTGCGCCACCTGGCCACTCGTACTGAATTTAAGGTGCCTCAGGGTCCGCCAAGGGAAGGTGATGGGGGCGGGGCGAAACAGGACCCAGGGAAGGCGGCGAGGGAAAGAGGACGAGACGCGGGGGCAGGAGGCCTGGGACGCAGAGCCCACGTCGCTGGTCCTCCTGGGACCGACCAGGCTAATGGCCCCTGGACCACGCGTGTCTTTCTGCCTTGACTAAGCGAGAGGGACAGGGAGAAAGGCCGCCTCTCCTCTTAGCGCTACAGGCCAGGCCGGGAAGCAGGGCAAGTGGCCAGGGCTGGTGAACCTCTCCGCACGCGGGGAGACGACCCTTGGCTTTCCGATCAGGAGGGAAAACAGGCTTCACATTGGCTTCTGCTCGAGCTCCTGAGGTTCCCCAGCTCCGGCTTCCATGAAGACGACCGGTGGCCCTGAAACCCAGCGTCCGCAATGAGGAACGAGCCCCCGCCGGGCCTGGGTGCCGGCGCCCGCAGCGGTGGGGACGGCAGGCGCGGGGGACACAGCTCAGAAGAGTCACAGTCACACCCAGCATCCCTACACAGACACCTGGAGGTCAAGAATTCAATTTTTTTGTCATTAGGATTCACATCGAGGCAAAATGGGATGCCGTCTTAGGTGAAGAGCGCACAGCTCATGACATACCTGAGTGCCCTCTCTGTATCAGATGCTGCTAGGCACTGATTATTTATCATTTTTAACCTACCTGCTTTCAAAAGGGATCTAGGAAAGATGGCTACTTGCTAAATGCATAATGATATAGATCAAAATAATATCATAAAAAAGATTTATCTTAAAAATAGTCTTATCTAAATACAATGCTTATCTCCCGTTAAGACAACAGATTTAAAAATAACCAGCGTGAATGCATGTTCACGGGCAGAGTGTTTAAAATGCACGTGGGGTGACACCACGCGGGAATGTGGGTGAGCATCTGGGCCAGACCCTCTCCACAGTCTCTCCTCTTATCCGCACACCAGACCCGCCAGTTATTATCTTTTTATATCGTGGCATTACTATCATTTTGGAAACAGCAAAACCACAATTCTTAAATATCAGCCATTTCCTGGACGTCCTTGGAGAGAATGTAATTGGGTATTAGCGTGCGGGGTGGTTGGGGCCGGCCCGCGTGCACAGCCGAGGAAGGGGCACGGTCCGCATCCAGGAGGCCCCCTGCCCGACTCCAAAGCCGTCTGTGCTGTGTCTTGCAGCCACCCCAGGGGCACTGCCCAGGCACCCACTGCTGGACAAGGCGGTGGCCTCGGGCCCACTGCGTCCTGCTCTCTGAACGAGGTCTTAGCTACCCGTTGATGCGCTTGGGGATGGCTCAAAATGCCTGCCGCCTGGGCCAACTGTGGAATACTCTGGTTGCAGGGAAGGCCGGGGATGAGACCTGCACGGGGAACTCGGGGACCCTGATGTGTGGCCAGGCTGAGGAAGATCGCAGGCCTGATACGATCGAGCTGCTCCTTGCGCCACCACGAAGGTGGTGAAGGGCTTTCCTTTACAGCTGGCTACTGTGTGACCCACCACGAGCACCTCTCTCCTCGCCACAACGACCTTGACAAGTAGGTGCTGTTACTCCTCCTTTACAAATAGTGATTCCAAGCCTCAGAGAACCCAAAGAACTTCCCCAAAGTCACACAGCTTCGTGGAGGGCTGGAATTCAAACCCAGGTTCATCTGACTCTACCAACACCACCCAGGCTCCTGTGATGAACAGATAACAACCTCCAAAACAGTCCTCAGCTGCGTCATGGCAACTTCTGCCAAGATGATGACAACAGCAGGGAGAGATGAAAGTATTTACTTCTTTATTTCTTTATAACGGATTACTGTGGACAAAGTTTGTCTGCCCCTCCAAATTCAGTGTTGAAATCCTAACCCCCAATGCGATGGTGTCAGGAGGTGGGGGCTTTGGGAGGTGGTCAGGTCATAAGCAGAGCCTCGTGATAGGGTTAGTGTCCTTGTAAAAGAGACCGCGCGCCCCTTCACCATCTGAGGACACTGTCTCTGGGTGAGGAAGCGGGTCAGCGCCTTGACCTTGGGCCGCCAGCCTCCAGGACTGTGAGAAATAAGTGTGTGTTGTTTAGAAGCCACCCAGCCTGCGGTATTTATACAGCAGCCTCGATGGGTTAAGACAGGATTCAACTCTCACCAAATATCAATATAATACAATCTGAGACAGAGATAGGAGGGGGAATGTTTTGCAAAAAAATTAAAACTACACATAAACCTTAGTTGCTAAATTTAGGGAAAAAACAGCCATCATTAGGGAAAAAAACAACAAAAAAAAAGAGTCGTTTCGTCACATTAAATAAGACTAGCCATTCTAAACCAATTATATTAAAAACCGTCAGTTCAAATGTAGGCTTCCAGGAGAATAAGCAATGTGTTCTTCCTCCACTGTGTGAGTTTCCTGACCCCTGCCATCCTTCCTCAGCGCTTCGTCTCCTTTCATTCCATCACAGAACAATCTTTGAGAAATTATCGCATCATGAATCTACAGACTGATGACATGATTTGATGAATGACTTAGCTCAGGACATTCTGATACACAGAGCCTTGCCACCGCCCCCAGCGCCACCTGCCAGGTCACCCCAACGAGAATGCCCAGGGCCATTCGGCAGACGCTCGGTCAAGGGCATCGTGCCCCAGTCAGAGGCTTCCTCCACAGTGAGAGCCCTGGGAAGGCCTTCCGAGTGCTTGGTAATGAGGATGAAATTGTCCTGCAGCCTGTGCAGCACCAAGGAGGGCCCCGGCTAGAAGGGAAATGCCTCCGGCTTTTCCCTCACGGCAAGGCTGCAGGCTCCACAGTGAGCCAGCACCGCCTCCCTCGGGTCCTGCCATCCCAACACCCACGTGGGCTCCAAGAAAAGCAGCAGAAAGCCGGGTCGACGCGCACCCCCGGGGCTGGTCACCACGTGCACCGCAGCTCTACAACCTCTGTGGACACTCAATGCCCCATCCTCCTGGGTTTACAGGGAAGCGTGGCTCTCACAGGTGTGAGAACAGGTGTCTCCAGGCAGTGGGTAAACTTTCCTATCGCTCCAGGTAAGAGCTACCCACGCGATGAGAAATGAGTTGTTACTTTAAGGCAGTGGTCAGGTCACCCGCAACTTTATCGCAGGCAACTCTGCCTCTCCAGACCCCACCACTCCGATGCCTCGAGAGCTCCTGCACTGTGGGGGGAGTTAACAGAAACCACAGACCGCTCGGGAAGGTGTTTCTTCTTTGAATTTAATCAAATGCAACAGTGGCTATTTGAACATCACAGACTCCAAACAGAGAGAGGCCACCCCGTCAACCAGGCCAGTGGCTGTGGTCTTGGCCACACAGACGTTGTGTTGATACATATACACACGTAAATATGTGGAAAATGGATGCTGTGGCCTTAAAAAAGACAGGTATGGAACTCACAGGTCAGGGCTAGCTATGGCCATTTTACTGGCGGCTGGCGTGCGGGCCGGAGCCCAGCCTTGCGGATGTCAGGGGGCACCTGCTGCTCCCCTGGATCCACCTGCCAGGCTTTCCCTGCATCCCAGGAGGTAAAATTCATCCCAAGGAACGGACAGCTTCCAAAGCCATCCCGATACGACCTCAGGTCTTACGATCTTGGCTGTGTCTGCAAATTGGCTCTGGGCTAAGGGCCCTCCCACTGCAGTTTCAGGGCCACAAGGCACACTCCATGTCCTCCGAGTAGCTGTGTGCCCCTCGATCTGCTCTATGGGCACCCTCAGGGGGTCAGGCTGCGCCACCCCATCACTAGCAATGGAGACAGGG
This sequence comes from Hippopotamus amphibius kiboko, assembly GCF_030028045.1. NCBI lineage: Eukaryota > Metazoa > Chordata > Mammalia > Artiodactyla > Hippopotamidae > Hippopotamus > Hippopotamus amphibius. The sequence goes on along the minus strand of NC_080192.1, from coordinate 147,254,400 downwards.
CTGAAGCCCCAGGGGGTCCTGCCCCCGCTGGCAGGGGAGAGAGGACCCCCCCCCCACACACACACACACACGCCCCCGACCACGGTGGGAGGGATGCCCGGGCCCCCCCCCCCACAGGGTCACCACCTCCTCGCGCAGGATGGCAGCAAAACCGGTGCCGGCCACTCCCTCCCTTGCTGCATCCAGACCTGTCTGGAGTCACAAAGGGAAGCCCCGCCGGCCACACGCGTCCTTGTCGATATCATCCCCAGGCACGTGGCCACGGAGCTCTGCCGTGGCCCCAAATCCTCTCTCCGAGCAGCTCCGCGAGCCTCCGCTTTCCCCGTGGCACGCTGCCGGTGGCCCTGCTGCACGGCTCCGGGTCCACGGTCTCTTCCAACAGCTCCGAGACCAAGTGCCACAGGCACAGGGAACCCATGGAGCGTCTCCTCGCGTGTGCAGCTCCTTTTCCCGGAATAGAGCCCTAAGGCATATTCGGGGTTTTCTTCCCGACGGGCAAAGCATACGGCTGACGTCTACCTCACAGCCCCTACAATCACCGTCTGTGCACACGCTTTCAGCCTCAGAAACAGCAATATTCTCTCCCTCTCCCCGTTTCCCTGTCTCCCTCTCTCTCTCTCTCATGCAGAACACACACACGCAGAGCCTGCAGCCCAGCTCTTCTCTGGTCCTGCCAAATCGTGAAACACAGACGTCCTAAGAGCTTACAGGAAATCTCACGTGTCCCTGAGATGTCACTCAGCGAGCAGGGACCAAAGGCACATGGGCGCCAGCTCAGCCCGGCTCCGGCTGTGGGCGATCCCGGGGCCCCTCAGGCGCTCGGGGCTCGAGTCCCACACACACACACACAGTGGAAAGGTCAGACAGCTGGTCTCCACGGCGCCTCGCGACTGAACCCTTCAATTCCCCAACCCCAGGATGGGGCGCAGCAGGCAAAGGGCAAACCTCCGTGCAGGGCCAACCACGGCCGGATCACACAGGGACAGCTGCAGCCACGGCGCACTGCCATTCTTATCCATCAACAGAGTTCAGTTCCGCAGAGTTCCACCTAAAACCCAAGGGATCTCAAGCAAAACTCCTGGCCTCTCAGTGTTCACATCTGCAAGACGAATGTCCCTGGTTATGCTAAGGTAGTTTAAAAATGTCAAAATTCCAATACTGTTCGGTCAGTTCAAAAGACAGTTTCGCCCACGACATGTGCATCTCCTGTTTGTACCCAGACGGCGGCTGACACGCGTGAACGACTGACTTCCAGTAACTCTGCCGGAGCGTCCTCTGCTCCCCAGGCGCCCCCGCCTCTCCCTGACGCCGACGCGTGTCCGTGGCAGGACATCCACACACCTGCTCCACTCTCACAAGCGTGTTCATAATCAGTCCCTCAAAAGCCTGCTCAGGCGTCACCGACGGTCAAGGGCTGTGTCCTCCCCTCACACTCCAACGTGCATGTGTTCCTACAGGTCAAGGTCAAGCGGACTGTGGGTACTTACCCAACACCCCGTCACAGCCCCCGCCTGCCAACACCAAGCTGCGTCGAAGAAAGAATCACCCAGAAAACAAGAAGCTGCATGTCACCCACTTATTTCAGGACTAAGGTAGAAAAGTCCCTGTCACACAAGCACCTGGTACTCGGACGATGTGTGTGTAAGCCTGGTGTCACCAGGCACACCTTCTGTGGAAACACCTGTGCCACAGGTCACAGCGCTGAGCGGGCAAACAAAGCCTATAAACCCGTAATTGGTAGCAGCTCCTGCGGTCACCCCAGATCATCCCTCTGATCACCCTTCATCACGAGATCCTGTTCTTCAGTGGCCCACGTGAGTTCCCAAAACGTGGAAAATCTCCGAGTCCATCCTGATGAATGAGATGGGCAACCCGGCAGGACAAAACCACGAGGAGCCTGGACTACTGCATAAGTGCAGAGAGACACAGTCCTGGAAGGTGGGGAAGCTGACCTCATCTTTTTTTTTTCATTTATTTATTCATTTTCATTTTTGGATGCATCAGGTCTTAGACGCAGCATGCAGAATCTTCAGCGTGGCATGTGGGATCTTTCATAGCGGTGTGCAGACTTCTCTCTAGTTGTGGCATGCGGGTTTTCTCTTCCCTAGTTGCAGCAATCGAGCTCTCTAGTTGAGGCACAAGGGCTCAGTAGTTGTGGCATGCAGGCTTAGTTGCTCTGTGGCATGTGGGATCTCACTTTCCCGACCAGGGATCCAACCCGCGTCCCCTGCATTGCAAGGACGGATTCTTTACCAGGGACGTCCCAGCTGACTTCATCTTCATGCTGTTCTCAGTTGGGTTCCAACATTGTTCGGGGTGTGGCGGTCACACATTTCAGGATGTGAGGCTTCTACTCTGTTTAAGATGATAAATTACCTCATTTTTAAGCACCCCATCTGGGATCAGCAACATGGTTCTTAGCAAGAAACAGTCGATGTGATGGAGACAGGCCCCCTTCCTCAGCAAGCAGAGCTGGTCACTCAGCTCTAGGACCTCCGCCCCCAGATGGCTAAGGACGGCCACTCAAACGTGGGGCCTCTCCTGACTGGGTCGCTGGGCCCAAGGACGCACTCACTCCTTCCAGCTGGGCCAGCTCATTTCCGAGTGATTCATGACCACCCCGGGCTCACAACGCTCTGCAGGCCCGCGAGTGAACACACCTGAGCCGTGTTAGCTTAAAAACCAAAGAACTCTTGGGAAAGTATTTCTGGCCACATTATATTGGTTTGACAATTCATACCTCTTACTTTCAACTCAAAGATTGGCCAAGTGTAAGCTCAGAGTGATAAAATAAGATGGTAAGACAAAAATGAAGTTACAAACCGGTGTGCAAGGCAGAAAGAGACACAGATGTAGAGAACAAACATATGGACACCAAGCAAGGAAAGCACGGGGGGCTGGGAGAAAATGAACTGGGAGATTGGGATTGCCATACATACATTACGAATAAGAAAAAAAATGTCAAATTGTGCACTTTAAATACATGCAGTTTATTGTATGTCAATTGTGTCTCAATAAACGTTCTTAAAGGAAAAAAAACTTTTTTTAAATGAAGTTACAAGTGGCAAGGAATGATGAATAATCTGAAATCTGTGGATACTCAACTTCACCACGTAAAGCATCTTGGGCGCTGCATGCGGCAGGTGTTTCCATGAGGAACACGAGGGAATAAAGACAAAGGCAGAGACTCAGTCTGAAGCCCTCACTCTGAGACAGGCTGGACAGGAGGCGGAGAGGCAGCCGCCGAGGAGATAAGAGGACCAGCACGGAGCCCGGGGGCGGGGAGACTGCTGGGCCGACAGAGTAGAACCCAGGAGGACGGGCTGCACAGCATCTCCAGAGCGGGAAGGAAACGGAAACCCTGCGCCGAAGAACCCCACAGTGACTCGAGGGGGATTCTGGATCCAGGCGTTTGGAATCCTCGTGGCACACAGCAGAAGAAATTAATTTCCCTGAACTCCGCCCGGAGTCCAACGCAGGTGCCGGCCAGCATCTGGCGGGAGCATCGTGGGATCCGAGGGGGGGCAGGAGCCCTGCCTGACGCCCTGCCCCTGCTGGGGAAGCAGGATGGTGCCGCCCTCCCGGATCACGGGGAAAACTGGTTTTAAAGTAGAGAAAAAGAATAAACATCAACACTTTGGATGACTTGGTTCTTCCTAGAAGGATCAGTCTCCTCTCAAGTCACTCAGTAAAATGAACCCTGTCGACACGTGCAGCAAATGGTGAACTGTCACCTACAAGGTTCCCCAGGAATTAGAAGGCCTCCCTCCTCCAAACCCAGACCCTCGGCTTGGCCAGGCCGCCCCATCCTCCTCCCAGCCCCGAGGTTTTCCTTTTTCCTTAGTTATTTCTGCGTGGCCTCTTCTCAGCACACTGACGGGATGCAGGCCTCACAGGCTGCAGGAAGCTGGTCCGGCAAAGCCTGGGAAACGACGGCTGGATGCAGGAACGGGGACAATGAGGGGACGTCCAGGAGAGCTGGTGCTGGCCCCAGGGCCCCGCTCATCTCTGGCTCCCCCGCATTCGTGTCCACGGCCACGCCGCTGCAGGGACACCGTGTAGGGCCGGTCCTCCCCGCCCAACCATGAGCTCTGTGCAGGCTGGGGTCTCCTCCGGACACAGCGAGGGGTGGCCGGCACGTGGGACCCTGAGGGGCCCGACAAGGAGGGGAATGGGCTGGGCCTCCGTGTCCCCCCGCAGACCTAGGGTGGTAACTGGAGGTGACCCAGCATGGCTGTGCAAAGTGGTCACCGTCACAACCAAGTGATGTCACAACCGCCGGGGTGGGGCCTCCCTCAACCCAACACAGCGGGTGCGGGGGACGTCAGCTGCATCCACAAAGAAGAGATGAACGAGAGGGCACATCCATCATGACGCCCTCGTCTGGGCGGAGCTGGAAACCACACCAGGGACTGGCCTGGCGGGAGCCTCCCTGGTCCCCAGAGCATCACAGAGGCCGGCCCACAGCAGTGCCGGGACCCGCTCCCACCCGGAGGCCACAGCACTGCTGTCGTCCGACCCCACCCCCAAAGCTGACGGCTCTGCAGCCCGAACACCAGTGACGGTGGGAGGCCCCGCTATCCCCCCATGTGGCCACCTCGGACCCGAGGAGCCTGGGTCACATGCTGGGTCCCTGCCACAAGGGAAACCGGAAACTGGATTTATTTCCATAAGGGGAAACGGGACTAATAACCTAGGAACCTCCGCCAACTATAGGAAGACCATTCAGAAGGTGATGAGCAGCCCGAAGTGAGTCCAACGTCCCTGACATGATTTTTGAGGGTTCTGCCCCGGGCACAAGGGAAGCCACGTAAGACAAGTGATGGAAACCAGGGCCTGGGATCCCGGAGGAGCTCTGCCCTCTGCTGGCCGAGCCCACTGTCCTGTCTCCTCACCTGAACTGCTCTCTCCTAGTTCAGAACGGTGTGATTCAGCGGAGACAGAAACACAAAGCAAGTGTGAGACCCAAGTAAACACTTACCGCTTGTTTTTAAGTGGAAGATTTTTTAATTTTATATAATTACACTGGATTGAATAACGGAGAATAATTATCATAAAACCCCATCATTCAAAACTGATTTGCAGAAACAGTTTCAAGGTTTAAAATGAAGACTTTCTGAGTTGCCATGCTTTTCCCGTTTTTCTAACTCTGTAACTCTGACATAAGGAACTGTCCCCAAGCGCAGAGGTAGGGACACCGACCTGAATGGCTGAAGCAGCCCCAGGGCATGAGGGCAGGTGGCACTAAACGTAAAGTGGTACAGAGGGAGGTCAATGCAACAAAATAAATTTCTATTTTTTAACTAAAAGTAGGAAAGACAGAAACAAATAAAAATAAAAATATATACATATATAGAAAATAACACATCTGATGTCAATGTATATAGAGAAAACCTTAAAATAATTATATTTTTTAAGTGAGTGCAAAGAAGTTTTCTTCTTTCAGCATAGAAGGTTTCTGTGCTTCTCTGGAAGTAGACTTGAGAAGTTTTGTATGTAAAGTGTAGTACCTAGAGCAAACACCAAGAAAACAATACAAAGCAGTATATTCAAAAACATCATAAATAAATTAAAATGGATTTAAAAAAATGTTCAAGTAACCCAGAGGAAGACAAGAGAGGGAAACAGAGTGACAAGAAGCAGAGAAACAGAAAGCAGATAATAAATGGCCTCCTGCAGCCCTAACACACCAGTAACAAATGTAAACGGTCTAAACACATCAACTAAAAGGCAGAGACCTGCAGAATGAAGAAAACACACACACACACACACACACACACACACACACACACACACACACACACACCAGCTATACAACGTCTACAAAACAACTCACCTGCAAAAACACAGGGTGTCCTGTGTAAGAGAGGCAGGGTGGGGCTTCCCCACAGCCGGTGCTGCCCAGGACCAGGGCAGACACCTCCCACTGGCGCGAGGATGAAATTCATCAGCTCACACCCTCTCCTCATCTAATAACACCCATCCTGCTTTTTAACAGGAGGGGAGTCGTGACGGAGATGGTGGCAGTGAACCGGGAGAGGATCAAAGCATCGATACAGACACTTCCTTAGAAAAGTCTGCTTCCTTGAACTGGACTGCACTGCTGGGCCAGGGAAGCTCTAGAACATTCTGTCTCTAGCACAGCCCCCTGGGGACGGGAGGAGGGGGGCACCCAGCCATCAGCCTACACACCCAGGTGATGGCATCACCGAGCGTAGGTGTCAAGCAGCACATTCTGCGGGAGGGCGAGACCAGAAGCACACTGTTCGTTCAGAATTAGGTCAGGGGTTCAGGGGCCACTGCAGACAGACGACAGAAATAGGTATTTGTGGTGTTTTCTTCCCTAGAACCTGAAGAACACCAACAGTTCCCAAAGAATAGGATATTCAGGGTATTGTAGAAATCTTTCTTTCTTCATGTTTTCGTTAGAAAGAGGAAAAATACCAGTAAGTCCTCAAAGGTTTTTTAAAGTCTTGATAATTATAAAATAATAAATTAATCTGAACTTCAGAGTACGTTTGTACTATATGACACAGAACACATAAACAATCTGTAGGGTCCACTTGCACTTGGGTACGACGCCTCTCATAAGTATATAAACATTTTAAATTCATTTTCATGTATTAAACTTTGGTACACTGTCTCATGATTCTTTTCCCCGCAAGCATCAGACTTATTTTTCAAACAAACCAGCCTAGTTTTCTACCTATTAATCGAAATAATCACTGAGGGAAAAGCAGATTTATCTTGGAAACTTGATTGTGATATGTCATCTACAAGACCCTGAACAACTTTCTCACCTATAACACCCGGTTTATGATGATGTCTACACTCAGAAAACCACCAGACATAGCAGCTGAAATAGCGTGAGAAGTGCTTTGGAAGCTGCACAGCACTGCGCAAGCGTCAGGTCACCGTCCGGGCACAGGGAGAGGCTCTCTGCCTTCTGAGCTGTAACAGCTGACAGACCGGGAGAAACAAAGGATTTTCTTCTCCTTGGTCTTATCTTATACACTCTCAGATTAGTCTGATTTTCAAAAGCAATCTATGATTTTCAAAAATGCACTAATTACTAATTCTGCATCTCTTAGTAACTTCCCTACACACAGTTTACTAATTCTTTGGATGTATAATCTAGGATCTGAAATTTACATAGAGTTTTGCAGAAAACGTACATAGATTTAGGAAATCCATGCAGATCTTATCCTGGTGCCATTCCACCCAGGATCAGGTCCCATAAAACAGTCAAGGGGTCTGTTATAAATAAGAAAGTAAAGTAAGATTCTGTACTGATTCTCCTTCCAAAAGCAAATGGAAAACTCATGCAAAGACCCTAAATTCTTCACAGTGTCATAAATTTCATATGAAAGCAAAGTGGCGATTCTGACGTAGGTCAGTAACCAAAGGCATGAATTACTGAATCTGGCCAACTCAACGGGCTTTCAACAATTTTGGGATCTGCAACTCAATGATGGGTGATGACCTAGAGGGCTGGGGTAGAGAGGGTGGGAGGGAGGGGATATGGAGATATGTGTATACATACAGCTGACTCACTTTGTTGTACAGCAGAAACTGGCACAACAGTGTAAAGCAGTTATACGCCAATAAAGATCTGAAGATAATTATTTAATTAATTAATTTAAAAAAACAAATTGGGATCTGGAAATGACTTGTTTTAACATTTTTTAAAAGATTTTCAGAAATTAATGATAGACAATGTTTTGTTTTGTTTCATTTTGTTTTGTGGGTGTCAACTACAAAATAATCCCAGGAGGTCAAGGACTTGGTTTTGTTCACACTTCAAACACAGGAGGAGGCTGAGTATTTTAAATCTGGAAACAGCCTGATATTCTCTAAGTTTCACCTCTTTCTTCCTTCCATTTAATTCAAAGAACACTGAGACTCAGGACAGGGCAGACACGCCTCCCAAACCATCACCCTCCATCAAGTCCAGGGGTGGGCACGACACGGAACTTGCAGAATCGCAGGGCTGGACCGCAACTGAAGGATCACAAGGCCGGGTCACCCGACAGACCCGGGACGCCCTGCAGCGCAGGTGGGCATGGGCATCAGTGTCCGCTGGATACCTGCAGGGACAGACATCTGCCTTCTTCAGGGGTGGTCCACGTGGTCTCTGCTCTGACAGCCACTGTGACCCCTCGCCCTGCAGCTCCCACAGACTGGCCGATCACAAGCGCCCTGCTCGGGCCACGAGACACAGTCGTTCCCTCCTCTGAACCCGAAGACGAGCCCCCAGGCCCCCCGGGTTCTGCCTCCCTGAAAAGAGCTGGGGCCTCTGCAGGGGCCTGCACAGGCCCTCCCGGCCACCACGTATCGGGGACAGAGGCTACGCTGGCGCTGCCGTTCAGGCGGCCGTGGCGTAGAGCTGAGTTCACAGAAGATATCCCCCGGTTAGGCCACATCCTCGCTGAGGGGGGAGGCTTCTTTCCAGTGCGCAGTTCACTGTCTGGACCCAGTTACGAGCCTTTTCAGGGACCCCTCCAGACATACTCTGGGAGATTCCGACCCCAGGTTCCCATGCTCCTCCCAAGGGCCCACTTCTGCCATTCAGGGTGTGTTCATCCTTTTCAGGGCGTGTCGGTAACACACCCCTAAACTTGAAGTTTTATCCGCAGCTTGCAGGTGAGGCCCGGGTGGGGGAACCACAGGACCTCGGGGAGAAGGACCGTGACAATCACGTCCCAACACGAGGCCAGGAACCGGGTGATGACCGCCGCCGGCTGCACCCCACGAAGCAGCCTCACGTCCCAGGGGCAGAAAGCACGCCCCTCAGAGCACCAAGGGCCCGCGAGTCACAAGCCCTGCCACGCAGCAGACACACAAGTCAACGGATGGCGAGGCAGGTGCCACATCTGCCGCATCCCTCACTCTGCTCAGCCCACCATGCAGGGCCCCACGGGAAGCAGCCTCCAGGACCCCGATTCTCCCTCGGGCGGACACAGGGGCAGGAGGGCAGGCAGGGCGCCTCCAGGGGAAGGCCCCACCACCCTGTGACGCCCGTCAGGCCCTCGTCCACCACCTCCTCCTCTTATCCTGGCCGTTGGGTCCGAGTTCTCTCTCCTTTACTGACTAATCCCCGCCCCCCATTTTTTGGCTGTGCTGCGCGGCATGAGGGATCTTAGTTCCCCAACCAGGGATCGAACCCATGCCCCCTGCAGTGGAAGCGCAGTCTTACCCGCTGAACGACCAGGGAACTGCCTACTGACTAATCCCCTTGAAGGCTAGATCCACGCCCCATCCATCTTCAGCTCCTTAATGGCCAGAGCTGTGCCTAAAACCAGGGGCCCTAAAAAACCTGTGTCGAAGGAAAAGAGGGACAAAAAGGACTTGGGCAGACAGAGGGCTGGACAGGACCAGCTGAGCGACAGCGGCGACTGGGGGCACACGGACGGCTCCCCACCTTCCCGGCAGCCCCTCTTTCCTCTTCCCTCCCCTCTCTGCCCACCCTCCCGGAAGGACTACCTGGGGATGAATAGACAGCCAACCCCACCAGGGCGCCCACGGACCACAGCTCTGGGCAGGCGGGACCAGGGACACAGATCTGTTCCCGGGTGACTGTGTCAGGATGCCTGTCTCCAGACTCCAGGGAGAGGCTTGCTAATGGTGACAGGCTGAGCTCTCAGGACGGAGGGTGGAAAAGCCCCGGGGCCCGTGGGGTCTCCCTGGCACCTCCAGCCTCACCTGCCCGCCCCGTCTCACCAGAGCCCAGGGGCCACCGGAAAGATAAGGATTTCTGTGGGCTCTGTTTCTGCTACACACACACCCAGCAGCATGCTCTCTCCTTAAAGCCTCCCAGGGAAAGAGGGAGGTTTCTCTCTAGAACCAAGGATGGTCACGCACTTACAGATTCATTTCCGGGAGCAATAAAGCATGTGACTTTAAGATCACGTGCACACCCCCACGTGTGGTTCTGTGCTCACTCCGGAGCTCTCCTGCGTGTCCCCCCACCCAGGAGGCAGCACCACGGGGAGCTCGCTGCGGCCCTCTCCCGACACCCAGCCCAGAGCACCATGGGGGGGGGGGGGGCAGGCTGGCTTCGCAGGAGATGGACTGTGACAGGCAGAGGCTTGGCGGAAGATGCTCAAGGTGGAGAGATTAGCATGTACATCAGCCAGAAAACTGGAATCGTGCAGGCGGGGGCAGGGTGCGAGGGAGCCCCAGGGCTGGGCCATGCAGCGGGACAGGCGGGCAGAGGGCAGTTTAGGGCCAGCTCACGGAAGACATGGGACGGGGGGACGGCCCTCACACAGCACCGCCATCCCGTAATGACAGCCCCGCTTCACGGACGCAGACAGAGGCCCAGAGAGGGCCCCTAAGGGCTCCAGGTCAAGGGGGATACACAGGACGGGGTCCCAGGGCCCCGACGGAAAGGCAATGCTCTCGGCTGGCCGCGCCGCTCGTGGGCAGCTCTGCCAGCTTCTGAGAAGCCGAGCCGAGAGCCTGCAGCTGTGCTTTGCAAACTTGAGCTACAGGAGTCAAACTACTGTGGTCAAGGTGAGAACTGCAGGCCCAAGCTGGGCTCTGGGCAGGAGAGAGAGGAGACCACAGGCTCCTGGGGGACGGGGGGGATGCGAGGCCAGGATGAGGTCATCACAAGGGTCTGACCTTCACCCTCACCCTGGGGTCTTCGTCAGCAAGTGCCACAGGGCCCCTCAGGCCGCCCCCCATCCCACCCCCCACATACGCAGTCACAGCAACAGCTTGGCTTGTCCCCAAACGGCGGGCCTGGTGACGGGCCTGAGACGCTGGGCCCAGGAGGGCGGCCGCCGCCCGTCCGCCCGGTGCCCTCCTCAGCTCAGGGACTGGAGAGCAGCGCCGCCGCCCTGTCAGCCCTGCCCTGCGCGCGTTTCCCAAGGACCCTGCGCTGGCCCGACCTACAGTCTTCCTGGCACTCCACCTTCCTCTGCTGAGAAATCCATCCCGACCTGACGTGGGCTGCTCTCTGCTGAGCGCGGGGGCGCGAGACGCTGCCGGTAATACAGCCGCCCCTCACCCAGCCCTTCCTCCACGGGGGCGCGGGCTGAGTGAGCCAGGCCGCCAGCTCCACGGGAGGCTCCTAAGAGCCCTAACTCATCACCCCGCACGTCGTTCCACCTTTGCTCTCTATCTCGGGGTCACCTTATTTTTTTTTTTAAAGAGCCTCTGTTGGTCTTCCTGAAATTTCACCACCATATTGAGAAGATTTTTCTCATTTTCAGGGTACTTGCACCTTCTTTTGTAGAGACTATTTTCGCAGGGTTTTATGTCTAGCAAGTCACAGGACCACACAGTGGCGTGAATGACAATGACGGAGGAGCAGGAGCTGGGCCTCCTGCACCCTCGCTGTCACGGCCCCCTCCCCCGTTCCCTCCCGTCCCCCAGGGGTCTCTGAAAATGCAGATCGGACCCCGAGACCCACCTGGCTGGGGGGCTCGGTGCGTCATTCCAACCTGCCCTTCTGTGGCTGCCCCCCACCCCAGCCTCGGCCTGAACAGCCCTCCGCCCAGGAAGTCCTGCGCCTCCTGGGGACCAAGCACACCGCGTGGTCACCGCCCCGGCCCAGCTGCCCACAGAGGTGGGCACGGCGCCTCCGCCCTCCCCGCCAGCGACCTGTGTGTCTCCCGGAGCCCCCACCCCTGCCCCGCTCCTCCAGCTCCTCCGGCTCCTCCGGCACAGCAGGCCAGGGGGCGGGGCAGGCCACGCCCTCCCGGCCACGCCCCCATCGTGGACCTTCAGGCTGCGCCCTGGCCACGCCCCCTCCCAGCCACACCCCAAACAGCCTCAAGGTGAGCCACTCGAGAAAATGCCTCATTAAAATAGATGGCAGGCCTTCAGAGTCTCACCTCTAGTCGAAAACACAACGGCAAAGCATGTGCGGGGAGGCCTACCGTGCGGCCTCACAGGTGGAGCCGCTCCTGGGACACCAGGAATGTGCTGCGTCACGCACGCTGGTTACCTGCCACTCCTTCTGAGAACCTAGTCGGGATAGAACCTCCTCCCCAAACCTCTCATATAAATTTAAATAAACAAATCAAAGACTCCAGGGCGCTTAGGGGCTGAACTGTGTCCTCCAAAACTCACACGCTGAAGCCCTAACCCGGCACCTCTGAATGTGACCACACTGGCAGACACGGCCTTAAAGAGGTGATTAAGGTTAGATGAGGTCATGAGGGTGGGGCCCTGATCCGACAGGACAGAAGCTACCTGTCCACGTAAGAAAAGGGGCTTGGGACACAGCCAGGCCCAGAGGGACGACCACCGACCACCGCAGGACCAGGGAGAAGCCGAGGGGAGGGGCACGGGAGGAAGCAGCCCCCGACCCCGGGAGCTCCGACTGCAGCCCAGAGCTGCGACAGATACACTTCTACTGTTCACGCCTCCGCCCGTGGGGTCCGTCCTGGAGACCAGAGCAGACAGAGGCGGTGGCCAGGGCACAGCACCGCGGAAGGAACCACCTCGAGACAGGGTCCCAGCATCAGAAAGCCAGGGCAGCTGGCGGCCGGCTCGCCACACCTCCGGGGGGTGCCGGGCCGGGCACAGAGCAGGGGCCAAGGGCACAGAGCAGATCACCAGGCCGTGGAAGAGCGCAGCCAACGACACATCTGGGGTTGAGAGAGGAATCTGGCACAGTGTTTTTTACAGTCTTACTGGAAAAATTAATTCAAATTGGGCTTTGTCTAAGTACCCCCTCGTGGCCTGAAACCTGGAGAAAGAACCATAAACAAAGTGCACTGATAGATGACAGGGTATTAAGCTGTGAGGAGGTGTCCAGTGGGGAGCCCTGGGGACCACGTCTTATTTAACATCTTCATTAGTGATCTGGAAGGAGCAGTAAACAGCACATGAATTAAATTTCCAGATGATACTAAACTCGGAGGTGCTACAGAAAGTCAATGAGGACACAGAAACGGTGCAGAGGGGACCCCGAGGGGTGGGTCAGGCGTAAGGAACAAGCGGGATGCGTCTCCACAACAGCAGCGGGTTAGACCTGTGCGCTGTGTTCTGGAGCCTCACCTAATGTCCGTCAGATGACCGTGGGAGAGCACAGCAGGCGGCCCTGGCTGTCCGAACCCTCACTGTCCCAGCCCTCAATGCCCACCATCGGGAACCTGACGGATGCGGCACGGCTCAGGCGAACCCCCGTGGTCAGAACGTGCCTCCCCTGCTACTCAAAACTCAGAAGCCAGGAGCGGCTCTGGGAACATGCTGCCCGTCACCCCACTCGGTGCCCAGAGGAGTGACGCTGGCGGGTGCGGGGCATCTGGGACGAGCAACTGAGCACCAGGTCCATGAAGCACCACCTGCTTCCGCAGAGACAGCGGGGCCTGTGTCGGCCTCCGTGTCTCTCTGGCCTCTAAACCCCAATATCTGAACATCATTGCAAACATCACTCAAAAGTGGGGACCATTTATATTTCAATTCTTCACGACAAAAACCAACAAGAGGAAAACATCTTTATAACCAGGAATGTTTATGAAACCCCTGCCCAGAAACAACACCCTTGAAGCTGAAGGCCTGGGGGTCCGGTGCTCTGGAAGCGGGCTGCACAGATCCCAACCCCGGCTCCCCTGCTCCGCCAGCCTGTAATCACTGCAAGCAAGTCCTCGCTGGGAAACTGCACACAGAGCAGGATTAAACTAGATAAGCGGTGCACCCCTCGCTCACTGCACTGTCACCACAACAGCCAAGACGCAGGCACAACCCAGGGGCCCACCGACAGGTGAGCGGACACGTGAGTGGACAGAGGAGCTGTGGTGTGTGCAGTAAGCAGAGGGAAATCTTCCCCAGAGACAACGTGGATGGACCTGGAGGGCATTACGCAAAGTGAACTATGTCAGGTGGAGAAAAACAAGCACTGTACCATCTCACGTCTATGTGGGATCTGGGGGAAAAAAAAAGCACAAATACAGAGAACAGACAGGTGGTTGCCAGAGGTGGGGGGTGGCGGTGGGAGAAGTGGGTAAAGGGGTCGAAAGGTACAAACCTCCAGTTATAAGATAAACGGGTCCTGGTGATATACGTACAGCATAGATTATAGTCAACTACTGTTTTCTACATGTGAAAGTCGCTGAGAGAATTTAATAGTATATGTCTCAAATGATTATGTTGTACACCTGAAACTAACATAATATTCTATGTCAATTATACCTGAGACTGGAAACAACTCTAATAAACACAGAACTGGATAACTCACGAAAGGCACCGAGGCCAGCGCCGGGCACCTCAGTGTTAACCGGCAGGTGCCGTGGTCGACGCCAGCCTCGCGGGGCCTCGCGGGGAACGCAGGAGGGCGACGGCGACAGCCCACATCGAGGTGAGGCTTCCCCAGCTCCCACCGCGCCGCGGAGCGGGGCCCTCGACCCCAGTCTCCTGGGCAGGCACCCTCCTCACCCGCCCGGAGCCGGCCCCCAGCCAGGCCCCCGTGGGTCACACCTCAGCCCCGCACCCTTGTCCAGGCTGCCCGGAAGCCCTGCTTCCTCTTCGCAGGGAGGCAGGGAGGCAGGTGGCAGACGCGCCGCACGGGGGCAGAGGGCGCCCCTCCCCGCCACCTCACCCTCACCACTAACAGATGACCCGCGCGTGGGAACAGGCGGCAGCGAAATGCAAAGGTTTTGGCAAAAAAGCGTGAATCACACCCACACCCTGGAGCCAACAGCGTTGGAACGAGCCAGCAACTTGATCCCCAGAATCACAACCAGCGGCCTCTACGGCAGGTACTCCACGTGGCGGCTTTCCCATCTCTCTCCAGGCGAAGCCACCCGGTGAAGCACGTCCACGTGAACCCCGCCACAGAGGGCCTGCTGAAACACACACCCTCACCTACACGCAGCACACGCACCCGCCACGCAGGGCACACCCACCTCACAAACGCCACACAGGAAATCATCTTCATCGGACACTGGTCGGTGCGCAGCTGTCCCAGCGAAGAGGCCCGTCAGCTCTACCCTGTCGGCCACGAAACACCAGAGCCCACGAAATCTGTACCTGTTAAAACGGAGTACAAACCGTTTCCACTCTCAACCCCGTTTTACGCGGCCTGGTGTGAGGAGAAAAGACGGGCTGGCACTGCCGGGACCTCCCACATCCGCAGGGCCGGGGGCGGGGGGGCGGGGACCCGGCACAGGGCTCCTAGGGGCTCCCCAAAGACACCGCTCTCCCCAGAGAGTTTCCTGACCTCTTTCTCTCCAATGTGCTCCTGCTGGGCACCGGGATCATAAGAACACTTGCCTCTCCCCTTGCCCAGCTGAGCACCTACACCCTGAAAAAAGGAAGGCGTTCACTCTTTCCACATCTGCACCGAAAACACAAAGTCCGTTTCAAGCGGAGGCGGGCAGCGTGCATGCTGGGGGAGGCGGGGGGTGGGGGGGCCTTCCCTGGCCGAAGCCACTCAGCAGAGCAGGACGGCTTCACGGGTTCCAGTTTCTCTCCCGGCTCCTCACGCCCGCCATCCTTCTAAGGAACCTCAACCACTGTGTCCCCGAAGTGTGGTTTCACAGGTAGGGCCTTAAATCACTCTCCTCCAGGGAAAACCTACCTTCTCCCTTCGCTTATTTTCACAAAGTAACCACTAAAACTCAAAAAATGCGATTTTCTTCTAATGTTGCTGCCGAGACCAACGGGAAGCTGCAGCTGTACACTGAAACAAGCACGTTCCGCTCCGCCGCTGCCAGAGACCGCTGGACGGGCCGCTGCAGGGACTCCCGGCCCCTCGGGCGGCACAGGACGTCTAGGGGGATGGCAGCGGTGACACGCGAGCCAGGAGGGCTCCCGACGTCACTGGAGGGACGGGGTGGACAGGAGCCACGCCCATTAACGTGCTCCTCGCCATCCTGGGCCATGTTTCAGGGAGTCGCCGCGCAAGCCCAAAGGATACGGATTCCTCTTAAAAGTTAAGTGTTCTCACAAGCAATTACCAACAGCGGAGCTGGCAGTGGATCCCACCTCCCTCGCGGGAGACGGCCGAAGACCCGGCCACAGGGCGGGACCAGGCCCAGGGCGGGCTCTGAGCCCACCACGGTTGCCCTCCCTCCGCCCTCCGCGCTGCCCTGGCCGCAGGACCGGCACAGACTGTCACCTGTGCGTCCGAGGAAAGGATCCGGACGCGGCGTTCAGGCTGCACTAGCCGGACGCACCAGCTACCACGCGTGTCGCCTCGCACCCGCCCCCGCGGCATGTGGCTCCCGGACGGCCTGGGACTCGGTCGCAAACCCTCCAGCCCCTGCTCTTAGTGCTACGTCTTACGCACAGCAGACGCTCCAAAAAAATAACGTTTTTAAAACATGAGCGTGAACGGCTAAAGCCGGAGACTCGTACTGCAGTGGCGTGGCCCCAGAGGGCTCCGCAAGCTCTGAACGTCCCTCCCGTGCGGGACTCCGACTGGACAGCTGCTGTCTGGGACCAGAATCCAGCGCTCAAATCCCAACTCTGCCCCCACCAGACACGACCTTGGGAAAGTCGCTTAGCCTTCCTCAGTCTCTTCACCAGCGAAGTGGGAACATGAGGAGCAGGCACTCCTCCAAACGTTTCCACGGCGTCCGACATGCAGCGCCAGCAACGCGCGGAGCTCATGGCCACTCTCGGCGCCGCTGATGGAGCAGGGGCGGCTCCGCCGTAACGACTGAGCTCAAACGCAAGTCGTCACTCACCAAACCAAGTCTGTTAACCAGAAGGGGCGAACTCCATTAAAACCAAGACTGTTACAGTCTCCTGAGGCAACAGAAATAAAAGCAAAAATAAACAAACGGGCCCTAATCAAACTTATAAGCTTATGCACAGCAAAGGAAACCATAAACAAAACAAAAAGACGACCCTCAGCATGGGAGAAGATATTTGCAAACAATGAGACTGACAAGGGTTTAATCTCCCAAATATACAAACAGCTCATGCAGCTCAATATCAAAAAAATAACCCAATCAAAAAATGGGCAGAGGTTCCAAATAGACATTTCTCCAAAGAAGACATTCAGATGGCCAACAGGCACATGAAAAGATGCTCAACGTCACTAATTATCAGAGAAATGCAAGTCAAAACTAGAATGAGGTATCACCTCAACAGGTCAGAGCGGCCATCATTAAAAAACCTACAAATAATAAATGCTGGAGAGGGTGTGGAGAAAAGGGAACCCTCCTGCACTGTTGGTGGGAATGGAAACTGGTGCAGCCACGAAGGAGAAGAGTATCGGGGTTCCTTAAAAAATTAAAAACAGAGCTACCATATGAGCCAGCAGCCCCACTCCTGGGCATACATCTGGAGAAAACTCTAATTCGAAAGGAGACCTGCCCCCCAATGTGCACAGCAGCACTACTTGCAACAGCCAGGACATGGAAGCAACCTAAACGCCCATCAACAGAGGAATGGATAAAGAAGATGCAGTACATACACACAACAGTGTATTATTCAGTCTTAAAAAAAGAATGAAATATGCCGTTTGCCCCAACATGGATAGATGATGATACTACGTGAAGTCAGAAAGAGAAAGACAAACACCGCATGATATCACTTTTAGGTGGAGTCTAAAATATGATACGAATGAACTTATTTACAAAACAGAAATAGAGTCACAGACACAGAAAAAAACTTACGGCTACCAAAGCAGAAAAGGTGTAGGGGAGGGAGAAATTAGGATTTGGGGATTAGCAGACACAAACTACTCTACGCAAAAACAGACACACAACAAGGACCTACTGTCCAGCACAGGGATCCTGTAACAGACCACAATGGAAAAGAATATGCAAAAGGGTACATACACGTGTAACTGCATCACTGTGCTGCACAGCAAAAACTAACACAACACTGTAAATCAACTACACTTCAATTAAAAAATTAAAAAAACAAAAGCAAAAACAAAACACCAAGACCACTGAAGCCCACACAGCCTCTGGCTCCTCTGGGGATGCAGAAGCCAGCAGACGGGCTCCTTTCGGTGTTTCAAAGGAGGAGGAAGACCCCCAGCCACTGAAGACCACAAAGGGCATCTCAGAACGATAAAAGGACACAATTTCCTCCCATAATCGCAAGCAATCCACATGGGCACGTCACGGAGCCTGACATGAAAGGTTTTAGGCCTCAGAAGCGGCTCACTGCACCAGCCAGGGCACCGGGACCACTCGGGGTCCCCTGATGCCCCACCCGGACCCCTCACAGGACCCCACTGGGGCCCTGGGTTGGGCGAGGACAGAGGTGAGGACCCCCCAACCGGTCGGCGAGGCTGAGGGGAGAGGCGGCTGTCTCAGGAGAGGAACGCCACCCGGTCCCTCTGGGCCTTTGGACTTGGCCAGGGAGGTGCGGGCAGGAAATGGGGCCAGGACCCGGGGGCCGCCCACGGGAGTGGTGCGGGGAAGGGCCGTGTCCTCGCCAAGTCCTTCCTGCCACTCGAGAAGGCTCTGTCCCCTCAGAATACAGCCTCCACCTCGTCTTCCCTGGGCCACGGGAACCTGCAGACCTGCCTGCATCTGCTGAATGGGAGCGGGTGGCTGTCTGAAGGGCCCCCGCGAGTCCCGGGTGGTCAGGGATGCAGGCACGTCTGCACGCCCCTGCAGAAGCACGACGCCCACCAGAAGCTATAAGTGACGCTTTCCTTACTGAAAAGCAATCAGGCTGACACTAGAGAGGGACAGCATGCTGATCATGTGGCCCCAAGCACCCCGCACGTACCCCAAAGGTTCTGTGCCCTGACTTCATGAGCTCCCAGGGCAACGGAACGGCTGGAGGGGACCGCGGGGCTGAGGTGCTCCTGAGGGGCCTGTGGGCTGTGCCATGCCCGGGCCGCCACCGCTCCCGGCGTGACTCAGCGGGACCAGAGTGCGTGCAAGGGACACACGGCCTCCCCAGTGCCCATGAGGACCTGGGCGCAGGGGCCCCGCCAAACCCTCACATGCACAGCCTGAGGCTTCCTCACTCCTTGCTTCCAAATAGTCGGGTGGGTCAAATTGCACCCGTTTTATAGGTGAAATCGCCAGAGGCCACCCGGGTGGCCAGGAGGGAGGGCGGGGAAGCAGCCTGGAAGAAGGACCCACTGTGCATCCCTGGTGGGGCTGCCCCTCCTTGCCGCCACCCCGGCTCCACCGCAGCTGAGAGATGGTGGAAAATAACGAGGGGCGATTTGGCGGAAATCACTGGACCGTGTGCACGTAGCTCCCTTTACGGTTGTTGAATCCTGTGACACTGGGCCTCACTCACTACGCGTGGTTCTCATGGAGGATGCAGGAGGTTTGGGGTTGCATCCACCTCCTGGCCTCCAGTGCTCTCCCTGCTTAGGGAACAAACACGGAGATGAATTCAGCCTCCGCAGCCTCTGGGCCTGGGTCCCTGCTCACCTGCCCCGACCTCTCAGCACGCGCGCTCCAAAGAAAGTCACATCTTTTGAAATCCCAGAGACCAGTCTTTGGATTCAGTTTAAATTAGGCAATTCAATCTGGAACTATTTTCTGAGGGGCGATTACACAGCTATATAACTGAGCTCCCAAAGGGGCCACATCCCACCGCCGCCCAGCCGTCTGTTCGGTGTCCATGCACACCCACCCGGCTGCAGCCCTGCGGAGCCAGCCTCGCCTGCCCACGCGCCCTCGTTCTGCTCCCCCAGCGAGGCATTTCTCGTGTAAAACTGTCAGACGGGAAAGCCATGGTGTTTGTTTTAACCTCCAACCATGTAGAATAAGCTCCGAAAGAGTTTACTACGAACACAGCTTCCCCGCCAGCACCCAGACCCTGAGAACGTATTTTCCCAAAAGTCACAGGTGACGGCTAAAACCAGACGGACGGCAGTTACAGATCCCCATCGATAATCTGGGACACGCTGCATCTGTCACTTGCTCCTCCAGCCACAGAGATATCAGCTAGGGTGGGTGGGCTGGTGGCTTGCTCAGAAAGAGTTTGAATGTCTAGTTTACTTTAACCTACAGCAAATTTGCTATCATTTTCCAAGACAGAGAACATAGCTCTGCAAGAAGTTTTTTGCCTGCAAGTAGCAGCGACGTAGGCTGTGCAGGGGATTCAACGCTGCTTTATTGATCCTCCTTCCTCGGCAGGAGAAAAAAAGCTGTGGAGAGAGGTCTTCTCATCTGCGTTTATAAACATAAGTTGTTGTTGTGCGTTAACTCGATTCTGCGCAGTTCTTCACAAGGTCACTGTGACACTGATCCCACACGGTGTGTGCGTGTGTGTCTATCACAGTGCAGACTCCTACTGATTTGCAGGGGTGGGGGGTTGCATGTTGCAATAAACGGATATAATTTCAACATTGTTATTTACAACAAAAATCAATTCTAAGATTTCTCAAGAGCAGACGTCTTCTGGACACTCTGTGCAGAAGCCCACACCTCTGTGCGTCCTTTCTCCTTTCTTCCCAAAGCCAGGACTTGAACACTCGTTACGGATGACAGAGTCACGAGAATTAAGGAAGCCGTGTGTCCAGTGAGTGCCACAGACTCTGGACCCACACAAACGCTAAAAGGTCCCAGCGACGGGAGAGCGGACGGTAGGCTGGGCAGAAGCCTGTGACGGATCAAGGCCACGCAGCACGCGTGCGCACGGCGCGGCCGCCATTCACTGGTCCTGACTCTCGTCACCCTCCAGCTGCCATCACATGTCCTGACAGGCGATGAGAAAGATGCAGGGCCAGCTGCCCTCCCAGGGATGCAGTTAATTAAGGATGAGGGCAGCGACGTCCACCCGTGGAGACCCTCAGGCACCTCACTCCCCTGCCCTGGGGTCAATGCTCCTGAAACAGCTGTGCGTCCAGCCTCGCCTCTTAGGCTTTGGACTATAATCACCACTTTGTATAATCTACATCCACCCACAGGATCACAGCCTCTCTGTGCATGCAGCACGTCCCTGACCATCGCATGTTCCAAATTATGGGCTGAACCATCAGCAGGCGCACAGGCCCGCGGGGATACTCACTCTTGCTGTAGCAGGTGGCCAGCACGCCCTTGTCCGCAGGGCTGGCGCTGATATGCCAGATCTCGCCCGCTTGATGCAGGAGCACATTTTTATTTATGATGTTGTTCTCGTCGTCAAAGTCTATGATGTGGATCTACAAACACAAGGAGAGAGCACGTCAGGGCCTCACACACCTTCACACGCCCTCGGGGAACACGGGACTACAAACAATCAAACGCGTCTTTCACATCTTTAATTAACAGCTACTCTCACTACACTGACAGTATACACTCCTATAAGCTCATCTGACGGTGTTCCTCTCAAGAGGTGTGAAATCCCCACAAAGCATTGTTAAGACTGCAAGCACAGAACCCTGCCCCTGGCCACACCCAGTCCTAAAGAGACAAGACACCAAAAGCTGCGCTCCCGCCTGGCTTGGTTAGGCCATGGCTGGTATCGGGGCCAGAGGCACCCAGGATCGTGTCACCCAACCAAGACCATCCCAGAGCTGCTGTGGCAGGAGAGCAAGCCAGGGCACTGCTGCCTGATGAGGCCCAGGCTCAGCCCCGCTCTGCCCACCCCGCAGACGACATAACTCAACACACGTCAGAAGTGCCTGAGGAGGGAAGGGGTGAGAAGGTGCTGCATGTCAGCACCTCTTAAACCTCTTCTTAAAAACAAGGCCAACAGCTGTCCACACGTCTCATCGTATAACATTCATTATAACAGCATGACATTTTACTCCCTAAATGAAAAGTTAAACGTGCTATCGCCATGCTTTTCTGGATAATTTTTAGAGGAATGAAAATGATGTTCACATTCACTCGCTTATCAATAGCCAAGTCACTGGGAAAAATAAAATTAAACATTTTAAAAATAAATTTATACTTATATTCATGGATCTGCATAAAGATATATCCAAGAATGTTCGCTGTGGCACTGGCTGTCATAACTGAAAAATCAGAAGCCAGCTAAACATCTGGCAACAGGGAAATGTTCAAATAAACAGTAGTGTTTGACTGTAATATAATACTATGAAGCCATTCACTCTACTATAAAACTATTTAGTGCCAGAGAAAAGGGTCCGTAATATATATGCAAGGCGGAGAGAGCCAGTAAAAGAACTGCACAAACGCTTCACACACTTTTTGCTAAAAAGCAAGCACATCCGAATGAGAGCCAAAAAGTGACGGGTTGCCTTTGGGTGGTGGGATTACAGCAGCTTTTCCTTTACTTCTTTGTGGTTTGTTTTTATTTTTAACATTTTTCATGATTAATATGCACTACTTTGCAATCAGAACAAACATTAAATGCTATTTAAAAAAACGTTTCCATGACACCAGAAGCGTCTCCCCTCCTCACTTGCTCGGGGCCTCTCGCTCTGCTCTCGGCTGCTTCCTCCGTGCAGCGTCCTCTCGTGAAAACAACCCCCGGTCCCTTAAGGGGTCGCTCTGGACTCAAACTAGAACTCAAGTCGCACCACTGCCGCTCACAGGCTGTGTGACCCTGAGCCTCAGTGTCCCCGAGAGTGCAATGCAGGTGAAGGGCCGAAGCTCCCGGGCTGCTGGGACCAAGCGGTGGGTCATGCAGGGCTGGCCGCAGGCGGTGGGGGCCCCACGCACACGAGCGCCCGCCCCGCCCCGGGGGCAGTGGGAGGCTAAAAGCCATTACTATTGTTTTTATCTTTCAAACTGTTTTCAGTTTCCCCCAGCACTCACAGTCCAATACACTTTTCGCAGCGGGTTTGGAAATATTCCTGGTGGATGGCTTCTAAATTATAAAAGGCACACGTGAACAGAGGCAAAAAGGTAAAACACAAAATCAGGAATAATTTTTGTGTTGTTAGGGTGAACAGGAAATTTTCTTCTTAAGTATTTGACACAATTTTTCTCCTTATCAGAAAATCCATGAACTCTTAAAGAAGGATGCACTTCCTCTCCCTGAAGCTCTCCCTCTACAGGGCCCCGAAGCGCCAGGGCCACCACACGGGGGAGCACGCGGGCTCCGGTTCCTCCCCGCAGGCTCTACGGGCCCAGGCGCAGGTGAGCGCACATCCTCCCCTGCACATCAGCCGGGAGCTGTCCCTCCAGCCTGACCTCTGAGCTCTGGGTCGCACTTTCCACTCCC
Organism: Hippopotamus amphibius kiboko; assembly: GCF_030028045.1. Classification (NCBI taxonomy): domain Eukaryota; kingdom Metazoa; phylum Chordata; class Mammalia; order Artiodactyla; family Hippopotamidae; genus Hippopotamus; species Hippopotamus amphibius. The sequence goes on along the minus strand of NC_080192.1, from coordinate 147,231,393 downwards.
CCAGAGTCCCGGAGTCCCGGCTCCCATCAGGGGAAGGGTCCTCTCACCACCTCACCAGAAGGTGAAGACACGCAGCACGTGGAGTCCAACCAGACTCGAGCACGTGATCCCAGCTCGTCTTCCTCTGCGCTCCCTTCTTACCACTCAGGCACACAGAAGTCAGCCTCCGCCCTAGACGGCGGGGGCTGGGGAGGTGTCCAAGATCCCCAGGAAGGTCCACCTCTCCTAACCTGATATTCTGATACTATGGCTCTTAACCTTCACCACTAAGCGTGGGAATCATAGGATTCTTCCACATCCTCACCTGCAGTAGGCTCACGGCCAGGTCCAAAGGACACGTCTTCAGGAGATGCTGTAATCGGGTACGCGTGGAGACAATGGCAGGACGTCACCACCACAAACAAGTAGGGGTCGAAGGAATAACGGCTCCTACGCAAAATGCGACAGGCACCGAGCAACTGATTGTACACACCCTGGCTCCTTAATTCTAAAAAGAGCCCTACGATAATACGATAACATATCACTATCAGCCACAATGACAGGGGAAGAAACCGAGGCTTACAGAGTTGAAGCAGCGTGGCTCCGTAGTTAGAAACAGCATGCCAGAGCATGTGCTAAGAGCCCCACACCACCAGGGAGCATGGGGATGCCCCGCGCTCCGCCACGCTGGGCTCTGCCCTGCAGCACCAGGCCACTCCTGAGTCAGAAGAGAGACCTGCAAGCTAGCCGCCTGTGCACAGGGCACCACCCCTGCCCGGCCCACAGAGAGCACACAGAAATGCTCTGCTGCGTAAACACAGGCAGTTACCGGCCAGTTACAGACACAAGTGATATAACGGAGAAAACACTGTGATTAGGGTGAGTGCAAAAGCTTACGCAGGCACAAAAGAATAGTCAGTGTTGGCGCTGAGGGTGGGGAAGACGTGTGGTCGTCTGGGTGGTGTTTAAATGTTACTTTAAATTCTTCATGCCATTCTGAGCTTTTAAAATGCTTTTAACAGCTTATAATGAAGCTCACACTCATATATTTTGAATTACCATTATTAAAATTTTAAAGTTGGACTTACCAGTGCAGGGCTAAGGGCACAGATGACACTCTATAAAAATTTAGGGGCCGGAGTTATAAAACTTATTACAAAGCCTGTAAAGATGACCTTGATCAAGCCCCCTCATCTTCTGGCAGAATCAGGGACCAGAGAAAGCTGTCCCTGCCCGCAGTGCCCATCACCTGACTTGAGCACGTGACCCCAGGCCACCGCACTCTGTCCATTTCACTTCCTACTGAACTCAAAGCAAACTCTTGAATATTCAAAAGCAAAATTGGAAATGAAAAGGCAAAAGCTCTTGCCTCTGAGGGAAAGTTAAGGATCCTCCCTTCTCGCTTCTAGAAATTGCCCTAGATCTGGCCTCAGCAGAAACCCAGTTCCTCCGGGGCAGTAAGTTTCTGTCGTCATTAACGGAGAGGGAAGGATGAGGGGGGGCCGGTGGGGGGGACAGGAGCGGGGAAGAGAGGGCGGGAGGGAGGGGGAGAGGACAGGGAAGGGTGAAAGACGGAGGCTCAGTCTGGAGCGGGCCCAGGAACCTGAACTTCTAACAAACACCCCGGCGATGGTGAGGGCGGCCGAGGACAGGATGGGCAGGCAGAGGGGCATGTGAACAAAGCTGCCCTCTGATACAGAACAATCGACCTCACACATCAGAAAAAAACTCACAAGCAAAAAGTGCCATCGGGGAAAGAAGCCAGCTGTGTTGCCATGCCCTTCGGGGACGTCAGCCTTCTCGGTGACGGCTGAGAGAGCGCCCAGCCGCAGTGGTCCTCCCCGCCACCATGGTCCTCCCCGCCACCTTGGTGCTCACCCGGTCTACGTGAGAAATGAGGATGGCAACATGCAGAGACTCTGCGGGGAAAGCACGGCTGGCACGGAAGCAAGTAAACCCCCTCAACGTGAAAGCCCTGGCCCTGGGCTCTGCCCGAGCTTCCCGCTGGACCAGAGGAGCACGTCCTCCCGGGAGCACCCACCTTCTCACGAAGGAGAGCTCAGGAGAGAGGAAGACTTCAGCAGTGCCTGTCCTCCTCCAAACGCAGGGAGGGCCATGGGCAAAATTAAAGGCACAGGAAATGAAGCGGCTCATCAGACAAAGAAATGCCAGCAACTACGACAGCTCCTAAAATTTTCAGAAAAATAGCCGAGCTGAATTAAGCAGCATCGATTCCGGTGAGGGGCGCTTTCCAGGGAATTAACAGCTGCCAGGAGGAGCCAACAGCCTGTGGCAAAGCTGCAGGGGGCAGGGGAGGGGGGCGAGAAGCCCCACCAGCCATCCCTCCTGCCCCAGGCAGGGCCGAGCTCCCGAGGGCGGGGCTTCAGCACCAGGCTGGAGGTCAGGAGGTGCTCCTGTCATTGCCACAGCTGGCGCTGCCAGTGCTGCGGGGCAGAGGGGGCACCTCCTCCCACAGGGGCATCAGCCTTGGTGGCCCCCCCACAGCAAATGTCCAGGGTGCGCCCTTGCCCGCCTGAGCTTTACAGTTCCCAGCACATGCAAGTGAGGGGGAGGCAGGGAGAGGGAGCGGGGGCTCAGTGGGCATCCTGTCCCACGTCAGCAGGGGCCCCTGGGAGAAACCGCGTGGCTGCTTAGGGCTGATCCCTCCATTGGAAATGGGGCCACCCGTACCGCCCACGGAGGGCGCGGGGGACCGCACCCGCCTGCACACTCCCGGGCCCCTGCCTGGCCCTCTGTCTCTCACCAGCTCACGGCTAGAGGCGGCTGGGAGCGCGCCCCGAGGAGGGGAACCACACACACAGCCCACAGCACACAACACGTAGCACACAGCACACAGCCCTGCCGGACGGGGACACAGGCGACACGGCCAACTGGAGAGGGCACAGGGGGGAAGCCTGGGCGACCTCCCTGCAGGGAAGCAAGCCGGGGACGGGAAACAGACGGGGTGAGTCAGCGAGAAGGTCAGCATCACTTTAAGACGCACCTGGCAACCGTGCTATGTCAGTAACACTGGTGGAGAACAGGGACAACAGGACTCCTCCCCGAGGCAGAAGGAAACAGGAATGCTGTGCCCCCCCTCCCCGGGCTCCTCTCCCAGGGGCAGGTGCCTCCGGGAACACGTGTGTCACACGTGGGGGGAAGCATATGTCACGCGTGCAGGGAACCATCCATGTACATCACATGTGAGAAGACCATGTGTGTCATGTAGGAGAGAAACATACATGTCATGTGTGGGAGGAAACATAGTATATGTGAGAGGAAGCGCCGTCACATGTTAGAGGAACACACGTCACATGAGCAGAACACGCATGCCACTCAGGTAAAACATGCATGTTGAGTGCAAGGACTGTTTTCACACTCGTGGCCTGGCCCCCTGCTCCCTCTCCCCTCTCCCCAGGCTCGCTCCCCAGAAATGAGCCAACGTACTAGGAAAACACAGCACCAACCCCCCCGCAAGTGACACACCTGTCAGAGTCTGAAGGCCTCAGCTGGGACGCCCCCATCTCTGAGACGCTGCCGCTGCGTCTCAGGGAGAAACAGGTGCCCCTCCAGCCACGCGCCATTCTGCGTGGCCCTCTCTGCTCAGCGTCACTGCAGTGTCACCCCACGATGCGTTATCTCACATCTATGTCGCTGCATCATTGGAAGCTCAACTGGGGTCACAAACACATCTGTTCCTTGTGTGTGTCTAGCACGTAACACAGCACAGGGGTCCCCCACCCCTGGGCCGGGGCCAGTACCAGTCCGCGACCAGGCCGCACAGCAGGAGGCGAGGGCAGGCGGCGCGTGGCGCTTCCTCTGCCCTCCCCATCGCCCCCCATCGCCCCCCCGACCCCTGAACCATCCCCCACCCCCAGTGGAAAAACTGCTTTCCACGAAACCAGTCCCTGGTGCCAGAAAAGTTGGGGACCGCTGAATAGTGAGAAGAGTTCTGACAGCACACTGAACAGGCACTGCTCAGCAGATGGATGAACGAATGACCGTCTCCAGGAGGCCAGGCACCGTCCCCAGAAACAGCACAAAGGAAACACCGGCAGGTCAAAGCACTCTTTCATCCCCACCATGTGGATTCACAGCCAAAAGACCAGCACAGGTGAAGCGTGGAAAGAGGAAGTTATAAACCGCATCCTCCACCCTTTAATTCAGCCGTGGCCAGAAAAAAATAACTGAAGCCAGAGGCCACAAGGCTGAATCAGCAGCTTAACGAGGACGTCTGAAAGGAACGAGCCGGCAGAGGACACCGTGGTCCCGCACCAAGCACTCAAGGAGCCATCACACACCGGAGGATGCGGAAGAGGCTTCCAAGAGTCACGCACTTGCTACCATTAAAGACTGAACTTTTCTGCACTTTACCTTTGGAAGGCTGGATTTCCAAGACTGATTTTTAGGAGGGACCAGAGTCTCTCACTTCACATGAAAATGTTTCTTTCACGAGGCCCATGGACCGACGGCCCGTAATCTAGAAAAGCCCGGACTGTCAACGTAGAGACGGCATTTGATAAATGCGGCACGCAGAGCTGTAAGCTACGTCTGTCAGGAGGCTAACGTCACCCCTGGCTTAGACAGTTACACACACTCCACCAGGACAGGGCCACAAAGAGGGGGTCCCTGGCACCGGACAGAAACACAAATGCTCGCGCCCCCGAGATTATCTTGCTCCAAAAAGGGTTCCAGGAACTTTAAAGCACTTTACGTCATTTGGGGCTGATCCTTTCTTAGTATCAGAACCAAATGGTATATAATTTTGGCTGATAAAACCAGGTACAATGTAACTTATTAATGCCTTACACTGCCTCATTTTGTTTTTAATTCTTGTGCTTCTGATAGCTTTTAATAATTTCTAGGAAAATCTTATAAACATCCCTCATTAAATAATTCTAATTTCTTACTCTCAGGAAGTTTAAAAACTGATGTTTAGGAATTCCCGGCCGTCAAGTGGTTAGCACGCCACGCTTTCACTGTGGAGGGCGCAGGTTCAATCCCTGGTTGGGGAACTAACATCCTGCAAGCCACATGGCACAGCCAACACATTTTAAAATAAAAACTGACGTTCTACCAGAAGGGTCAATGGTACAGGCCCAGAACTGGGTGAAACTGAAAAGCAAGTAGATAAGAAAAAGGCAGTTAGTTGTCCACCTGGCTCCGCCCCCAGGCCGCTAACACCCACCGTCCACAAGCTCCGCCCACCCATCCCCAGCTGGCCGCGCTGTCACCTGGCGAGCCTCCCCCTCACTGTCCCTGACAGGCAGCATGCCAGGCCACACGGTGCCTCCACAGGGTTTCCTCTTTCCCGTGAGACGGCCACTACTAACTACTGTCATAAATAAATCATTCCCATCTGACATCTTCCAGGAGAAAAGTAACATACACACACATTCAGAAAATACAGAAACAGCTTACTTCACATTCACATCCCCTCAAAATAACCATGGCTCAAATTCTGGGCCCTTTCGACCTATTTCTAGTCTTTATTCTAATGCAGAGATTCAGTTTTGTAGTTTACTTTTTTTATGGAGGTATAATTGACATGACATGACATTTGTTTCAGGTGTACAATGGAATGGTTGCCATCTGCATATACTGCAAAACAATCTACTTTTTCTTTCTTACACTGTGATCGCATAGTACGTACAATCTAACGTTTCACCGAATCATCTAAGGATTTCCAGGCCGCGATGCTTCCGAGGAGCCTCAGCTCTTCCCACACAGGGAGTGAACGCTACTCCGAGAGTAAACGGGTTAATCGCGTGACCCTCCCATCACAGACGGAACGTCATAGGATCCAACCTAACCCTTGCACAATGTGACCACCTACAATAATATTCCTTGCATAGGAAGCTTTTCCTGTGTATAAGAATTATAGGTTAAATAATATGAGCATTTATTTATGACGCTCTAGATACACAACTGAGCCTCCACGATGACTATGCCAACATAACCCCTCATCAACCCGGGAAAGCGAGGACTTCACCACCCCCCACCGGCACCCAATAATCTTGGACATCCCCCCAAGTGACAGTGGTAACTGGATGGGGGTGGCACCGCGCCACACGGCCTGAGGCGCGCCTCCCCAGGATCTAAGGCCGTACACACGGCCACGACACCCACGCACCTGTGGACAGCCCCGCCTCCACCTGAGGATGAGGAAGGTGAAGGCCAGCAAGGTTAACCCACCCACTCAAGGTCACGCTCTGTGTCAAGCCGTGGACTGAACCCCAATCTCATGAGAATCCAAGATCCTCCCCACTGCAGAGGCCAGGGCAGCACTCAGGTGACATCCTGTATGTCTCCCTGGATCAGCCAGCAGTGACAGCCTGGAACACTAGGCTGAGATGGGATTATGACCTCGGACGGTCTCAGCGAGAGAGAATGCTGCGGGCATCGAAGCGGTCGTCCACTGGCGGGGTCCCAGGGGTGATGCTGACCACACACCCGGGGCTGTTTCCCAACCACTTACTCGGCGACTCCTATACACACACAAAACCCAAACACAAAACTACGGCAGTAGTGCCGCACAGGATAAGCTTGAATTATCTAATTGCATCTTTACATACAGTTGGCTATGTGAATCCCAAAGAAGGTTTCATTTTGTTTGTGCGGCGCTGATTTTCTCAAATGTTGCTTGAAAAATCAAGAACAAAATGGTTATAAAACTAAGAACAGCCTCCGTAATTCACATGTACGCATTTGTCAAAAATAGTTACCTGATTATCATACTTGAGCGACTGCGTCCCGACCAAAAACCGAATGGCATCTGTCTCTGCAGTTTGCGGTGTGAGGGCACGTGCCTGCGGGAGGGAAGGAAATGCACACACGAAGATGAAGTGGGATTCAACAGACAGATTAAAAGAGCAGTTGCCTCCTCTACTGTGGACGGGGGAGCGACAGACACAAAGCGTCTGCAGGGCAAGTTAGAAACATGCAGAGAAGCCCTCAGCTCTTATGCACGTTGGGCCACAACAGCTCCACGTCAAAAGTATCTGGAAACAATTGCAAGCGGGCACAAAAATTAAGCAATAAAGATGTAAACTGTGTTTTTAACAAAACCACTATTTATTTTCAACAGTAACTGATCGGCTGAACCAATTATTTCTCAATAACAGCAGGAGACAGCTCCCCGTGACGGAAGAGAGGGTGGTTTAAGCCAAGTCGCCTGCAGAGCCTGCTGGAAAAACTAAACCAAAAAACCCTGAGTTTGTTTCAGGGTTCAGAAAGCTGCCACAGTCATGAAACGCAAGATCCTGGGAAGGAGGGACGTTAGAGGTGGGCTGCCCTCCTGCCATCCCTCACCCGGAGGCCCGCCTCAATGTGGAACAGGTGGCTACGCGGGGCTGCTGGGGAGAGCCTCTGAGAGCCTCCCAGGGCTGGGGGCACGCAGCGCAGCCTCCTCGCAGGAGGAGGGGCCCGCAGGGCACTGAGGCGTGGGCTCAGGGACCGCCCACCCCCGGGTTACAGGCCAGGCGTGAGGGTGAACTAGCGGTAGAAGAACCCGCACAGACTGCAGCTCCAAGTCATCTCAGCCCTTCAGTGGGTGGATTTCCGGGGGTCTGAGCACGCTGGCGCCCTGCGCCTGCCTACCACCTGCCGCAAGCCACAGCACATCCGCCTCCACCACCACCTCGCCCAGCCAAATCTGCAGCTCGCTTTCGAACAGTGGCGAAAGGCTTCATTCCTCTCTTCTCAGACTCTAGGACATCATACAAAAGCAGGAAGGAGAATGAACAGCAAAAACACAAAGTCTGTCTTCAATGAAACACGGAAACGTCTGTAATCCAAAAGCGCCCGAGAACAAAGCCTCCAGGTGGCAGAGGTCCTGCCAAGAAGATGCTGGAGAAGATGCCGGGGGACAACGCCAGGAACCGCCCAGAGGGGGCAGCGGGAACGGGTGTGCCCGCACACACTGGACAAGAGCAAGAGCAGGGCGGGGGACAGACTGGCACCTCCTGCAGAAGCGGCCTGGGGCTGCTGGAGCAGAGCGGGCGGCCGCACCGCGCGGGCAGCTGGGCTCTGCCAGACTCCTTGGCCTGGGGGTCAATGACAGCTGAAGAATTTACTCAAGCGAACCCTGAGCTGCATGAACTCCTGACGGCCTGGGTGAGGGCCTGGCCCACCTCCACCTACAGAGCCTAGAGCGAGCTGCATGGGAGGGCTCAGCCCGAGAGGTGATGCAGGCGCCAGCACGGGAGCCCGCCGGTGGGTGGGGTGGGAGGGGGACAACGGGAAACGGCGTCAGAAGATGCACACGTTAGGCGGATGCTGCCACGGAAGGGCAAGGACCCGGGATTACACACAGCGACACTCAGCTACAAAACTCAACGGAGCAACCACCTCTTCAAAAGAGGGAGAAGCACACAAAAGACTAGAGGGGGAAGGCCAGACAACTCGAGACAGCGGAGTCTGAGCCGATACAGCTCAAGGAGCCGAAAACCAGACCCGTCGCCGGAAGGACTCAAAGACAGAAACCCCAATGCATAACGTACACAATACCTGAAGAGGCAACAAATCTATAAGGTGGAACTGCAAGATGGCTTTGTGTGTAAATCTGTCACTGTTAAAACGCAGTGTCTTCGTGCATTGGGCTGGAAGCAGCACATCATAGCTGGAAGCAGACTCTGATCACAGCTACTGTGAGTCCTATAAAATAATCCCCCTCCCTCTGAGAAAAAGGGTCCTGGAACTCGCCCGAGATTTGACAGTATTACCTGTCTTCCCAGTGTAAACAGGTTTCCAGTCAGCATCTTGCAGAGCAAGTGTGACAGGAACAGCATACCCTGGACCACTTAGGCTGTGGTAATAGAAACACAAGAACTTAGGCACCCAGCTCAAAGGATGCAGGACAAGGAAGTGGGAACTCCAGGAAGAGAATCCTGGTGTCAGGCACACGGCTAGTAAGCACGGAGCAAACCAGGGAATCCCAGACATGCACACAAAAACAAGGTAAAAGGTACTGAACGTAAACTCAAACTGTTACTGAGCAAAAATCCTGAAAAGTTGGCTAAACAAGTCATAGAACCCTCCCTGAATCAGCAGTCAACAATATTATGTAATTAGAAAAACAAGAACCCTGAGTATAGATTTGGCAGAAGGTTGTAATTACCTCTATTGGGAGTGTGAGGGAAGACAGGGGACCATAGAAAAAGCCCATAACCTCACGTGCCCTGGCATCCAGGCACCAGGTTAGCTCAAGAGATAAAAGCAAGAAGGTAAAGACTAGAAGGAACACTTTAAAATGTTGAAAGTGGTTGTTCTCAGGGAATCAGATAAGATGGAAAGGGAGTGTTCAGGACTTGCTGATTTTAACCAGATTTTCAGCAACTGACTTAAACAACTTGTAAGAATTACTAGTTTAAAAATTTTTAAATACATAAGAAGAAAAAGAGCTAAGATCATGAACACAAGAGAAAACGCTGCAGAAACACAGTGTGCTCAGCATTTTCTCATCTTAAAGGCCCCTCAATGCCGGTCTTCTGCCTCTTATTTGCACCATGGTGCCTCTTCTTACCCTCCAAGTCTCATCACCTTCAGTCAATGGTCAATAATCAAATCCCCATCTCCCAGGTAAACTGTTCTCCACAGTGATTTAAACGTCACTGACAAGCAAACCTCCACCATAACTTTCTGCTGTTTTATGTTTACTGCAGTAATGGTTCTTCAAGAAAGTCATGGCCCACAGAGTTGTGTAAAGTAGAGAAGTGCAAACATCAGCTACTTAGGATAAAAAAGAAATTCAGATAAAATACCTGATACCCAAGGAAACGATCCACTCCGCTGATTTTCCAAAATCCCAGGAAACAACATTTTCTTTACCTCAAAGATCCGACAGTGAAAATTCAAACTGCCAGGTTACATAGATTACTTAAGGAGATCGGAAAGTTATTAAGTAGCATTGGAGGAAAATGCACTCTTTAGGTAGCACAAGGTCAGGGAACCTTCTCTCTCCCCCATGTGTATCTTGTTAAGGAAAAAGCAGCTTAACTTTGTGGTTAACGGGCTTTGAAGTCGGTTTGGGTTTAAAGTCTACCTAGGCTAGAATCCCAAGCTAGGCGGCCTTAGACCACGTGAAAAATAACACCTACCAACAGGACTGCCATGAGAAGTAAACAAAATATATGTACAGTGTTAAGCAGAGAGCCCGACACACAGTTAAGTTCTCGATAACTGGGTGTTGAGGCATCAGTCCTGTGTGACAGAGCCAGCTACCCAGCCCTGTAACAGCGCGTGACTCGCAGGACACTAAGATGCTACCCTGGGTGGAATTTACCTGCAAGAAGTTGCATCCTAATAATCAGAACAACATTTACTGAATGCTTTTTATGTGCCAGGCACTGTTCAAAGTGCTTAATCTCATAACAGCCACAAGGGGGAGCGCTCATTTTCCCATTTTATTGACATGGAAACTGAGGCCCGAGGTCACACAGCAAGTGCTGGAGGCAGGATTTAAACCTCAGGAGTTCCAGCGGTGCCTAGGCCGTTAGTAACTAACACTGCTGCCTCTCTTCCTGCATGTTTCTTGAAAGCAGAAATCATGCATATTTTTAATACATATTTCCTGCACCCAATTAAGTAGCAGGTACTTCTTACAGCAACGAACGGTGTTTTTACTTCTCTGTAACCGTCCCTCCGTGCCTCGAGCATAAAAGGTCCCCAAACGCCACCTGAACAGACAAACCAACACAGGGCTGTGAGAGAGCCGGCTCAGGGAGACCCGCGCGCCCTCCTAGCTCACGCCTTACCCCCCTCTCCTCCACTCCGTCCGCACAGGCTCCCCCGCTGCCCTTCTCGCCCGGCCCGTGCCTCCCCGAGGGGGTCCCGCGCCACGCCAGGAGTCCCCTCCGCGCCGGCCCTCGCGCGGCACGGCGCGCAGGCGCCGCAGGACTCGGCACGGCGCTGGGGGGACGGGGCGGGCCCGGCGGCGTGGACAGCAGGCGGCCGCCGCCGCTCCCCGGGCCCCGGACGCGGAGGGAACCCGCCCCGGGGGCGCCGGGCGGGGGGCACGCGGGAACTCTCCGCCTGCCTGCGCCACTCTCAGCGCAGGCTTCGCGCCGCGTCAAAATAAGGCGGAACACACAGAAAGGAAGGACACAGGGCCGGCCTGCAGCGCCGCCAGCGCGGGAGCACACGCACCCAAGCGCACACGGCGAAGGCAGCGCCGAGAGTCCGGCCGCGAGCGACGCCCGGGGCTGGGGGGAGGCGGCGGGGTCCGCGCGCCCGTCCTGGACGGCCGCCCCCCGGGCCCCCGGCGCCCTCCTGGGACCCACCTGGAACTCCAGGCCGTAGATCACCGGCGCGTCGTCCTCCATACCGCCGCCGCTCCCTCGCCCCAGGCCGGCGCCCCTTCAGCCCCGGCGGCGCCGAACCGGAACTCCTTCTGACCCTCGCCGGCTCCCGTAGCGCTCACTTCCTGTGTTTTCCTGTTGCGTCATTCAGGCGCTCCTCCCCGGCGGCCAGGGGCGGCCGCGCCGGGCTGGTGCGCATGCCCACTTGGGCTCTTAGCGCCCATCCGGGCTCCGGGCTCCCTGGCGCGGAGAGTAGGGCGGGGAGGGGAGGACGGGCCTAGGCGCTCCAGCGGGGCGGGGCCGGGGCGGGGCCGGGCGGGGCCGGGCGGGGCTGACTCGCGGTCCAGGCCGCCCGGCGGTCTGCAGCTCAGGGCCCTCCCTCGCTCTGTCGCTGCAGGGGGAATGGCTCCCCTGGGGCTGTGATGCTGTCGATGGACGGTCGAGCGCCGGGACGCGCGCTTTGTAGGCACCGTCGTTAAGGTCTTCGCTCCAGCCTTAGGACTAAGGCAACATACTTACGTTTTACAGATGAGCTGCTGCAAATTTAAGTGACAGTTGGGGGGCCAGGTATGTGCCTGGTCTGTCAGACTCAGGTGGCTGGGCCCCGGATCCCTAAAGTCAAGGGCCGGGCTAGTGCATGTCCGCAGGCGCTGTGTGTGCAGTGGCCAAGGGATCGCGCTGCCACTGCTGGGGTGACGACTGGTGCTGGCACCCAACCGCTGGCACTTTGGGGCAGCATTTGCCTCTGAAGGGAGCCTGGTGGGAAGACTCGGGGGTCCCTGGGTCTCCAAGGACGGTCATGCTGGAGAGGATGCCCCTCTCAGGCAGCATTCCCAAAGTGCCCGTGTTGACATTTGGCAGTGCCCTTGGCAGACAGAAATGACATTGCACGGAACCCCAGGATGCCAGAGCTGAACCTCCTTCACTAACCTGGGTTCCACAGGTTTCCACCATGCACCTCTGTTCCACCCGTGCGACCATTTAAATTTTCTCTCTTCCCTTATTCTTTGTTTCAGTTAATGAGATCCGGAATAAGTATATGAAGATGCTGGATATCACTAATCACCTGGGAAGTGCAATCAACCACAATGACCTATCACCTCACACCTGTCAGAATGGCCATCATCAAAAAGTTGAAAGGAAGTATCGGCAGGACTGGAGAAAAGGGAACCTTGGCGCACTGCTGGCGAGAATGTAAGTCGATACATCAACCACGGAAATAGCATGGCGGGCCCTCAAAACATTTAAAACAGAACTCCTGCATGATTCTGCACCCCCACTCTGTGATCCAGCGGAAATGAAATCACTACCTTGAAGAGATATCCACTCCATGTTCACTACAGAATTATTTGTAGTAGCCAAGACATGGAAACAACCTGTGTCCATCCACAGTTGAAGAGAAAATTTACATATGTATGTAACATATATGTAACATATATAACATACATGTAGATTTATGTGTATGATATATATATACACATATACATATATATATATATTACCAAGCAAGGGCTAACTGCCCGATGCCCATAAAAGCCAATACTATGGCACTGGCTTTTGAGAAAAGAATGAGCTTTATTGTGAGATTGACCAGCAATGAAACACGACATGGGTCTCAAATCTGTCTCCTCGATCCAGGGTTCTGGGAGAAATTTAAGGGGTTAGGAGAATTTCAAACTTGGAAGCTGATTGGCTAGTCTTAAATCAATTCACATAAACTCCTGCTGCTGGAAGCCAGATTTTCCTTACGGAAAGATTTCTTGCCTCTTAAAGGTCTCCAGCAGCATTTCTATTTGAGTTCTGTAGACTGAAGATTCTTTGTTTGGGGGTCATCCTGGAGATATGGATTCCTGTCTTGCACACGTGCAGTGCTGTCTGTAAAATAACTCGAGGTTTGATTAATCAATTAATCTATTTAAGGAGGAAAACCAGTTTAAGCTGGTCAATTTTTTATGTGCTTTTTCATATACCTGTTCCTCATATGCAATGGAATATTATTCAGCCTTAAAAAAAGGAGGAAGTGGACTTCCCAGGTGGCACAATGGTTAAGAATCTGTCTGCCAATGCAGGGGACACCAGCTCAATCCCTGGTCCAGGAAGATTCCACATGCTGCAGAGCAACTAAGCCGGTGCACCACAACTACTGATCCTGCACTCTAGAGCCCACAAGCCACAACTGCTGAAGCCCATGCGCCTTGAGCCGATGATCCACAACAAGAGAAGCCCCCGCAATGAGAAGCCAGTGCACTGCAACAAGAGTAGCCCCCGCTCGCCATAGCTAGAGAAAGCCTGCACACAGCAACGAAGACACAACGCAGCCAAAAATATAAACAAATAAACTTATTTTTTTAAAAGGAGGAAGTCCTGTCATTTGTGACAACATGAATGAACCTGGAAGACACTGTGCTACGTGAAATAAGCCAGACACAGAAAGACAAATACAGCATTATTTCATTCTCATGTGGAATCTCAAGAAGAAGGTTGAAATCATTATAACAGAGTGGGAAGGTGGTTACCAGAGGCTGAAGGGTGGGGGGAAGGGTAGATATTTATCAACTAGTACAAGCTTTCAATTATAAGATGAATAAGTTCTGGAAACGTAGTTAATACTAATATATTCTATACTTGACATTTACCAAGAGTAGATGTCTTGAGGATGGAAGATGCCTTAGAGGACCGGGGCAGGGAGGGTGGGGGGGACTCGAGGGGGGGGCGTCAAGGAAGGGAGGGAATATGGGGATATGTGTATAAAAACAGTTGATTGAACCTGGTGTACCCCCAAAAAAAATAAAAAATAAAAATAAATAAAAAAAAAAAAGAGTAGATGTCAAATATTCTCACCGCAGACACAAAACATGGGAAGTACGCGAGGTAATTTCGTTAGCCCCATGCGGCCAGCACCTCACCATGTATGGATACATCAACACACCACGCCGCACCCTTTATACACACGATTTTTATTTGTCAGCAGTAAATAAAATTACTTGTTAAATCAATACAAATCATTAAAAAACTAAGAAGAAAGACACGCTGGGTCTGGCCCGGCGCCGGGCCTGGCCCGAGGCCGGGCAGGAGCCCCGGGAGGCGGACCGCCCAGCGCTGCAGATGCACGGCGGGAAGAGCTGAAAACACAGGGAGGCACGAAGGCAGACCCCTGAAGATATGCCTTTCCAGCGTCTTCGGCCAGGAAGAAAAGGAGCTCGGCCGCCTCCCCTGGGCCGCCCCCCGCGCAGGTCAGTGTGGGGCCTCCGCGCGTGGCCACGGCTTCCCTGCGGATTCCAGGGAGGGGCTCGGCCCCGCCCCGCCCCGCCCCGCCCCGCCCCGCCGCGTCCCGCCCCGCCCCGCCCCGCGTCCCGCCCCGCGTCCCGCCTGCGCTCAGGCCCCGCCCACCACAGCACGAACCGGAAGCGCGCCGGGCTCAGCTTGCCCACTGGGCATGCGCGGGAGCAGGCGCGCGCAGGCGCAGGGGCCGCAGGAGGTGGTGACGCTGGTCCCTCCTTCCCGGCTTCCTCTACCCTCTCCCTGGACCCTGGTCACGGCCGCAGGGGACCCTCCCCCCAGTCCCTGGGGGCCGGAGGCAGGTGAGGACCGGGCCCGGGCCCGCGCTGTGCGGAGGGGGTCGCCCCTAGCCGCAGCCCCGCCAGCCCTCAGACCCAGCCCCTGGGGGGCTCCTCCCGGGGTCTCTCCTCCCAGGGCCTTTCCCCCCCGGGGGGGGGGTCTCCTCCCTGCGGGGGGTTCTTCTCCCCTCCCAGGGCCTCTCCTCCCCGGGGGGAGTTCTCTTCCCTGCGGGGGGTTCTTCCCCTCCACGGGGTCTCTCCTCCCAGGGCCTTTCCCCCCCGGGGGGGGTCTCCTCCCTGCGGGGGGTTCTCCCCGGGGTCTCCTCTCCCCGGGGGGGGTCTCCTCCCTGCGGGGGGTTCTCCCAGGGGTCTCCTCTCCCCCGGGTCTCTCCTCCCAGGGCCTCTCCTCCCCGGGGTCTCCTCCGGGGGGGAGTCTCTGTGCCTCCTCCCGCCAGTCCCGGGAGGGTCCTGCGGGTCCGCGGTGCGGGCCTTCCCTTCCCGGGGCGGGGGCGTTGGCTGCGCGGCCCCCAGCTGCGGCCCGCGGTGACGTCTCAGCCTCGGTTTGGCTGTTCTGTAGATACACGTTCACAGTAACCCGCCGGACCAGGCTCAGCACCGTGAGCGCAAAACGCGATGGTTTGTGTAGAAGCGTGTAAGTCTGCGTGTAAGTGTCGGCCGCTTCCTTCCCGAACATCCAGGACAGAGGTGACCGATAGGGGTTATATTCTGGGAAGATTTGAAAGCATCTCTATTTAAAAGGAGCGTAAGGCTCGAGGATGTGCTCTAAAATACGTCTAGTCTTCTCACCTCCTCCCCAGGAGAGGTTAACGCCGTGAAACATTTTCTTGGACTTGCAGGTCATACCTTTTTATGGCTACTGGAAGACACTATATTTAAATACTTCTTATTTCTTTTCGTAAATTCAGAAGGTTGTACTGGGCGGCACTCAGGCCCGCCGTGTGCTGGGCTGCGGGAAGGGAGAGGGGATCGCGGGTAGGATGATACAGCCACAGCAGTGTTCACCCGTCCTCGCATCCTGGGGTTTCTAACAGGAGCTTCACCTCTGCTTCGTCATTACGATTATAGTTATTAGTTCCTGGGCATCCGTTGCTATGTGATCTTCGTAATTCCGGTTTACAGATGGGGAAGCTGAGACTAAAGCATTAAGTCATGTTCAAAGGTCACTTTACTAAGCAGTGAAGCTAAGACTTAAGCAGTTATTCCCAGCTCCTACCCAGAGCTCTGTCTGCCCCACCCTGCCACTCTCAGTCCTGACCTGTCCGAGCAGCCTTAGGAGGAGAGCAGGGGCAGAAAACCCTGTTTGGAGTCCTGTCAGCATCTAGTGCTGGTTCTGTGGCTTTGGGCAGATCACTTGACTTCCTCTGCTGTGTGATGGAGCTTCTGCTTTGTAAGTTGCTCCTAAGGATTAAATGCGATAATACTTGTAGAATGCTTGATCTGTGGTGGGTGTGCTTGTACATGGGGCTTTTATAAAGATGTGCCAGTTAGATTCCTATCTCGTGGCATAGTTCTTTCTACGTTATTGCAGTCTGGTAAAAGATTTGTAATTGCGGAGTCTTTTGTCCAGAAAGGGAGCCTGAACAGCAGGCTGCTCTTTTCATTGTTCTTAGTGAATTTAAATGACTTAGAGTTAGTACTTTAAAAATATTTTAAAGCATTAATTAAGCTCATTGTGCAAAGAACTCAACTGGACAAAGTCCAGTTTCTTTGCCAGCACTTTGATGCTGACATAAGCTTAAAACCATGTCTGTGGTTTCATAAGCCAGTAGTAAGTGAAGCAAAGATTTATATCACATGCAAATCAAGAACAGATACATGTGCTTTTCCATTTTTAACTATGAAATGTAAGGACTGCATGAAACATACATGGAAAACACAAAGATCAAGTGCAGACCCAACCCGTTTTCTGTCGCCAGCATTGCCAACGACTTAGACCCGCGTGTCCCTCCACCATCAAACCTTCCCTTGCTATCACTTACAACCCCCTCCCCCACCGAACTGGGTATTATGGTCACCTTGCTTTTGTGTTTGTATTCCTAAGATAGCATATTGTTTAATTTTCCTGTTTTGAACTTTACACAGAAAATCATACTGTGTATTTTTCTACCCATTCTGTGTACAGACTTAGATTTGCGAGATTCAGACGTTCGTGCCTTGGCTGCAGGGTGGCTCCTTCGTTTCGCTGCCGTTTGGTAGCCCGTTTTTGAATATACTGCTGTTTCTTTATTATGGTGTCTGTGGGCAGTGGTTGCTTCCAGACTTTTTATTTTGGAGACTTTGGAAAGGGAACAGTATTTTGTTTGGATTTTCTGTTTATAACGTTCATGGTCATAGCGTGGGGTGCCCATATGCAGGAGTTCCTCTGATATGTAGGTAGTGGGACCATTTTTGCCTCAACCAGGACTCTGGAGAGTGAAAAGAGGTGCTTAATTTTACTGCGACCATGGGTATACAGTGGAATCATCCTAGAAAAATCATGCTGTGTGGCTGTGGAAGCTTGTGAAATGTGTATCCCTCTCATCTTGTCCAAATCTTTGTTCAAAATATTTTTCTCTTGGATCATTTGTAGTCCTGTTGATTTGTAGGAATTTTAATATCATCTTGATATTATAAAATCTAACAATATCAAGTGTAGGTGAATGTGTTGAACAAGAAGAATACTTACCACTACTAAGTGTGTAAATTGGTACAACCACCTAGTAAAGCGGCTTGGTGTCATCTGATAAAGAGGTGTGTTCTCTATGAATGACCCACCACACGCGCTTAACTTCTAATATCGTAAAGGAGAGTTGACACATACAGCAGGAGACATGTACGGGAATGTTCACAGCGGCACTGTCTGTAGCTTCACAAACCTCACACCGCAGGTCCGCATCCACAGAAGACTAGATATCAGGCTGTGGAACCGGCGCGCAGTGGAGCGTCATCAGCAAGGGTGACTGACTCACAGCTTCAGCCACGTGCAGGGCTGAGTCTCAAGGTTCAAAGTGGGGAGGGGAAATTAAGTAAAAAACCAAGAAATTGGGACTTCCTAGGTAGCGCTTGGGTAAGAATTCGCCTGCCAATGCAGGGGACACGGGTTTGATCCTTGCCCCAGGAAGACCCCACATGCCGCGGAGCAACTAAGCCCGTGCGCCACAACTATTGAGCCTGTGCTCTAGAGCCCATGAGCCACAACTATTGAGCCCATGTGCCGCAACTACTGAAGCTCATGTGCCTAGAGCCTGTGCTCTGCAACACAAGAGGCCACTGCAATGAGAAGCCCGCGTACCACAGTAAAGAGTAGCTTCCATTCGCCACAACTAGAGAAAGCCCGTGTGCAGCAAGGAAGACCCAACACAGCCAATGAAATAAATAAAGAAATTTATAATAAATAAATAAATAAACTACTGGCATCATCCTCATTTAAAAAAAACAAATCTAAGTAACACAGTGTTTGAGAAAATAAACGTGGAAAATTAAAGAAAAACAAGAACATGACATCTCAGAATATTAGTTCTGAAAAGGGAGGAAAGTAGGTATTAGAATGTATTGTCTTAACCACAGGTTATAAACATTGTATCCACTCTGGTTAATAAACACTGTTTATACACAATGGGCCTTCAGAACAGTCAGGGAAAGTAGCTGGAACCTTCTAAGGTACTCTAGTGAAGGCAGTTAGAAAACTGAGATGGGGCTTTTACCGCTGTCCCTTTCCATGTACATCCCTCTTTCCCGGGGCGGGGCGGCGGGGGTGGGTACAGTTACTTAGTTGCCTTTCTGTCACCTCCTTGAGAGCAGGGTAATGTTGCCTCAGGCTGGTGACTGAGACACTGGCACTCGGTGAGTACCAATTCCGGCTTTGCAGGACATTTCAGCCCAGCCCTTTGGCAGTGGTTTTTAATAAATGTGTTGTTTCTGTTCAGAAATTAAGGTAAACAATTTAGTTTTTACTCTGGGTTGGCCAACACCTGTGTAAAGTGTCACTAGGAAACAGGTGGGTGTTGATTTTCTAAATTAGATTGGATTATTGCCATATATACATTACAAATAAGAAAAAATATCAAATCGTACACTTTAAATATATACAGTTTATTGTATGTCAGTTATATCTTCGTAAAAGTCCTTAAAAAAACAAAAATAAGTAAATAAATTAGATTGGATTAGAAACAAGGTTATTGAAGAGAGTCAAAACATAGTTACAGATGTAATCATTGACTTGAAAGAGTGTTCCTCTTAGCTTTCTTCCTTTAAGAAGATGATTTCTTTAAAAACATATCTCAGGTGAGTTGGTAAACACAGAATTGCTCCTCAGAGAGTTCTAGTCCTTGCCGAGCTGTTCTTCAGAAAGGTTGCCTTCCCCTTATCTATAAGTAAGTTTCCCTTAAATTCCCCAGAACTGTCACTTCTAAAAATCTTTGCCTGTTTCACAGGTCAAATTTTTAAAAATCATAGTTTTCATCTGGGCCTCTTTTGTCATTGCCAGAGTAGTTGTTTCTTGCTGTAACGATCCCGTCCACCTAATGAATGGATCTGGTTGGTGATGAGTCTTCTCTTACTGCACTGCCTTGTGGGAAGTAGTTCAAGGTCATCTGTGCACAGTCTTTCCTGGGTCCCCTCATTTTAGTCTGTCTTCCTCTGTGTCTTGTAATACACACAAATTAACCTCAACTGGCAGTGATTTCTACTTACTTTAAGAGTATAATTTTCTGCACTTTTCCCTGCATATAAAGTGTTCTGTGATTTTGCCGGCTTGGATATACTTCACCTTTTCCTGTCGTATGTATTGGACCTTTCCTTATATCCCACGTTATTCCATAAGTGTCCATTAACGTAGTCGTGGGGGATCCGGCGCTAGCATCTGAGCTGTTTTTATTCGGAGAACGGCCCAGTTAACCAGCAGTAGTTCCTGACGTCTGCGGGGTCCCAGGCGCTGTGCTGGAAGCGGGGCTACTTCAGCCTTCACGGGCTTAGTCTGGGGGCCCACGTCCATACCTGGTTGTGCCACCTTCTAACAGTGATGTCAGCCAAGTCCCGTTGTGTCTCCGTCTCTGTGTCCTCATCCCGTCGTGTCTCCGTTTAACTTCTACGACAGCTGGTGCCTGTCTCGTCCGGCTGCCGTAGAGGTTAAAGGAAGTCGTCGCCATTCCCTGGTCACACTCCGCCTCCGTGTCCTGCATGGGAGGACCAGGGAAAAGCCTTACAGAAGGGGGTGCATCCACTCTGATGTTCCCGAGGCAGCCTCCCGTCGGAGCTCACAGTGAAATGTTACAAGTAAGGGGGCTTTCGTTCCTCTTCACTGTACTTTTGACTTATTTAGGGCTAATAATTATTAGTGAATGTGTAATAAATGGGGAATTAGTAACCGACCATGCTGGTCAAGAGACTTCTCCAAAATGTTTAGCTTTGAGCCTACTTTAAGGTCATCTTGCTTTTGGGTCTCAGGGTGGTGCAGGCTGTGAGAGGGGAGGACAGCTAATTTGGAATACTGTGATGGAAGTGTTGACAGTGAGAAAGAGTAATCTAATCTAGAGAGCAGCTGAGTGTGGTGGGGTTTTTTCTCTTTTTTATACAATTTTTAAAGGTTACACTCCATTTGCAGTTGTTACAAAATATTGGCTGTATTCCTCCTTTGTGCAGTACATCCTTGAGGCCCTCTCACAGCCAGTGGTTTGTGCCTCCCCTCCCCCACCTCCGTATTGCCTCTTCACTCTCCCCACTGGTGAGCCCTAGTTCACTCTCTGTGTCTGTGAGTCTGCTTCTTTCTTTGTTATATTCACTAGTTTGTTGTATTTTTTAGATTCCACAGATAAGTGATATCATACAGTACTTGTCTTTCTCTGTCTTATTTCGCTTAACATAGTGTCCTCCAAGTCCATCCATGTTGCTGCGGATGGAAAAAATTCATTCTTTTTCATGGCTGAGTAGTATTCCATTGTATATACGTACCACTTCTTCTTTATCCATTCCTATGCTGATGGACAGTTAGGCTGCTTGCATATTGTGGCAGTTGTGAATAACGCTGCTGTGAGCATTGGAGTGCATGTATGTCTTTTCAAATTAGTGTTCTTGATTTTTCGAATATATACCCAGGAGTGGAATTGCAAGGTCATATGATAGTTGTATTTTTAGTTTTTTTGAGAAACCTCCATACTGTTTTCCACAGTGGCTGCACCAATTTGCATTCCCACCAACAGCGTACAAGTTTTCTCTTTTCTCCATGTCCTCACCAACATTTGTTATCTGTGTTCTTTTTGATGGTGGCTATTCTGACAGGTGTGAGGTGGTATCTCATTGTGGTTCTGATTTGCGTTTTCCTGATAATTAGTGATGTTGAGCATCTTTGCATGTGCTCACTGGCCTTCTGCGTTTCCTCTTTGGAAAAATGTCTATTCAGTTCTGCCCATTTTTTAGTTGGGTTGTTTGATTTTTTGATGTTGAGTTGTATGAGCTGTTTATATATGTTGGCGATTAATCCCTTATCAGTCATATCATTTGCAGATATTTTCTTCAGTAGGTTTTCTTTTCGTTTTGTCAAGGTTTCCTTTGCTTTGCAAAAGCTTTTAAGTTTAATTGGGTCCCATTTGTTTATTTTTGCTTTTTTTTCCCTTTGCTTTAGGAGACAGATCCAAAAAAACATCGCTGCGATTTATGTCAACAAGTGTTCTGCCTGTGTTTTTCTCTAAGAGTTTTATAATATCCGGTCTTACCTTTAGGTGTTTAATCTATTTTGATTTTATTTTTGTGTATGGTGTTAGAGAATGTTCTGATTTCATTCTTTTACCTGTAGCTGTCCAGTTTTTCAAGCACCACTTGTTGAAGGGACTGTCTTTTCTCCCTTGTGTATTCTTGCCTCTGTCACAGGTTGATTGACTGTAAGTGTATGGGTTTATTTCTGGCCTTTCTATCCTGCGCCATTGATCCGTGTGTCTGTTTTTGTGCTAGTACCATATTTTTTTTTTTTTTGTGGCACACGGGCTTAGTTGCTCCGCGGCATGTGGGATCTTCCTGGAGCTGGGATTGAACCCGTGACCTCTGCATTGGCAGGCGGATTCTTAACCACTGCGCCACCTAGGAAGCCCCCCATATGGTTTTGATTACTGTCATTTTGTAGTATAGTCTAACTATAGTTTTTAGAGGTCAAAAATGCAGTGTTTTTTCTGGAAAAAGCAGACATCTTTTCATCATAGTCTTCATTTCCTTAACTTGAATTTGTTCACTATGAGAGTAGAACTTTATACAGTAACTTTTGCTCCCAAAAGTTCTTAAAAGGAGCAAATACTTTTTTTAGAAGAGTTCCAAGTCTTTGTTTCTGTGGCCTCCAGCCAGCGTCAACCCAACATTTCAGCTTTACCTGGTCCTGGTTTCTCAACTTACTAGCAATGTGGTTTGGGCAAGCTGCCTGCCTCTCTCAGCCTGAGTGTCCTCACCTGTACGATGAAGAAAATGATAGCAGACGTTTCCTAGGGTGATTCAGAGGATGAAGTAAGAAAAACACTTAGAACGTCAGGTACACAGTAGGTGCCAATAAATGCCACCTGGTTTCTCTGCCCCTGGCTTCAGCCCCAGGGAGCATGACTTTTTCTTACTTTTTCTTTTGCTCCTGCTGTCTTGCGGTCTCATCCCCAGAATTAAGTGCAGCATTACAAGCTCGGGGGAAGACGAGGAGGTCATTGTGTGTCTGGGGAAGGCTTCAGGGCAGAGGCAGGACTTCAGCTGCATCTTAAAGAATGAGTAGCTTTTAAAAGGTTGAGACCTCATACCCGTTAGGATGGCTGCTATCAAAAAGACAGAAAATTGGTGAGTGCTGGTGAGGATGTGGAGAAATTGGAACCTTCTACCCTCTTGGTGGGGATGTAAAATGGTGCAACCAATGGAAAATAGTTTGGGTGGTTCTTCACAAGATTAAAAATAGAACTGCCACGTGAATGATCCAGCGGTCCCACTTGTGTGTTTTTACCCAAAAGAGTTGAAAGCAGGGTTTCAGAGAGATACTTGTACACCTGTGTTCACAGCAGCAGTATTCCCAGTAGTCAGAAGATGGGAGTCATCTGTGTCCATCAACAGAGGAATGGAGAAACATGGTAGGTACACACAATGGAATATTGCTCAGCCTTAAAATTAAGAAAATTCTGACATATGTAATAACATGGGTGAACCTTGAGGCATCGGGCTAAGTGAAATGAGCCAAACACAAAAGGACAGATACCATGTCATTCCATAAAAACCACGTCTAGGGTCCCTCCCTGTGCAGTCAGAGTGACAGAGGCAGACGGTAGAATGGCGGTTGTCAGGGGCAGGGGGGAGGGAATGGGGAGTTAGTGTTTATTGTATTATTTATTTCAGTTTTGCAGGATGAGAAGAGTTCTGGAGATGGGTGGTGGTGATGGTTGCACAACAAACTGAAAGTTCTTAGTGCCACTGAACTGTACCCTTAAAAATGATTACGATGGTATTTTTGTTTTACCGCAAAAATAAATAAGTAAATGTCTGGAGAAATGGAGACTATTGAGTTTTAAACCATGTGAATATACAGCTGATAAGCGTTTTGTAGTCGATAGCACGTTTGTCACAGCTGATGGACCTGCGCTGACACATCATAGTCACCCAACGTCTTTAGCTTCCTTCAGGGTCCGCTCTTGTGCTGTACGTTTTATATATTTGAACAAACGTGTATGGTGACCTGTATCCACCATTATAAGGACATGAATTCACCATTTTTATAAATTAAAAAACAATTCCAATAAGATAAAATCGTTGTAAAGTAACTGAGACATAAGCTGATGAGGTTGCATATATTGTCTTTGCTCTAGGCGACCATGGAGGACACTACAGGTGCCAGCCAGGGAGCGCGTGAGCAGAGCGGTCCAGCCAGGGGACCAGCCCAGAGTATCGCCCCGCAGGGGCCCCAGGAAGATCAGGGGCAGCTCCTCTATCACGAGGAAACCATCGATCTCGGTGGAGACGAGTTTGGGTCAGAAGATTCGAGTAATTTCGTGGACAAGCTTGATGAGCCCATGATGGAGAGCGTCCTCATCTCTGACTCTCCGAACAACAGCGAGGACGATGCAGGGGACCTGGGCTGTTTGCAGGATGCCGTGGAGCCTGCAGAAGACAGTGCAGGTGACAGACTGGAAAGCGTCGTGGATGAAGGAGCGCTGGGTGCTCTGAGTGATGGCGGTGAAAGTGGTGGAGAGGACACGCCCAGAGACGTTTCAGACATGACCCCCGACAGCGGAGCGTCGTCGAAGGAAGACCCGGAGCAAGAAGAAGTGAAAGACCTGTCCGCCTTTGAGCACGAGGGTGCAGAGGACTCAGGCCCAGGGGATGCGAGGGCGCCCGCGGCTGGGCTGGCGTCCGGAGTGTCCCCCCGGCAGCCGTCCCCCAAGGACGAGCCGGTGCCCGTGTGCACCATCTTCAGCCGGCCGCCGCCCGCCGGCTCCCAGCCCCTGACCCTGCGCGATGGCTTCGAGTCCCAGATGGTGAAGTCGCCCAGTTTCAGCGGCACCAGCGAGGCGGCCACCAGGACCCCTCCCCAGGTGGTCCAGCCGAGCCCCAGCCTGAGCAAGTTTTTTGGCGACACGAGCGGCACGAGCTCCTTGGCCTCAGACTTCTTCGATTCCTTCACAACCGCCACCTTCATCTCCGTCAGCAATCCCAACGCCGGCCCCGCGGTTGCGGAAGGCCTGTCTCCGCTCACCGCGAGCCCGGTGGGGGGAAACTCCCCGGGCTCTGCCGACCCTTCCTACTCCCCAGGGACGGAAAGGTCCGAGTCCGGCATTTCCTCAGCTTCTCTGGAAATGCCTCAGTCTCCAAAACCCTTCTCGCAGATCCAGGCTGTGTTTGCCGGGAGCGAGGACCCCTTTGCCACTGCCCTGAGCATGAGCGAGATGGACCGGAGAAACGACGCCTGGATCCCCGGGGAGGCGACCAGGAGCGTGCTGGCTGCAGTTGCCGCCCAGCAGTGCAGCGCGGTGTTCGTGGACAGGGAGGGCCTCACCATGCCGGGCCTCAAGTTCGACAACATCCAGGTGAGGGCGGAGGGGCTCTAGGGCAGACGTGGGCTGGGATGCTTCTCAGTGAGACCGGTGATCCCATGTGACAGGTCATTCCTCTTCACCTGTCTCTGCTTTATGTGTGTACATATGTAAAAGACCTTTCGAGGATTGAAAAACCCTCATTTTTCAGCAGTTCCTATGGTTCTGATGGCGAGAGTGTTTGTTATGATGTCACTAGGTAATTTGGAACCCTGTTGATTTCTCTGATAAAATGTGTTTAAGGTACTAATGAGAGTCTTAGAAATTAATACCAGCAAGGTATTTGCATCACGATTCTCTGAAGTAGTTCTAAACTTTGTATGATCAGTTTATTTGTGACATTTGAGCTCTAGTATGTGATAAATCCCTGTTGGTTTTTTTTTTTAGATACGGAAAAATATGTTTGCATTACATACAATGTGCTTGGTATAGAAAGAGTTCTTATAGGTTTGGTAAAAAAGATACGAATGGTCTCTTGAAATAATAAATCATAAAAATATATAAACATTACATGTAGTTAATAGCAGTATCAAGATGTTCAGTCGTACCAGTAATCAAAGGTGATAAAGGTATTTTCATTTTCTGTTGTCTAAGTTATTTATCATTATTCCCTGTTTGTTATAATGTGAGAAAGCAGCCTGATGAGGCAGCCCTAATGGGACTGATAATTTGGTACAAACTTTCTTAAGTAAAGTTGTAAAATGCACATCCAAATGGGCGTGTCCTTTGACCCAGAAATCACACCCTTAGGAATCAGTTATAGGGAGATAATGTCATGAATGTACAAATCCCAGCTTCTGGGACGCCCGTCAGCGTGAGGTCTGTAACTGCGGGCCTCTGAAAGCGTCTGAAAGGCCGTTATCAGCAGGCTGGTGGGATGCATTTGATACCGCTTGTTTTTTTCAGTGGAATATATATGTAGGTATTAAAAATGATGTTATATTGAAATAAATATTTTTATTGTGGAAAAAAAATGATGTTATAGCAAACACGTGATGAGGTTCGTATTTTATACGATGGCGTGTAGCCCGCCTCACGTGATGACATCTTTGTAGGTGTGTGTGTACATCCGCGTGAGGTTAGCTCAGTTGCACGGCAGGTGTAGCTGATGGCATGCAGGTTGCAGCTGGGCTCAGCAGTGTCTGTGCCACCCGAGATCCTGCGTGGGTCTTTCCTCCGGGAACGGAAGGCGGGCCCTGCCGTCCTCAGCAGCCCCTCCCGGGGAAGGAGTCACCCTTCCCTGGGTCAGAAAGCCCAGTGCAGGCCGTGGCGCCCTGAGCCCTGAGGCTGAATCCTGTGAGAAGCAGAGTGGCTGCTGGAGAGGTGAGGCCAGTGGGCTGTTCTTCTCGGTAACCAGAGTGAAGGCTGCAGATCCCCGATACTCTGCACGTCTGTCTCAGCTGCGCGTTCGCTCCTGAAGCGCGTCTTCCTGGTGGCTTTCTGCCCAACCGGCACCATCCTCGGCCCCTGCCACCTCTCAGGCAGAACACACTGAATGTCAATTTACCGTCACAGGCTCCTTTCAGGGAATCCCACTTACGGACTCTGATTGCAGGGGTGCATGCTGTTCAGGATTTGATGACTTAACCTGGCAGTTCCCAGCAGGGTGCTGGGGCCCAGGCCCCTGGGCTGCATTTGGAACCGTGTAGAGGTGTCCCACTGTGGCCGCCTGGAGGGCTGGACTGAGCCCGTGTGCTTCCGTGGACGGGGCCAGGGATACCAGATGCCCTGCGGGGGCTGCTGGTGTCCCGCAGGGCAGCCTGTCGGTCATTCTTGAGCTGGGAAACACAGTGCTGAGGCTTGGGGCACGTTTAACCCAGAGTGCGTCAGACACGGAGGCCCTTTCTAGCAGAGAGAAGCACGGGTTCCGTGGTAGCTCCTCTGCAGCGCTGGCGCTTCCAGGCTAGCTGTGGAGTAAGCAGGGCATCAGGCCCGTCAGCGGGGTCGGGGCAGAACCCCCGCTAGCAGCCAGCAGGAGACGGTGTGTCTCCCCTCTGCTTCCCTTAAACCCTAAAGCAGTGCCTTCCGGGTCTCGTGCCGTTTATAGTGACTGTTTTGGAAACCCCACAGTAAATTGAAATATGAATTCAGAATAGTTCCTAAAATGCCTTTGACTTTCCCGTAGAACAAAGGTGCTGCGTGTTTCTTCACCTGTCTCTTCAGTTTTATGTTATCCTTCAAAGAACTTTTCATTCCCAGGATAGAAGAGAAGAATTGTGTGGTTTACCTTGGAAGTGTTGTGTTTATTTGCCAGAGGGCGTAAGATCGGGGTAAACACATCTGTTAACTCGCTGTGCACACCAAGCTTTTAAGATGCCAACCAAGCGTTTGTCGCATTCACCTGTTCAGAGTTTCTCCCTGTGCCCCTACTACTGTTGCAGCGTTGTTCTAAGTCAGCTTTCTAAAACACATGGAAGGTTCTCCAAATTGCTCACCTGTTGGTACCTAGTTAAAAATTCCTTCCTGTAGGATAAAATTTGGAGAAGGGAAAAAGTGTTAAATTGTTTCTTTGTGAAGTGGCTTCTACAGCTGTCTGAGTTTCGCTAAAGGCAGTAAAGGTGAGCATGTAGCACTTCATCCAATCACCGTAGCATCAAAAGAGGAACGTTCGCGTTTTTAACTAATTAGAGTCTTAGATGGCCTGTGTTCTTCAAGAAGTGAATGTAAAGTTTGTGGGGAAATGATCATTCAGAAATTTTCAGAACCCGTAAAGAATGGAAGTTGGAGAATATTTGTATGAAGCTTGTTCAGTAAGAAGAGAGAGAGGGAGTGAGGGAGGAAGAGAGAGCGCGAAGGGGTAAATAAACTAGAGGCCGGAGAATGTCAGTGGTAGAGGTCGAACGAGGTGCAGGGAAGGTGGCAGGCCTGGGGCCTCCGCACGCTCTGGCCCTGCTGGTGGGTCTGGAAACCCGACGTCCAGGCGTGAGGCTGAGCCTCCCCACCGCCCTGCGTGATTCTGTCCCCTCGGTCACTCCTCCTCCTCGCCCTTCCTGCAATTTGGATTTGACAGGAATCCCATCGGGGAAGCCCGCAGGCTGTGAAAACCTGTGGATGGAGGAAGACATACCTCTTCCTGCAGGTCTGCTAGCTACGAATTCTCTCCCCTTTACGTCTGAAAATATTTCATCTTCACTGTTGTCTTCTTCTGCTGGAAATGCAGTGTGTTTACAAGGTGGTGCCCTTCCACAGTCTTCCAGTTTGTATCATTGCCATGTGAAGTCTGTAATAATTTTTAAGATTTATTTATGCGAGGCCCCATGCGGATTTCCAGCCCCCCTCTTTGTGCAGCTCTGTCCTGTCCAGTTCTCTGACTGTCAAGTCCAGCCACCTGCCCTCCCCGCTCCCGGCCAGTCCCCACTGGCGAGTTCACGGTGCTCTGCGTGCCCTGCCCCCGCTCCGGGTCCAAAAAATGCCTTTGGGTCCAAGAGCTCCACTCATCGTCTCCCTTGTCTCAGATCACATCCTTTTCTGTGTCTGAAAACACCTGTTGCGTCCGTGTGTTCCGCATTCCCGTTGTTCCCGTGAGGACGAGAAGCCCAGGTTCCGTCACGCTGCGATGCGCAGGCGCAGAAGTTACTGCCGCGGTTCACCGCACTCACAGGTGGGCCCGGCTCCCGTTTCTGAGGTTCCAGGTGTGAAGGATGCTGACCCAGGTTGAACATGTGCGTGGACGGGGACGGTCTGGGGCGGCCCGTGCAAGCCGTTTTGTAACCGTCCTGGAGCTGACTTACCTGTGAACACCTCCTCTTAAATACTGATTTTGTTTAGGGCCTCTTAAAAAAAGCCATCTAGATTTGGTTTTGCTCTTACAGCTTAATTAAGATACAGTTCACCTACCACATGATTCTCACATTTAATTTGCAGTGCAGTGGTTTTTCGCGTTTTTGACAGAGTTGTGCTGCCATGAGCACAGTCAGTTTGTAGAACATGCTCCTCACCCCACAAGGAAGCCCCAAACCTTTTTGTCTTCAGTTCCCACCCCCTCACCCCCACCTCTGCTCCAGGCGACACTAATCTGCTTTCCATCTCTGTGGGTTCTTCTGTCTGGACACGTCGTACAAATGAGTCGCACAACACGGGGTCTGTCATGACTGGTGTGTTTCATTTATCATAACGTGTTCGAGTTATCCGTGTTGTATGTGGCGTGTCAGTGCGTCGTTCCTTCCTACTGTCAAACAGTTGACCTTGAACAGCGCAGGTCTGAACTGCACGGGCCCGCTGACTGCTGGCTCACGTGGTGAATCTACGGGGAGCGCTTTGAGAAGCAGCCCAGCTGTCTTCCAGGATGGCCGTTTTACGTCCCACCAGCGTCTCCGGGACCTCGAGTTTGGAGTTTGTTTTGTGTTTTTGTTTGTTGGGATGTTGTCTGTTCGGGTGGTTTCACTCCCCCTGGGCTGCGAGGACAGAGCGCGCCCACTCCCGGGAGGAGCAGCCCGGCGCCCAGGCGGGCGCTGGGCCGCTGTCCTTTCAGCACCGCTGCCCGTGACCACGTGTGCAGTCGGGCTTCCCCACCAAAGCCTGTGCTCTGTGAGTCAGCTCTTCCGGGTCCTGCTTTGACTTTGTGCATTAAAACCCAGGAGACACCGCTGAAGCCACTCCCACCCGGCGGGAGGGGAGCCGCCCCGCCCCCCGTGAGCTGAGACCCAGCACCTGACTCAGTGGCGCTCAATCTCCCCGCGTTCCATGCCCGCCCAGGATCAGGAGGCCCTGCCTGAAGGCTTGCTGATTGCAGGAGTCCCTGGGCGTCTCAGTGGGTCCCACCCCATGCAGCTCACACAGCCTTCTGGGGAGGAAGCTTGCTCCCCTCACTCCAGTGAGCATGGAGGGTCTGTCACGTCCTTGGGCTTTCAGGGGTGAGATGTCTGTCTCAGGAGCCTCCTGTGCTGACTCAGATGTCAACTAACAGGGCATCCTAAGGGGCAGGAGATCCTCGCAGAGTGGTCTCATTAACTGAGGATACTGCAAGGACGGAGGCGTGAGACTGGCCCTCCCTCCCTCGCGGTGCTAAGATGTGATTTGCCCTTTTCCTGGATCGCAGCAGTTCCTCTGGCTCCAATAAAGCTCTCTGTCTGGTAGGAGTTGCATTTGTGCAAAGCTCTGTGGGGCCGTATGTCTGAGCTCTTTTCATTCTTTCCTTTAATTATCCCTCCTAGATCCGTGAGCCGCTCGTGTGGCTCTGGCATCTGAATTATTTTACCATATTCTCTGAAAGCAAAAATCGTACAACTGCTGCATCTAGGTCTTTCCCCCCCCCCCCACCAATGGCAGTAAGAGGCACGGCTTGGTCTCTGAACACCAGGGCCTCTGTCCTGGCTGCTTCCCGTGTCCTGGTCACTTGGCCATGGATGGTCCCTCTTCCCCTGGCCTCGCCCATCCATCCTACCTCACAGCCACCCCGCCCAGGTGCAGGCGGGTCTAACCCTGGGCTCCGGCTGAGAGAGCCCCTGTGCAGAGGCTGGTGGTGCGGCCTTTCCCAGCCTGGGCCCGCCATGCTCGGTGCTTCTCCCAGGGGTGGTGTCACACACACACACACACACACACACACACACACACACACACACACACACACACACACACACACACACACACACACACACACACACACACACACACACACACACACACACACACACACACACACACACACACACACCGCCGCGCCCCCGGCCCCACTCCTGGCTTCATGTGCCCCTCACGTAAGCCTGGTAGAGACACTGGTGATTTACTGCTTCCTTTCCAGAAGAAAGAGCTGTTCTAAACTACACATTTTATTAAAGATTGTGATACTTCAGCATCTGCTTAATTGAAGTCTGACTGTTACCATAACCACATTTTAACTTCCATACACCAAGGGAGAAAAAAGAAATGTTGGTTAGCTGTGGGTTCTGGTTAGCTGAGTTTAATTAACATTTTATTGTCCTGACATATTTTTCTTGTATTCTTTCAAGGGAGATGCAGTTAAAGACTTAATGCTTCGCTTCCTGGGTGAAAAAGCTGCAGCAAAGAGACAGGTCTTAAATGCCAACTCAGTGGAACAGTCTTTTGTTGGATTGAAACAGCTCATTGTAAGTAACAATGTATTTGATTTTCCCTGTTATTTTGTTAAGTCCTTCCTCCCATCGTAATATTTTCCCTGGAGTTAATTATTTTGAGTACTTTATCCTAAGCCCTTGCAGGTACATAAAATTTTGTTGGGCTAGATAACCAGTCCTGTGCAGCAAAGAGCATCATGTTAACGTACTTTCTATTTTTTAAGTCCAGTTTTTCAAAAAGCATTATTTCAAAGGATCAAATTACTTGAAGCGGTATATACTTTGATTACATGTGCTTCATCAAAAATAACTAGAGTGAAATAACTTTATGTTGATTTTTCTCAAAATCCTGTTTTCTCCACTTGGTATAGAAGGTTTATTGTTAAATGAGTGGATTCCCCAGAAATGCACACAGAAGCCTTTATTTGTTAACAGGAGCCAGTGCACACACGAGACGGAGACCCTGTCCTGGAATAGCAGGAGACTCTGCCCGCTGGCACGTTAGGCTGGGTGGCCAGATGCTTCTGGGGGGCTGTGGAAACTCTCTGCCCCACAGCATCTTTTGTGGTGTTACAAAAGCAGGTGTCTTTGAAAAGGTCGATAAGAAACACTTGCTTAAAGAGGAGAGCGAGGGACATAGACTTGAAGAAAAACACCTGCTTAGGTGATTTGCTGACTTTTTCACATTGAAACCAATTAACGTTTAGTTTTTAGTGTGTGTAAATGAAAGGTCTCGTCGGGTCTCTTTTACTGAAGTGACCCTAGAATTATTCGCATGAATGAAAAGCTTTGGGAAGGAAAGATGTGGAGATACTCTGTCTTTAAAAGGAGAGAGGACGGCTGACCCTTAAGTATCTGTGTGTGGCACCGTTTGTTGAGGAAGTTACGGGTCTAGGCGGTGACCATGTCCACGGGCACCTGAGTCGGCGGGAGGAGCGTGCCTCCGTGGTGCAGTGGGCTGCTGCTGTTCCCTTCACTTGGCCTTGGAAACCGCTGCGGTGCAGCGTCATGAGCCGTCAGCTGTACTTGGAGTGTGACTTGCAGTGAGCTTAGAAGGGACACAGGGAGCCACACACAGTCAGTGTCAGTCATTCTCAGGCTGCCTTTTTACCTTCTTTGATTATTCCTGGTGTTAATAGATCGATGTGGTCGTTTCATTTTTTTCATACACTGAAAATACTTGAGGCCAGTAGCAGTTTTATTAACAGTCCCAACAAGGAGACCTATTTAAGGTGGGAAATGTATTCGTAAAAAGACCACTACCTTGCCCTGGTATTTTAATTACGTCCTAAGATAGTCACTGTCGTCTTTCAGACTAGGGAGGAGTTTCTCAGCGTGTTTTCCTGGGTAAGTCGGAGTGTTCTGCGCTTGTAACTTACAGGGAAAGGAATGTCACAGCCTGCGGAGGAGGAGTTTTCACCCCTTCAGTGGTGTCAGATGTAGCATTAACGATTTCCTTTGCTCTGTAGGTGGGAAAGGTATGTACATGCTGTCAGTTCCTTGAGTGGTTTTTACTGGATTGTTTTTCTCATCTTTGGGAAGCTGTGGAATGCCTGTGTTCAGTTTCTCAACTAGAGTCTATATCTTATTTCCTAGTTTGAAAAAAGTCATATTCAGGTTCAGATCTTTTTCTCCTATCAGAGTTCTACATGTCGTATAATTGTGAGATTTTCGTAAGATTTTCTCCCCAGCACTCAAAGATTAGCGTGGTATATCTAAGTTCTAATTTTAAGAACAACTTTTTCACCAGACATTTCTGGCATTTAATACTGAAAATGGAAGAGGAGCACCAGGAAGGGGAACTAGAGGCGGAAAACGGTGAGGTTTGTGAAGCAGCACAGAGCGCCCTGGAGAAATCTGTACTTAGCGTAATTACCGTCAGGCGTCAGGCGGTGTGTGCTCCCAGGCCCCGCCTTCGCGGGCTGTCCTTGCGGAAGGGAGTGCCGGGTGTTGGGGCCGAGGGGGTGGTCGCCCCAGCCTGCCCTGGGGTCAGCTTCATCCCCTCCCGCACACCTGCTATCTGGCTGGCCTGTCAGGCCACCCGGAGCTGTGCAGGGAGACGGGGAGGAGGGCGCACAGGCCAGCCCTGGTCACCGGCGTTTTTTCAGGAACAGAGAGGGGCCGTGGCCCTGCCGGCTCTGCCCCACCTCTTGGGCAAGTCCAAAGAGCAAAAGACCATCAGAAAGCTAAAGGCAGTGCTCTCCTGAGGCTGGAGAAGTGATAAGCCCCTGCCTCCTGCCTCCCATGCACGTGTATGTGCACACACACGCATGCTTGATGTGCGTGATGGAGGTGGCGTCCTCTGTGCCTTCTCATTGGAAACATGCAAGGACAGCAGCTGGAAGAGTGACAGTGAAGCAGGAGCCACTCCCCCGCCACAGCAGCAGGACGAGGCCGGGGCGGTCCCCACACCACGGGGCCGTGCGGGACTGGCACAGGGGATGAGGGCAGCCTGGAAATACACGGGTGCGGGAAGAGCCACGTGGCAGAGTGTCGGGGAAGAACGGAATGAAATGATGGATAAAGGGCCTGGGATTAACTGGTTGTTCACGTAGGAAAATGAAGTGACCGCTGCCTCTGAGCACACACAGAAGTAAATTCCAAGTGAATTAATTTCAGAAAATAGAAGAGAGTCAGTGACTCAGGCAGAAAAGCATTTCTTAAACAAGATACAAAAAACTAAACTTTCAGGAAATATTGATAACCTTGGCTACTTTGAGATTTAAAACTGTGTGTAGGGGCTTCCTAGGTGGCGCAGTGGTTAAGAATCCGCCTGCCAATGCAGGGGACACGGGTTCGATCCCTGCTCCAGGAAGATCCCACATGCCGCGGAGCAACTAAGCCCGTGTGCCACAGCTATTGAGCCTGCGCTTTAGAGCCCGTGAGCCACAGCTGTTGAGCCCATGTGCCTAGAGCCCGTGCTCCGCAACAAGAGAAGCCACAGCAATGAGGAGCCCACACACCGCAATGAAGAGTAGCCCCCACTCACCACAACTAAAAAAGCCCGCGCACAGCAAAAAAAAAAGACTCAATACAGCCAATAAAATAAATAAATAAATTTATTAAAAAAATAAAATAACTGTGTGTAACAAGAGCACCATAAACAGCGTTAAACAGTGGGAGAGGGTGTTTGAAATATGCATCAAGACCGGTGTCTGATTCATTAGAAACGGACACAGCCCGACAGGAGAGGGGGCGAGAGATGTGAAGAGGCCGCTCCTGGAAACCAGACAGCCAGGAAACGGGGGGAAGTGCTCAGCCTCATCGGGACCCCAGACGCCTCGGCGAGCAGGAGAGCGCTGCGTTTCCGCCCCAGCAGGTTGGCAGCACCACGTGCCGCCGGGGGAGTGTGTGCAGGGCGCCTGCGTGGGGAGGGCTGCCGTGCGGAGCCGTGTGACGGGAGCTGGTAAGGTAAATGCTTGTGCCTCTTTTAATCACGTAGCTCACGGAAACTCCTGGACGTGCCCACAAAGGTATGTTCAGGAATGCTGGCGCGGTCTTATTTGCATTGGCCAAAAGCTTTATTAGAAACCTTGATATCCAGAGCCGTTGAAATGCGTGCACGAGAGCCACGTTCCGTGTGGGTGAATCTGCAGCGCGGTGCTGAGCGAGGCAGACGAGGGGCGAGGGCTGCCTGCAGCGCCCGAGCGCGCACGCGTGCGTGCGAGCAGGCAGCTGACCCCTCAGCCCCAGCTCTGAGCTGCAGCACAGCCCTGCGGACCTGCAGCTAGTTTTGGCCGCACAATCTGCCTCGACCAGGCTCGTTTGGTGCCAGCCCTGGACGTCCTCCGCGTTCGCCCCGTGGTCCCCTCCTGCCCTGCCCTGCTCTCCTGCTTCCCCGATGGGGGGGAGGAGTGTCGAGGAGAGCGCCCTCCTGTGCCGTCGCCTCTGGCCTGGGCTTGCCCCTGTCACCGGGCCTTGGCGGTGTCACGGCCCCTTAGCCGTGCTCTGGGCCTGGCCCACGCCTCCGCAGGCAGCCCCTCACCCGGCTCTCCTGGACCCCCCGGAACAGTCGGTAGCCCCTGACCGCTGCCAGGTCCCTGGTGGACAAGACTGTCTGCGTCGATCCCGCTTGGTGCGAACAGAAATACCCCTGTGCCTGGAAGTGTCTTTGAAGTACAAAGTAAACTTGTGTTTTAGCAAGTAAATATCTTGTCAGGAAAGAAATTGTCTGGGGAATCATAAATCGTAAACGGTCGGCTTTTCTAACAACTTCTCTGTGTTCTTTCCCTTTTTTTCTTTCCTTTTTCTCTTTTTTTTTTTATTTTTTTATTTTTTTTTACCTTTTTCTCTTTTTAAATTGATACAAAGAAATTCATCCTTGTCTGTTTCCTCTATAAGCGTGTTTCACTCTCAAACCAAAAGATAATCAGACTTAAATTAGAGATTAGAGGAACCGTCTGGTCACCTCTCATCGTGAGCTGCAGTGGCCAGAGGGGAGCAGGGTGAGTCCTCAGACAGGCGTGAGTGGGGGTGGGCAGGAGGCGCCCAGGCCCCCTGCCACCTGCTGTTCGTTATTCATTGTCCCGAGGAAGCAGGTTGCTCTGACTCCCGGAAGCTTGGCTGCCAGGTTAGCGCTAGTGCGCTTAGAAATGGCTGCATGCCGCTGCAGACCAGTCATATTAGCCAGGAAAGGGCTCAGCCTGAGAAAGGCACGTGCAGTCAAGAGTGGCACCTGAGAGTCTTTTGAGACAGCGTCCTGCCGTGTCGTGGGGGTTGGCTCCAGGACCCCCGGGACACGAGACCCACGATGCTCAGTCCCTGTATCTGTGTGTAACCTTCCCACATCCTCCCCTGTCCATTAAGTCACCTCTGGGTTGCTGACAACACCCAGCACAGTCGGAATGCCACGTGAAGCTTCGCTGGTAGGCGGCAAGTCCAAGTTTTGCTGCTTGGAACTTTCAGGAATTTTTTTCTGAATATTTTCAATCCAAGGTTGGTTGCGTCCTTGAATGCAGAACCTGTGCATGTGCGGGGGGGAGGAGGGACTGTATTCAGTCATCAGTGGGAGGAAACTAACAGGAGCATAAACATGTCTGCTTTCTATTTTCAGTTAGGAAAGAAGCCGCTTGTAAAAAGACTTACATTTACTAAAAAATGAATAATTAAGATGGTAGGTTTTGGCTTTATTTTTAATAGTGATCTGGTTTGAAATATAGAAAATACATCTTAGTATAAAAATCATAGCAAGAGCTGAAGGCTTTTTATATGATACATTTTACTATTTTTAATCATTTATGGAGCACTTCATATTTGCAAAGTACTGCAAATAATTTTATTACACATTTAAAAGTTTTATTCGTGGTGGGTACCTATGTATAGTGGGTATAAAATAAGTAGGAATCTTCACTATGTCATAAATATTTCTTATGTTTCGAAAATCCATAAGCAGCTGTGATCAGATCGTCTCATGAATACATCTCTGCTCCACACACGTCCTCTCTGGGACGCTGCCCGCGGCCCCTTGGCTCCTGGAGCCGCAGTCCGGCACCCCCTCCCCAGGAACAAGCCCTCTCCCCTCATGCTTTAGCAGCTGCACCTAGTAGCTGGTGCACATCTGTACTTGGTAGACAAAATGATGTGTCATTTCCACAGGCATTAGTTTGGTTCCTGCATGTCAGGTAAGAGTCGGGGCCCCGCCGTGTGGGGCAGAGGTGGACGGGCCGCCCTCCGTTCCTCGGCCGGGACGTCCAGGCCGCGTCTGCGCGGCTGCTCTTCCGCCAGGTGTGCGGCCTGTCCTTGAGTCCCAAACCTCTCTGTCCTCATCTTACAAACAGCCTGTCCTCACTTCAGGAGAGGGGAAGAGAAACTGATGACATAACCACTGCTGGTTAACATTTTAGTTAGTATGCAGTGACGGTTTTTTTTGTGGAAGTGTATTTGATTTACAGTGTGTCAGTTTGAGGGGTACAGCACAGCGATTGTTATATATGCACACACGTATATGTATATATATATTCTTTTCCAGATTCTTTTCCATTATAAGTTGTTACAGGATATTAAATACAATTCCGAGTGCTGCACAGCAGGTCCTTGCTGTTTGTCTGTTTTATATGCGGTCCTGTGTGTCTGTTGATCCCACACTCTTACTCACACCCCCTCCTTCCCCGCCGGTGACCGGAAGTTTGTTTTCTGTGTCTGTGAGTCTCTTTCTGTTTTGTACATACGTTCATGTGTATCTTTTTTTTTTAGATTCCACATAGGAGCAGTATCATATGATGTTAGCATGTACTAACAGTTTAGTAATTTGATAAAAAATCACGAGGTAGAGTCATCGTGCTAAAAGGAAAGCAGGCCGGGGGGCTTTGCAAGAAGAGTCCTGCTCCGGGTTGTGTCAGCGGGTGGATTTCGAGGCTTTAATCCCTGCCTGTCTTGAAGCACGTGTCCTGCGCGTCTGAGCGGCCGAGCCCTTGGTGACGTGTCCCGTGTCTTTCAGAGCTGCAAGAACTGGAGGGCAGCCGTGGACCTGTGCGGGCGGCTCCTCACGGCCCACGGCCAAGGCTACGGCAAGAGCGGGCTGCCGACCAGCCACACGGCAGACTCCCTGCAGGTACGGCCCGACCCTGCTCCGCTGCAGCCACCTCCGGGGGCGTGGGGGGGGCCTTAAGTTTTCAGAAAATCAGGAGTGTGGAAAGTCGAGTTCTGAATGACAGGAAGCTCCTCTGAGGAGAAGGCGCAGGTGCAGAAGCCCCTAACGTCCCGCCTTTCCACGGGGAGGTGCCTGTTACTCTAAATCCTATGGGGACCCCCAATCAAACCAACCCCCAGGTTCTCCAAGTCTGCGAAGAGCTGGTGAGCGGAGGGTCCCTGGAGACCTCCGGGCGGGGGGTCTGGGCCGTGCTCCTGTTTCCTCTGTCTGCCCAGCAGGAGCTGGGGGTGTCGGGGAGCAAGGGCCCCGTTAAACGTGCTGTGTCCCTCCTTCCTCCCCCCCCCCCCCCACCCCCACCCCGCCACGGCCTCTGGCTCAAGCAGAGGTTTTCCTTCCACGTCTCTGAACCCGGTCCCCACGGCCAGGGCGGCCCTCAGTGGACACGGCGCCGCCGCCCGTGTGAGCCGACCCCGGCTCTCTCTCCCCCTTCCTGCTGCGCAGCTGGAGGCCCTCCCGCTGCCCCCGGGTCACAGGCAGCCCCGCCGAAGGCCCTGAGCCTCGGGGCGGAGCAGGGCGGCCTCACTCGGCTCCGTGCCCAGCGTTGTCGCTGCGTTCTGAACCTCGTGTCTCTCGGTGGAACGAGGGCGACTTGGGTCACTTCCGAGGCCCTGGTCCTGTCCTCTCTCACTTGACCTCCACCGTTTTCCTGCAGGTGCCCTGCATTCTGGCCACCAGAGCCAACTGTGTCCCCACCATGCCCCCCTCGCTGTGCCCAGCGCCCCCCCCAGTCCCCCTTCCCAGGGGAGATGCCATGCCCTTCACTGCCTCCCCAGACACAGCTCCGCCACCCGCTCCCTCCCCCCTCAGTCCCTCCTCCTCCTCCATCACCCCAGCCCCTGCGGGATTCTGCTCTCCTTCGGGGAGCCTCTCTTTTTATATCCATGTTTATAAACTTGTAATTACGCAGATGTGCTAAGAAAGAAAGTTAGTTTAGCCCTTGTGTTAATGTATTTGAAATCAAGTTCTGGTATCAGATCAGTAGGGAGTAGGAGTGTGCACTTGCTGCGTGCAGGTAGCCTCTTGTCTCAGTGCCGTGTTGTGTTTCCAGCTCTGGTTTGTGAGGCTGGCCCTGCTGGTGAAGCTCGGCCTCTTCCAGAATGCCGAGATGGAGTTTGAGCCCTTCGGGAACCTGGACCAGCCGGACCTCTACTACGAGTACTACCCTCACGTGTACCCGGGGCGTCGGGGTAAGGCGGGGCTGACCTCAGCACCTTTGCATGTGCTTTGCTTTGCCTGCACGTACGTGTCCCGTCCTGGGCATCAGACAAGCCGCCTGCAGTGAGGCTTGACCCACAGAGTGACCTCACTCTGGCTGCTGAACACCCTGACCTGGACAGACTCGTTTCTGGGGCACCTGCTGTGTCATGGCAGTGAGACCTGGGATGAGGACTGGGTGTCCCATTCACACTGTGCTGCAGAGTCAAAAATAATCTGGTGTCATGACCTACTGCAAACAGACACCCAGAAACAAAACAGAAACAGTCCTCCTTGTTCTGAGCCATTTTCTACTGATGTCCATTCTGATTTATTTACTTTATGTAGAAGTCTGGTCGCAGCCCACCCGTGGGTCACAGCCCACCCGTGGGTCGCAGCCATCACTTGGAAACACCGGGCTGCAGCGCGGGGTAGTTGTCGGAAGGGGAAGGGACAGGGCGGCCTGAGGGAGCACCGGCAGCTCTTGGTGGAGAACCCGGTGACCCTGTCTGACACCCGTCTCCCGTCTCTGTTAAATGTGAAGCGGCTCTGGGAGGCAGCGTGAGCGCGGGCGCTGGAGCCAGACTGCGGGTCGGGCCGGGCTCCTCCCCGTGCTGGGGCGTGAGCCTGGGCCCGCGACTCGGCAGCTCGGCCCCGCGGCCCCGCCGCCGCGCAGGGTGGCAGCCGTGCTTCTCCCTGGAGCGTCCTGAAGGGCGAAGAGGCCGTGCGTGCGAGCTGCTCAGACGTGGCCGGCCCTGCCCTGGCTCGCTCTCTCACCCTGACCTCCACTCGCGGGTGACGCTCCGTAGACCCCTGCCGGCGTCTGTGAGAGCGGCTGCTCCGCGGCCGTTGGGTGCGGCGGTGGCGGGACGGGGAAGGGCCCTGGCTGCCGGGAGACGCGGAGCCCGGCTGGGGCAGAAAATACAGCAGCAGGACGAGAGACTGAGGCTGAGGGCGGGCATTTCTGTAGAGGCTGCAAAAAGTCAAGGCAACACCCTCCTTCGTGTGGCAGGTAGACGGTGAACTAAGAAGACTAGACGTGAAGACACGTGTCTCGACTTCTTTTCGCGTTGTTTTTCCTTAGAGCTCAGACCCTGTTTCTCTGGGGGCACAGGGAAGGCTGGGGGCTTCCTCGGTCATCTCACTTTCCCTCTCCCGCCGCGGGGGCTGCCGTGCGTGGCCCCGAGGTGCCCAGACTTGAAGGAGGGTTTTCAGTGTGGGGACGTCTAGGCCTTCAGCTGCACTGGTATGAAAATTGTTTCTTCCTTCTGGCGAAGGGAGCTTATTACCCCTTGTGTGTGTTTGGGGTGGGGGGGTAGGTATTAAAACCTAAAACGGGGCAGAAGTCAGCGCGGCGGTCTTGACGAGGCTGGCTCAGCTGGGTGGGAGTGAAGCGGCCGTGCTGGGTGGCTCAGGGTCAGGAAGCGGGCAGCAGGGCCCCGCCCTGAGGCTAGAGAACTTCTCGCCGCCCAGCGGCCTGCAGTCCAGCCGGTCTGCAGAGGACCAGGGGAGGAGAGACCGAGGCCAGGGGCCCCGGTGAGCAGCCACGCACCCAGGGTTCAGAAGCGGGTGGGAGGCCCCCCAGCTTTGCTCGCCCGCCCATGCATCCTGCTCCGGGGCCTGGCGGTGTCTGCCTGCCTCCTCTCTCGGACGGTCCCCTCCCTCACTTGTGCCAGGAAGCCCCCAGGCCTGGGGAGCAAGGCTGTACCCGCCCTCGCGCTCCTTGAGGCTCCTCCGTGGGCGTCCGCATCCGGAGGCCGGCATCCCTGCTGTCCCGACTCCTCCCCCGGCTTGGGAGTTAGTGCTGTTTTCCCCGTGGACACTTTGTAGCCATTTGCCGTCCAGACTTCTACCCCCAGTGAGGGTGAGGGTCTGTTGCCACCTCTTCCCAGTGGAAAGGTGTCAGATGGACGGGTTAAAGGCCTGTTAAATGGGGGAGTGTGGGGATCTTTCTCTTTAGTAAATCCTACCCGGCTGCTCTGATAATCGAGAGGTGGCTGCTCTCGAGCTTCTGAAGAGGAACAGCTATGCTTCCCTTCGGCATAGGGACGATGCTGCCTCCCGCTGGGCCTGAGCAGCTCCGCGCACCTGGCCGTGCTCGCGGGCAGAGGGGGACCCTCTGCTGGGCCCGCAGGTTGGCAGCTGGTGCTGACAGGTGATGTGTCTGCTGCTGACAAAAACCTCAGAATCTTGAGCACGCAGGCCATCGCCTGGTGGCTCTAAACTACAGGTACCCTGTCCTCTGGACACTGCGGCTCTGCTCCTCACAGACAGAGGTTCGTGGGGGTAACATGCAGCTTCCTGTGAAATGAGGAGTCGGGTTCTTGGGTCCCCGGGTCCGGGTGTAGAGCTCCGTCATCCTTCCCCTCAGCTCCCAGGACGTCTCGTCCTAAGGACGTGCCCACTGGACGCAGGCTTCAGCCTCCGCCTGGAGCTGAGTTGCGTTGGGATGGGGGGCGGGGAGGAGCTCGTAGTCCTGCACCACTCAGCAGCTAATTTAAGTTACGAAATGGACATAGATCACACGCGTATTTTAGCTGCGGTGTGTTACCACTCATCCACGATATACTGGGTGTTTACTGGTTTTTCTGCTCATTTTGCGGGTGGTGTAACACGCATAGCTGAGGTTCCGATTCATCCATCGTGTTTTAGCTTGCGGTGTGTAAGCAAGCAGGCCGTCAGAACGCGCTTTAAGAAGGAAGCAATAACAACACAAATAAATGACGTTTATGAATGAGCTTGAATATGTTTTATTTAAACATCGGGCATAGTTTTTACCCACTCAGAATATTCATTACAAGTCGTCATGAATCATGAGTAAAAATCCTGACATTCTCTTTTTTAACTTTCATGCAGGAAAGGAAGAGTGTTGTGGTTGTGTGTGCCTCTGACGTTTCTGGCAGTTTCGTGGGGGTGCTCTCAGGGAGCGTGTGTCCACACACTCAGACTGGCTTTCAGTCGGCTGGTTGGCATTCTCGGCCTTGCTCGCAGGAAGGAGTGCTGGCCGCGGTCGCGGGGCAGGCCAGGCCCAAGCCCCTGCGCCCAGCGCCCAGGGGCCCGGGGTGGGGGTCCACGCAGCCGCCGGAGGAGCCCCCCCGAACTCTCTCCTTGCTCGCCCTCGCCTGTGTCCTCCCTCTCCTCCTGCTCCCCCTCTTTGCCGTGTGTGCACCCCGTAATCCCGGCCGAGAGGTTGGGTCAGAAGCTGCCCACAGCGCGGTGAGCAGCGCTCGTGCTTGGCTCAGGTGTGTGTGGGAGCCCTGGGGGCTGTGGCAGACAGCGCGTGTCTCCTCCTTGACGTGCAGCCCCCCACGCGCCGGCGGGACTCACCCAGGGACGACCCCCTAGGGTGACCCTCGGCCACCGAGCTCCCCCACCTGCAGCCGTCACACAGCTCGGGAATCCAGAGCAGCGGTCGTGCTGGTCGGCGGTGTGGGAACAGCGGCCCCCGTAGCCTGTCTCCTCTGCCAGGCCAGGCGTCCCGCGGCTTTAGGAGTGGCAGCCGCGTCTGGAATTCTCACTGTGCTTCCAGCCTGCCCGCACACACATGCACATGCACACACGCGCGCGCACGCACACACACACACACTGCTTCGTGGAGCCAGATGCTGCTGGAGTGGTGCTGGCGGGAGGCACTAGATTTTCCTGCCACTCGCGTCTTGTGTGCTCACTCTCGTCCACTTCTGTCCCTTTCCAGGAGCCCTGTGTTGGGATGCCTCCTGCTTGAATCCACTCGTTACTCAACAGAAATTTTTTTAAATGCCAAAAAGGGGTTTTATTAAGCACTCTGTTAACAAATATTAACATTTTTTTCATATTTACTTCAGACTTTTTTGCATAATAAACTCAAGTAGTACCGATTCAGCCTTTAAAGCTCCCCATTTCCATCCCCTCCCAAAGCAGCTTAGTGTGAATTTGTGTTTCCAGATCATGCTTGGACATTTCCACTGCACACACACACACACCGCGCGCGCACACACACACACACACTGCGCGCACACACACACTGCAGAGGGAACCGCAGGCTTTTGAGACGTGCGTGAGGAGTGTATCTTTCTTCATTTCACCTCTTTTCCCCACGTAACAGTATTTGTATAAATACACACCCATAAGGTGAGCAAGGAGGATCCTTCCGATTCCAGACCCTAACAAACAGCGATGCTGTGGTACGTTTATCTTTGCCCACCTGTTCCTGCACTTCTCTAGGGTGTAAATTAAAAGTGTCAGCCCCAGGTGGTGTGGTGTTTGTATTTTCCATCTTACAAGAAATGATCAAATTACTTTCAACGTACTTATACTAATTTACACCCCCAACACCGTGTATTAAAGCTTCTGTTTCCCCACTTGTGAGTCAGTAAGTCTTGTCAGTGAGACTTCCATCTGGTGGGTCTGAAATTCTGCCTCTTGTTGCATCTTCCCGGGTGACGTGGCTTTTGTGTGTTACTGGCTGTTGGTGTTGCTCTGGGGGGCCCTCTCCTTCATAATCGTCGCCCATGTTTCC
Source organism: Hippopotamus amphibius kiboko (assembly GCF_030028045.1). Lineage (NCBI taxonomy): Eukaryota > Metazoa > Chordata > Mammalia > Artiodactyla > Hippopotamidae > Hippopotamus > Hippopotamus amphibius. The sequence goes on along the minus strand of NC_080192.1, from coordinate 147,188,150 downwards.
ATTGGGTTATCTTTTCTTACTGATGTGTTGTAGTTCTTTACATACTTTAGGTATTTCATCCTTTATTTGTCACGAATCTGGTAAATACCTTCTCCCATCCTGGGAAATATTATTTCTAACCCTAAAAAATTCCACCGTGACCTTTCGTTTGTCGCCGATCACATTTCAGGAGTGTTGTCTTCTGGGCTCTACGTCCTGTGATCTCAGAAGCTGCCCCTGGCGTGTGCCGTGCAGGTGGGAGCCGGTGCAGACGCCTGCCGTGCGGCTTTCTGACACACGTGCCACCTGAGCTGAGGCCCCGCAGCGGAGCGCCTCTCCGGCGTGGAAGCAGCCTCATGGGGCGTGTGCTCAGAAGCAGCTGCCGCCCCTGAGCTTCAGGGCCCTGAGGGAGCGGGCCGAGCTCTCGCGCCATCCCACCCAGCCTCCCGTCCGCGGTGCTGACACAGGCGTTTCCCTGTGTGCACCCGAGCTCCAGGCCCACCGGTTGCCTTCCCTCCTGTGACGGGAGCCAGAGGGCGCACAGCCGGCTGAGCAAGCCTCTCATCTTTGGCCCTGAAGGCAGACACCCCCCGAACCCCCAACACAGCCCGAGTAGCTTCCAGGCCTCTCTGCAAACCTGCTCCCACCTCACCTCCCAGGGAGAAAGCAAGAGGGTCACGGGTGCCTTTTCCCAAAATTCAGGGTTTGCGTTTTGTCTTTAACGTTGACAACTTCAGAATGACTGTTCTGATTAAGGCTTCAAAATACCCTTTCAAACCCTCCATGTTGTTTCTCTTTGAGAGCCATTCTTCACATGCTTATAATAGCCTTCTCTCTTTAATTTGCATTTTTTTTGTTTGTTTTTTTTTTTGTTTGTTTTTATTTTTTTTTTATTTTTTTGGGGGGGTACATCAGGTTCAATAATTTGCATTTTTTTAATTTTTTATTTTTTACAATAAACTGCATATATTTAGAATGTACAATTTGGTATCCCAATCTCCCAATTCATCCCCCCCCAACCCTCCCCGCTTTCCCCACTTGGTGTCCATATGCTTGTTCTCTAGATCTGTGTCTCTATTTCTGCCTTGCAAACTGGTTGATTTGTGTTAATATACGATATTTGTTTTTCTCTTTCTGACTCACTTCACACTGTATGACAGTCTCTAGGTCCATCCATGTCTCTACAAATGTCCCATTTTCATTGCTTTTTACAGCTGAGTAATATTCCATTGCATATATGTACCACATCTTTTTAATCCATTCATCTGTTGATGGACATGTAGGTTGCTTTCATGTCCTGGCTATTGTAAATAGTGCTGCAGTGAACATCAGAGTGCATGTGTCTTTTTGAATTATGGTGTTCTCTGGGTATATGCCCAGCAGTGGGATTGCTGGGTCATATGGTAGTTCTATTTTTAGTTTTACAGGGAACCTCCATACTGTTCTCCATAGTGGCTGTATCAATGTACATTCCCACCAACAGTGCAAGAGCGTTCCCTTTTCTCCACACCCTCTCCAGCATTTACTGTTTGTCGATTTTCTGATGATGCCCATTCTAACCGGTGTGAGGTGATACCTCATTGTCGTTTTGATTTGCATTTCTCTAATAATTAGTGATGTTGAGCAGCTTTTCATGTGCCTCTTGGCCATCCGTATGTCTTCTTTGGAGAAATGCCTATTTTTAATTTGCTTTTAATCAAATGATTTTTGATGTTACTCTAGAACAGACTGCCTCCCCTGCTGCTGGGTCTGGTCTTAAGAAGCATGGAGAGCGTCACATCCACGGGCAGCGTGACGAGGCCGCTCACTTTGGTTTCTGAGCACCTTGCTTTGGGCTGGCGTGTTCGTTACCGTGGATACCAGTGTCGACACCTTCTTACTAACAAATGTTCACGCTTTACATTTGGCTTCACTCTTTAAGTTACACGAACTCACTGAAGTTTTATCTTCACAATAGATGTGATGTCCATCCCGGACGTGGTTCACATAGGCATTCCTGATGGAGTTCTTTTCAGCCTCTTGTAGGACACTAAACTTTCCCATCCCAGCACTATCTTTTTGGTCTGTTATTTGGAATTCTGTCTCCTGTTCGAAAGAAAGAATAATGATGGAAGTGAGCTTTGGGCTGTCAGAGTGCACCTCTGCGTAGGACAGTTCACTCCAGCTCTCTGTGCCCGTGGAGGAAAGCCGTGAAGCCACAAGATCTCTCTGTCAGGTGTTTGAGAAACGCACAGATATCAGTGCCTCTTCTGATACTAAATTAAGAGCTGTGTTTAAGTTATTAGACCTGTAATGACTTCCTAGGAGGTCTTATTTCAGAATTTAATCCTTATGAATTACCGAGTCAGCCTCAAGCTGATGAGACAGACACTCTGATGGGCGTTGAGGCTCCCGGCAGCTCCCTCTCCGCCTGTGCCAGCAAAGGTGAGCTGTCCCTGGGTCTTCAGTCCTTTTCTGTGCTCCCCCCAGAATTGCGAATCTCACATTTCTAGTTCTCAGACTAAATTCAGAAACTTTTTATCCACACGTAACCGTACACGGTGGCCCATAACTAATTGTTCGGCACGTTTCAAATGTCTTCCTTTGTTTTCCATGAGAAAATTAACTCACCTCTCAGAGTTAACACCTTCTGCTTAGGGTAGATTTCAAGTTTACTTTCCTCCATGCCAGAGCTCTTCAGATTTATCATTTCAGGCCTATTTTCCTCAATCTGAGAAGGCTGGTTAGTAAATCCTACAGCTTTCCATGTCGCCCACCCTCTTGAGGAAGTCTGGCATTTCCAGTGTTTCCCTAGAACAGAAGGCTCCGCCTCTGTCATCAGGACGCCCGAGTGAGGCCCCTCCAACCCCTGCACTCCCAGCACTGCCGCATCAGACACAGCGGAGGCGGCGTGGCCATCCTGAACGCCCCTTCCTGCCGCAGGGCTCCGGGCAGCACTGAGTTGCCTCCTAGGGATCTGTCATCCAGGGCCTGCTCAGCCTTGAGGTCGGAGGTGGTTTTGTGGAGGGTTGTTTTGCAGCGGGTGAGAGAACTGTGCTCTCCGCCAGGCACACACATCCCCCGACCCGTGTCCCAGGAAGCAGGGACGCGGCCCCTCCCGGTGCTGGTGCTGCCCGGAGGCTGGGGGCAGGGAAGACCGGGGAGGGTCCAGGGAAGCGAGGGCGGGGCAGCAGCCAGGCCCCGGTCCCGCCTGCGTGACCGCGAGGGGAGCTGCCCGGGCCTCGGGGGGAGGGCTGAGCCTGCTGCCCGCGGGCAGAGGGTCTGCTGGGCGTCCGCCAGGCACCATGCGCCGTCGCATCAGCCACTCAGGCCTCACAGCAGCCTGGCCAAGTCCCGGTCCCCTGTCCTGCTGGGCGGGCGGCCAGGAAGATTGAGAGCGGACGCCGGGGTGGCGCACAGGGCAGGTGGGTGACGGGAGGCCCAGACTGTCCGCCCCGGAGCGTCCTCGCCTGGGAAGGAGGAGGCTCTCTGGGGCGAGGTGACCTTCCTCCCCTTGCTGCCTCTCAGGGTCACTGCGCAGCTCGGGGCCGCCTGAGTCCCGGTGCGCCCCGCTCTGGTGGCCGAGGGGGTCTCAGTACAGCAGGGGCTGAAAACGTGAATCGTGTAGGAGTGTTTTCTGAATGATTAATGAGAGCGCTTCTGCAGTATTGATGCCAACCTAGATTTTGGCAGGTCATGACTACCCGTGGGAACCTTCCAGAAACCAGATCCTCTGGGAAATACGTTTCCTTCCAGGTTCTGACGCACCCTCTTTTCAGGGCGCGCTCTCCCTGCAGGGGACACGGGCCTGCGGCGGCTGGAGCCCTGCTGTTTCATGTCGCTGGGTTCTGCTGGCCTCAGGGCCTTCACTGATTCCTGGTGACTCCTCACACACAGCGAGGCTGGGTTTGCCAGACCAAGAGAATCAGTTTAAAGGTACTTTGATTTGCATTTCTTTAAAACAAACAAAAGTAGGAAAGGCCTGAGTTACGTCGAAGCGGTTTCTGCTGTGTTTTATTGACGAGATTGAGGGACCTGCTTGGAGACGTGGTCACTTCCCCTTCGTGTGTATGTTCGGGGCCTGTGCATGCATTTGGCCCTAAAACCCATACGTGGCTGTTAACCTGTTCAAGCTGGAATGAATAGACAGTGTTTCTCCAGCTGCTTTTCTTGTTTTGACTCTACAGACAGTATATTTTTCTGGGGAGGGGCGGTGTTCTTTCTGATGTGTCATGAGGCTGTGTGCGTGCTTCCCTCTTGATTTCTAAGCTGTACGAGACCTTCTCAGTGGTACCAAGAGAGAAGGGGGGAGGCTCTTTCCCTCTCTAGCCCTGGCTTTCTCCCAGACACCTGCAGGAGAGCCACGGGTAAGGGTGACGTGGTTAAGGAAGACGCGTGCTGGCTCGTCCTCACCCCCCCTTTCTGCTCTTGGCCGTCTGGGTAGCGTCCCAACTCCAGGTGCAAGTCACAGGGAGGCACTGCGAGGGTCCCGCCACCAGCATCTGCCTGTGTCCACCTCCTGGGGCTGTGGGAGTCCGGTCCAGCATGGACAGGCTCAGGGAGAAGGCTCAATGACTTGGGACAGGGATGTCTGTTACTCCACAGAAGACGATGCATGGAGAGAAGATGGCGTGAGGGCCCCGAGCAGACAGAACTGCAGGCATGTTCTTTTGGGCTTCCGTGTTCTGTCTGCATTCGTTAGGTCTTCCAGTACCATGCTCAGTAGGAGTGGTAAAGGGGGACATCCTTGCGTTATTCAAGATCTCAGGAGGAAAGCATCTAGTTTCTCACCATTAACTGTGTTGCTAGCTGTAGGTTTTGTGGATGTTCTCTATCAAGTTGAAGACGTTTTCCTCTATTCTTAGTTTGCTGAGGGTTTTAATCATGAATGGATGTTATCTTTTGTGAAATGCTTTTTCTACTTCTCTTAACTTATTGTGTGATTTTTCTTGTGTAGCTTGTTTGTTGTGATGGGTTGCATGAATTGATTTTTGAAAGCTGAACCAGCCTTGCATACCTGGAATAAATCCCACTGGGTTGAGGTGGATAATTTCTTTTATATGCCGTTAGATTTGATTTGCTAATTTTTTTGTTGGATTTGATTAAGTTGGATTTGACTTGCTAATTTGGTTGAGGGTTTTTGTATCTATGTTCTTTAGCCATGTTCATCTGTAGTTTTCCTCCCTTGTAATACTGTCTGGTTTTGATACAAGGATAATGCTGGCCTCGTCGAATAAATTAGGAAGCATCCACTCCGCTTCTGTTTTCTGGCAGAGATTGTAGAGAATTGGTACCACGTCTTCCTTAAATGTTTTGTAGAATTCACCAGTGAAACCAGCTGGGCCTGGTGCCTTCTATTTTTGGAAGGTTATTATTTATTGATTTAATTTCTTAAATAGATACTGGCCTATTTGGATTATCTGTTTCTCCTTGTGTGAGTTTAAGTAGGTTGTGTCTTTCAAGGAGCTGGTCCATTTCATCTGGGGTATAAAATCTGTTGACATCGTTTGTTCGTAATATCCCTTCATTTTCCTTTTAACATCCATGTGACCAGTAGTGACGGCCCCAGTCATTCGTGTCTTCTCTCTTTCCTCCTGGTCAGCCTGGCTGGAGTTTTATAAATTGTATTGATTTTTGTCAACTAAGTTTGGGTTTTGATGATTTTCTCTATCGATTTCCTATTTTCCACGTCATTGCTTTTTTTTTGTTTGTTTAATTTTTATTGGAGTCTAGTTGATTTACAATGTTGTGTTAGTTTCCGGTGTACAGCAAAGTGAATCAGTTATACGTACACGTGTGTCCACTCTTTTTTAGATTCTTTTCCCATATAGGTCATTACAGAGTAGTGAGTAGAGTTCCCTGTGCTGTGCGGTAGGTCCTTATTAGTTATCTATTTTATATATAGTAGTGCGTATATGTCAGTCACAATCTCCAAATTTATCCCTCCCTTCTCCTATCCCCTGGTAACCATAAGTTTGTTTTCTACATCTGTGACTCTAAGTTTTATACATAAGTTCATTTGTACCCTTTTTTTTTAGACTCCACATATAAGTGATATCATAGGAAATGTGTCTTTCTGTGTCTGTCAGTGTCATTGCTTTCTGCTCTAACTTTTCTTTTTCTTCTGCTTTTATATTGCTTGTTTTTCTCTAGCATCCTGTGGTAGAAGCTTAGATAATTAAGTTTAGATCTTTAAAGTATATGCATTTAACGCTGTAAAATTCCCTCTTACGCTGCTTTTTGCTGCATCCCACAAATTTTGATAAGTAGTATTTTCATTTTCATGTAGTCTGAAATATTTTCATATGTTCTTTTAAATGCAGAAGCTTCCCCAGGTCCATAGGCAGTTTCCAGGGCAAAGAGCAAGTAACTCCTGGCCACCTTGTCGTATATTCAGCTCATTTATAAATTGGGCTTGGGAACTTCCGCAGCTGTTTTGTGTCTGTACTTACAGAGCTTCAGGTGTTCCGGAGATACTCTCTCCCTCCAGCACATTTTGAACCACGTGGGAACCACTGCTGCCTGTTCTCTGTTTGACGTGTAGGGATGCAGGCACGGCTTCCATGTGACTCACTGCGAGCACAGTCCCGTGTTAGTGATGCTGGTGGTCAAGAAGAGTCTCTGTCTAGGAAGCTGGGATGACTGACACCGTGCTGTCAGCTCAGTCATCTGCCCTCTTCAGACGTGGCAGTCATTTAGTGTCATCAAAAGCAAAAAAGTTCAACATTTTAAATTTGGTTATTGTCATCGTTCTTTTCTCCAGGCTCACCATTTTCCATAGTATGCCCTAGTTTGGTTTGTCCTCTTGGACTTTTCTTCCCCGTCCTTGCACTAAAGACCGGGGAGCATCGTACACTTTCTCAGGATAAGCAATGAAGCCATCTCGGTGTGGCACGTGGTGGACGCTCACTGATGGTGGCGGGGGGTGGCACAGATGGGCAGACGGAGGCCCAGAGAGGCTGAGTGGCTTGCAGCTGTCACACAGCTTGCTTCTCACTGTCATAAAGTGCAGTCCAGAGCCAGGGATTGAGAAGTCCCTTTCTGAACCTGCGCAGTTGCCCTGTGCTGTCATTTTCACATCGTTTAAGTCCCTTATAATCAGTGCAGGCTGTTGGATTATTTGATGGCATTTGCATACTTCTGTACTTATTGCATTACTGTAGATACAGATACAAGTCATGTTAGAAGGGACATGCCATCAACCAGGAGATTCCCTCATCCCGCGAGAACACAGCCACATCACACACCATGTGGGAGTTCGTTTGAAGAGCAGCCCTTTCCAGAGTGCTGCCCTCACGGCCCCGCAACACGGATGGAGCTGACAGAGCCCAGGACCCATTCCGTCCGGGGCCGCCCTGGGCAGCGGAGGCTTCAAGGCCAGCTGCCCTGCCTTCCTTCCGCTGGGACAGCTCTGAGGTAGAGGTCTCGCCCCAGAGCCCACACACACATGCACACACATGGCAGAGTCAGGCTGACACTCCAGCCTCAGGACCTGGGCCCGAGACGCGCCCTCTCTCATCTCCCTCCCTGGTCCTGCCTAGCCCGCGCCCTCCGTGCCCACAGGTCCTCCTTCCAGGGTCTCCCTCTGAGGAACCCGACCTGCGCAACCTCCTACGGGAGGTCACCGTCGTGGAGAGGTACAGAGAATCCACGAGTGCTCTGTCCTGTCCCTGCGGCAGGTGGTGGTCTCTGCCGCTCTAGTCATTTGGGGGTAGTTTCTACACGCTTGAGGCACAGCTGTGGGAAGGCGGTGACAGCCAGCCTCCTCCTCTGGTCATTGCCGGCACACACAGCTTTACAGAGAAAACCGAGACACGCTGCAATTGGCGTCCCTGCAGCTCTACCAAGAAGCGAGGGGCTCTGCACGCCTTCCGCCAGAGCGCCGCGCGCTTCCTGCTGCAGGGCGGGGTTCCCGCTGTGCTCGGTCAGTTGTGGCAGACACACTCACCCTGCTGTGGCTCTCATTCCAGGCTCCATGGTCCCCTTCTCCATGCGGATCCTGCACGCGGAGCTGCAGCAGTACCTGGGGAGCCCCCAGGAGGCGCTGGACCGGCTGCACAGGGTGAAGGCCGTCTGCAGCAAGGTAACCACCGGCCCCTCCCCGCCTGGGGGGGGGCTCCCCCTGACCTTCCCGCCCTCGCAAGAAGTGCAGCCCGCCACCGGTGCCCTTCCCTCCATCTCTGCTTCCTCCTCCAGGAAGGCAGGCTGACCCGGTTCCTGGTGACCATGCTACTCTCTGTTCTTGCTGTAATTATTTTGGGCAGCAGTGGGTGGTTTTTGGCAAAGCTTGAGGCCTGAAAGCCTCCTTCCTGGTATTACTAGTAAAAAAAACACAGGTTTTCTCTTGCGTGGAAATCACGCACGTGAGCATGTGCCAGGCTTCCCAACCACGCCTGTGTCCTGCAAGCCTACAAGCACCTGCCCCGCCTCAAACAGAGGCACTGGAGCAGCAGTCAAAGAGGTCATGGTCTAAAGTGGTCCAGGATCAAAGCACATCATACTGCATCACAGCAACTGTCGTCGTAGCCCTGACTGCGAAGGCAGGCGAGGTTCAGGAGCGCTTCCTGAGTGATTCTCAGTCGTCAAGGCCTCGAGTTGTATCCACAGAGGTGAGGTCACTGCACTGCTTGATGCGAGGAAGAGAGGTGCGCTCAGGGTCTCCCGGCGCCGGGCAGCCGTGCGCCCCCGCCCCGCGCCGCCTCGTCTCGTCTGCAGGCAGGAAGTGCCTCCTGCCCGCCCGGCAGCCCTGCCGTGTGGCTTAGGTGCAGAGTCTGCTGTGGCAGGGCTTTCAGAGCTGCACCGCAAGCGCTAGGAGTGGCTGTGTGTGACGGGTTTTCACCAGGGTTACTCGTCGAATTCCTCCTTCAGTCCCCAGCTGCTCCGGGTGGACGTTCCTGGAGCTGCCAGGTGGTCCTCCGTGCTCCCGGCAGGGAAATGGGGGAGCTTCCGCCCTGTGCAGCGGGGACCTCCCAGCAGGTCACCTCACACCCGCGAGCTGTGCATCGGCTTCTGGTTTTTAGAACTTAAAAGATAAAAAGAAAAACTTTGCTCTCTTATAATTTGATCAGTTGGTGGGGGAAATTACGTGCGTTATCAATTTTTTTTAGATTCTAACACTTTTTTCCTTCAATCTTAAAACATGGTTAAGATATTTTCAGAAATAGGAAAACAAAACTTGCTGAGAAATACTAGGCCAGCGATGTTCTAAACTGCACACAGACAGTTTTTTATTGCTCTTCCCTCACCTCCCTGTCACGCGGTGGGGCGCGCGTGTGAGCTGTAAGGCTTTAAGCCTAAGGCTGCCCCCCGAGGCCTCCCCTGCGGGGTCCCCTGTGTCGCTCGGTGCCCGCCCACCACGCCTGCCGCCACCTGCAGACTTGGTGCTGGCCTTGACACCGTGGGCTGGGAGGCCGGGCACGGGGGTGGCGGTGACGCTGGCCGCGGGTGTGAGGTCCGTGCTCACACGTGACAGCTGCTGTGCACCGTGCTTTAGGTTCGTTACCTCCGTTAACCCTCGCAGCAGCTCTGCAAGGTGGTGTCATCCCCAGGTTACAAACAAGGAGACGGAGCCTCCGAGGGTTAAGTGTCGCTGAGGTCCGGCCACGCGGGGCCTGGACGAGAGCAGGTCCCCTGCCCACCCCCTGCACCCTCTGTGGGTCCGGCTGCAGCCCGTCCTCCCCCACGTGCAGCGTGTGCCCGTGCCGGGGAGTGCCTGCCACACTCGCTTCCACCGAGAACTGGTCTCCATTCAGGGAGCGGTGGGCTCCTCACTGCGGGCGGGGAGGCCAGCGAGGAAGGAGATGAGTCAGCGTGTAAAAGGGCACCTCCCAGGGTGACGTTCGCCCCCGGTCTCTCCTCGGGTTCCCTTCCCCAGCCTGCTCGAGGGGGTGGCCGAGGTGGGCCCCCCTCGACCGGCCCCGCAGCTGGACCCCAGCAGGCCGTCGTGTCTGGGAGGCTTGGCTCAGGGCCGGCCGCGAGACCAGGGCTGTTGTTTCCAGAAGGAAAGCAGCGGTGTGCTCCACACCCCCAGAGTGCTCTGTCCCGTTGGTTCCGTTGGGTGTGTAGCACCTCTCTTCCTCGCCTCAGGAGGTTCTTACAAGCTGGAGGTCAGCGGTGGGTGTCGCAGCAGCGCCTGGGAAGGGGTTTCACCCTCGTGGGGAGAAGGTCCCCTGAGGCACCTCTCGGCACCTGGGAAACACGCATGCTGCCGCGGGTGCACACCTGTGCATTCACACGTCAGATCCCCGCAGGTTCAGATCCCCGCAGGTTCAGCCCCAGCGTGGGTTTCCCGGGTGCAAAGAAACGACCTGGGGTGGCAGCGGGGGTGGGTGAGGGGCAGGCACCTGCCGCCCGGTGGCCCTCCGCCCCGTTGGCCGGCGTCCTCTCTGCAGAGGGACTTGGTGGGGTCGCGGTCTCCTGCTGCTGCCAGTCTGTGCTGCCCTAACCAGGGAAGCAGGGCACCGAGCCGGGGCATCGCAGGCGCCAGGCTGGCGTGCGGAGACGTGACACGCTTTCCAAACCCATGTCCGTCTCCACAGCCGTAACGTGAGAATGTTTCGGACGTAGTCTCCTTTGTCAAAGCCAGCCGACAGAATTACAGCTCACAGTGACCTCCTTGAAGGAAGCAATGTGCCCTGAAGGAAGAGCAGAGCACTCCAGCGTGGTGGTGGAGTGGGTCGTGGGATTAGGGTCATTTTTATACTCTTTCCAGCTCTTACACGATGCATGTGTTTGTTTTATGATTAGAATCTTTTTCTATTGAAAAAAGCTAAATGAGGACTATGGGGCAAGGGGATGATAAAATTCAGACCGTCGGTAACGTACAAGGTTCATGCCACACACACAGGCAACCAGAGCAGAGAGAGAAATCGCGCTAGCTCTGGGGCCCCCAGCGTCCGTAAAGCCATTGTTTGCTCGGAGCAGCCGAGCTTTCCCTTGCACAGAAGACTCCTCAGAGACCAGGTGGAGTCTGTGTGTTCAGCCTGGTGAGAGCGCTGTCTCAAACCTTCACGTGTGACCCAGTTTTAGCAGGACATCACTCCTGACCTTTACGACGTGGCCCAGGGTTCTCTGCTGTCCTTGAAGTAGAAGGTGACGAGAAAGAACCACGTGGTGACGCGGTGGCTGCTTGGCTCAGCTGTGGTGGATGGATGAAGAGTGAGACGTACCAGGACTGAGAACAGACGTGCCCCCTGGCTGAGGGCCGCCGCCGCCGCTGCTCAGCTTCCCTGCGGGCCGCTCGCCGCTGGGTCCCGTCGGCACATGCGTAACGATGCCAGATCAGCTTCAGGGTTGGGCGCCGCTGACAGGGGCGTGCGCCGAGGCTGAAGTCCAGGACCGCCCCGCCCCGCGATTCGGTTTCCGCAGCCTCCGCGCGCCCCTCCCGAGCCCGGCCGGGGGTGCCCGTGAGGAGCTGCCGCTTAGAGAGCCTCGCTGCCGGCCGAGCCCCCTCGGCAAGGAACGTCCGTTGGCTCTGTTCTCAGCTGGAGACTCTACTGAGGCAGTGATGAGAGCGGCGTTTCTAGGAAGGGTTCGTATCTACCAGAAAGGATTTTCAACAGATGGACAGGCTCGGTGATGCTCTTTCACTTGTAAATGAAGTTAAAAACGGAAGAGAGAACAGACATTGCCCGCCGTCCCCGCCAGCCGCCCAGCCGTGCTGGCCATCGGCGTGCTGACCACGTCCGCCACTGCCTGGCCTCCCCTGACGCCCACAGCCCCCGTGCCCTGCCGTCCTGCTGCTCCACAGAGAACACATTGACGGTGGCTTCAGCCGGTAAGCGGGGAGGGATTGACAGGTGGAGGGGGTGATGGAAAGATGGAGGATGGCTCCTGCTCCCGGCCGAGGCCACGTCTCTGCCTTTGGCCGTTGACGCTCATGCACCGGGGCCCTGGCGTGCTCAGAGGGCCAGCGAGACGAGGTGGTGGAGCGTCCTGATGTCAGGGTTTGCAGAATTTGTATCCTGACTTGGCTCATGGTAGAAATTCACACCTTTGGAAGCGCCAGGTGGCATCGTTGCAAATTCCAGAACAAGGACTTGGGACTGTCGACCACACCCTGCGCGGCCCCAGCCCCACGTGAAATCTGATGCGCCGGAGGTGACCCCCAAGGCCACCCGAGGTAGCAAGCAGTCCCGCCCGACACCTACAGGGTAGCCCAGCAACAGGCAGCCCTCGGTGGAACAGAGGGCTCTGGAATCTCCGTCCTGGCCGCGTTTTCCTTGGCACGGGAGAGTCTCACTCTCTGACCTGAGTGGAAAAGAGGGAACGTTGGTTCAGGTGGGACAGGCCATGGCTGGAGGGGCTTTGGAATCGGGGAGATGGGTGTTTCCAGGTGCAGCCCTGGAAACAGGGCTGACGGCCTGTGGAAGCCTGGAGCACCTCACCTGGGGGAGGAGGCGTGTCCCAGCGGCCTCTGGGCTGCCGTGCAGGCAGGATGTGCACCAGCGGGAACCCAAAAATATGTGTAAGAGCTCTTCCAAAGGTATCCTTATCCAGCCTGTACAACACCAGCCCTGCCTCCTACCAGCATAACTGCAGAGAATTCGGAGCGTGGATGTGGTCTCTTTAAACATGAGTAGGTCACACATTGCCTTTCCAAGTACTGTTTGGGATCAAGTGGCCTTGGGTGTACACGGCGTCAGGCAGCTGGGACATGTGTGCAAGGCCTGTAGTTTCCTCCTTGGACGGAGCCGCCAAGCACCGGCCTTCTGAGCCCGCCCTGCTGTCCAGGGCGCTGACGGCGTCTGCCCTGCTGGGGCGACAGACCACACCGCCTCTCCCAGAACCGGTCCGGGAGGAGCCCGGGACCCGCGGGTGGGGTGGAGGGGTTGACGCAGCCTCTCAGCCCTGGTCACGCCTGCCGCGGACGGGACAGCAGGTCCAGAACCGTCCCCCAGGCCCACGTGTCCTCCTGGCTCCTCCCAGGCACCGCCAAGCAGCATCTTCGCGGGTTGAAAGCCACGTTATTTCAGTGTCGTAGCTGCTTTCAGAGCTGCGTCCGCTCACCTGGGCCCAGGTGTTGCTGACGGTCACCCCGGGCTCGCGTTTCCGGAGCACCTTCCAGGATGGGAGCCGCGGGGGCGGCCCGCCTCGCTCGTTCTGCGAAGCAGACCCAGGACCACTCACAGGCATGCGACCGGCACCTGGACAGGAAGGATGGAGGCAGACGCAGCCACGTCACCTGTGCCGTCTGAGCAGCTCAGGCTTGGGGTGGGAGCACTTCTACACCTTCCTTTACAGAGACAACCTCCCGTAGATTGACGCGCTGTCACTCTGACTTTGTGACGTCTGCGTCTTGACTAAATAAGGGGGGGATCTCTCTCTCGGTCTGTCTCTCCCTCTCTCCCTCCCTCTCTCTCCTCCAGACACTCTCTTCTCCTGCTGCCCCTCCTCTTCCGTCCCCCTGTGGCTCAGCTCAGGCCGGAGGTGACTGTGGCCCCGGAGGTGGGCTGCTCAGGTGCGCGGAGACGCCCTGCAGGAGGCCCAGGGCCACGCCGACCCCGCCCTCCTGAGTCCACAGTCGCCTCTGTGCTGCTGATTGTCTCGGGCCCTCTTGTTGGGGTTGGTCCTTCTGTCAGAGCTGCGCCTCCCCCGTGGCCCCTCTGTGGACCAGTGAGTCAAGGCCGGGCCGCGGGCGCTCTGCACTGGGCATGGCCCCCGGGCTGGAAGAGCCCGGCCTCCGCCTCTCTTCTTCGGAACCTCTCGGCCCCTCTCTGTGCCTGTCCTTCTGCCCTGGCACCATCAGGACCTTCTCTCCTGGTCGGTTTCTGCGTTTCTGATGATCAGAAGACAGATGAGCTGAACTAGCTCGTCTCCATGGTTACAATTGTGAACCCTGAGCGGTCCCTGTAGGACAGGCCTTCGTGTTCACAGCACACTGTCGTCCACCTCACGCGAAGCACTGCAGCCGAGGAGGCCCGGGTGGCCCGTCACCATGCGGATGGGAGAGGCTGCTGAGCGCCCAGAGCAGCTGCCGCGTGGGCCGTGAGCTCCGCCTCTTGAGGGTGGGCTGTGGGGCGGTGCTGCTGGCAGGGCGGCCCGCCACGCGAGGGGGTGTCCCCAGTGCACGTGGCCCGGTGCCGGGCGTCCCAGCACCACGGGATCCCCCGTCAGTGAACACGTCTGTCTTCTCCCCCGCGCAGTGTTTACTGTTGGCATGTTTTCTCCTCATCCCGCCCCCTGAAGACTACAGCCTCTGCCCCGGTCACCGTGGCAGCCAGCTCTCCTCTTTCAGGGAAACCAGATCAGGAAGCAATTCAAGGTTATTAACCAAACAGTAAAAACTGTGTAAAGTGACAGGTGTTCAGAATTTATTCGATGCTGAAGAGGGCCACACTCCTCGGGTGCCTGGAGGAGCGAGCCTTGTCTTCCCAGACGCTGACGTCACCCTCTCGGGCAACACGCCTGACGCCTCCCTGACGGAGAGAACACCCGCCCCACGCCAGGGTCTCTGGTGCTCTACGGGCGTCCTGAACCCAAACCCAGCAGCCAGAGAGCAGCCCTGCTTGCCGTCAGCGCCGTGCCCTGTGAGCCGCGCGGCGTAAAGCGTGTGTCTGCAGAACACTCCGTGGGAGGCTGGTTTCCGCGCAGAGAAGCCTGCTTCCCCCGGACCACGTGGTGACGGAGTCTGGAAGCAGGCTCACCTCTGCTGTTGCTCTTGCGATTCCCACAGATCCTGACAAACCTGGAGCAGGGCCTCGCCGAGGACGGGAGCAGGAGCGGCCTCGCGCAGGAGAACAGACAAGGTGGGTGCCGGGCCCGCCTGCCTGAACCCATCACCCAGGTCCTCGGAGGACTCGGCCCGGGGTCCCCCTTCTCACTCTTTTCCTTCTTGTGCAGTAACGCGCCCCTGCCCTCACGCATGCGTCTCCTGGGTCCTTCCCGGGGCCAGGCCCAGCAGCGTTAGGCAGGAAGCCCCTCGGGGAGCCCCCGCCTGCAGCAGGTGGCCCCGAAGATGCAGGGAAGCGTCCACAGCAAGGTGGGCGCCTGGCCTGCCTGCGCCTGCGGGGAGCCGGGGCCACAGCCCGTGGGCGGCAAGAGAGCCCAGGGCCTGGGAGGGGCTGGCGAGGAAAGGAAGACGGCGTCTGCCTGTAGTTTGCGGGCAGGGGCCTCACTGCATTTTGAGAAGCTCATCCTGGCTGAGATTTCTTGAGAACATTAGAGAGAAGAACTTCTAGTCATGCTTCAAAACCCAACTCACGTGGCAGCTCCCTGAGAGGCCGGCCCTCTGCACGTGGCCTGTGGCCTTACATGGTCGCCAGGGGCTGGGTAGCCTCCCGCTCTGCGCCCGGCTCTCAGGGAGCGCGGGCCAGCACGCGTGGTCCCCGCACTCAGCGCGCGCCTCTCTTGCAGCCTCCGTGCAGCTGTGGCGGTCCCGCCTGGGCCGAGTGACGTGCTCCATGGCCAACTGTCTGCTGCTCATGAAGGTACCACGTTCTTGGGAGGGCAGGGGTGCCCTGGGACCTCGGGGGGGGGGGGGGGGGGACGTGAGGGGTTACTGAGCAGAGAGCAGACGCGCTCGGGATAGACACACTTTAATTTCTCCTGAAAGAAACGTCCGTGGACGCTGGAGGTCACACGGTCAAGTTTAACTGTTCGGACACGGGTCCAGATGATGGAACTGAAGTGCCCATCACACTCTCAGTTCTCTCTGCTGCTTTTCTCTGGATTCCGTCCCAGAGACCTGGCCTCTGCTCCCCGTGTTAGAAGAGGTGGTTCCCGTGTGCTGACCTGGCGTGCGCTCGGGGGTCGCGGCGTCTGGGGATGAGGCTTCCCCCCGAGACCTGCACCTAGGGTTGTCCTCCACCCCACCCCCGGCTGCCAGCCTCCAAGGAGGCGGCTGAGGACGAGGCCGCTGGACTGAGGGCGTGGCTCCTTGTTCTCCCATCCAGGGGCCCTCCCTGCCCACAAGGGTGGGAGCCGCCCGGCCGGGCCCAGCCTCAGGGGCTGCCTGCCTCAGTGAGCCGCAGACACCCAGAGAGGCTCCGGTAGCACCTTCTGGGCCCCTGGGACACCAGGTGCTGACCCGCCCCCGAGCCAGCCAGGGTCACTGCTGAGCTCGGTTTCAGCAGAGCAGGGCAGCAGGTGGCCCAGGGGAGCGGGGGGCTCCGGGAGCGGGTGTCCAGCCCTGAGCGGCAGCCCCGCGAGAGGCCCGCGTCCCGGGGCAGCCGTGGGTCCCGTCGGGAAGGCCGCGCGGGCTGTGGTCGGCTCTGTCCCCGTGACCCTGGGGGCAGACGCCACACACGCCCCTGCCACCCCCGGGCCCCGGTGCCTCCCCTGAAGTGGGGCCTTTGCTGCCCGCCCCCCGACAGTGTGGGGTTAAGGCGCCGTGGTCCCCTCGGGCTCCTCACTCCCTCCCACCCCTGACCCCGACACGCTGACCGTCCCTCGTGCTGGTGGGGAGCTCGCAGGCTCACATGGAGAAACAGGACCCCTCGTAAATTCATCGGTCACGGGCTAGAGCGCCTCAGGAGGGTCTCCTGTCCCGCTGGTGGCTTCTGTGTTTAAGGCACACCAACAGAAAACTGGGATACGAGCGCGCGTCTTTGTTTAGCGCAGGGGTCATGACACCAGCAGGCCAGACGCAGTGAGTCTTCTGCCTGCGTCGTGGGGACTCAGTACACGACAGGTTACTGCTCCTCAGAAATACTCTTATGACAAGTGCAATTTAATGTGAAATTCAGATTATGTTTTCACTTCCATGCGTTAAAAAAAGGAGTGAAGCATTTGGCGATCCAGGCCTCGGGCACACACGCATCCTGTCACCACCCAGGCAGCGAGCCCGGCAGCACGGGTCCCACGCGGGCATCGCGTGAATTCTGGTGTGGTTTAATCCGCTGGCTAGTTATTGCTCAGTTATTTTGAATAACATTTCGATGACGGTGAAATAAATATTAATTTACCAGCCACTTCCCCTTAAAGGCGCTGCATTTCCTCATCTCCAGTAAATAAACAATTTCATTAAATAAACTGAGTCCCGGCCGGGGCGAGGGAGATGCAGGCCAGGCCGTGGGTGCGTGCCCTGCTGCCCAGTGACACGTGGGCGCTGACTGGCACGCTCGGCGCGGTGGCCTTTGCTTCACCCTAAACCAGCGTAAGGGGTGGGTGTCAAGCGTAGGGGCGGTTCTCAGATGCTCCGAGGTGCCCCATCCCCCACCGGAAGTCTAGCGCTCAGCGGAGCCAGACCCCACCCGGGCCTCAGGCACACGAGAGGGCTCTCGGCACACCCGCGCACACATGTGCACACGCACACCCACTGGGCAGGGCACGGGCAGCGGTGCCGGGAGCCGAGGGGGCGAGGCAGGGGCTTGCCGGCTCCCCGCGAGCACCCGCGAGCCAGTGCATTTTGATGAGCTTCGCTCGAAGCTGCCAGCCTGCAGAGTCCCTGCATTTTTTTCCTGCTAAACTGGAATGTCCCTTGTCATCTGTCTTGTAACATCCCAGTTAGCAAGCTGGTAACTCCAGTCCCAGTTTGTGTGAGATTGAAAATGTGGATGGATAAAGAGAGAAAATTACCTTCTGGGGTTTTATGACAACTCGGGAGAAAAAACTGCCACCGCGGGCCTGTTGGCTGCTGGCCACGTGCATCCAGAGCCACGGGAAGCCGTGAGCGCGGGCCCAGGACGGCGTCCCCCCAGCAGGTGGGACGCTGACCCTGCCGTCTAGGCTCGGGGCCGGTAGGGGCTGTGTGCCTGTGACTCTGGCAGAGCCGCTTCTCACACCTGTTGCACAGGTTCTGTCTACTTGTGGACCGAGGCAGAGGGCGGGCCTTGGCCGGTCACCCGATGGGGGTGCAGGAGACCCAGGGGCGGGAGAGGTGCAGGCCCCCAGGCAGGAGTGCAGACTGGAGCGCAGTGGCTGGCAGGGCCGTCCTGTGGCTCCTGACTCGGGTCCCTGGTGCAGGGGTGCCCCCGCCGCCAGAGCCAGCCAGCTCTCCCAGCCCAGCTGCTTTACAGGGCTTGCGTTTGTTTACATTTAAGAACGCTCCCTCAAGTTCTAGCAAACAAAATGTTTATGAGACACAGTTAATAAATTTGGCTCATGTATCTGGCAGATGGAGACTGGACAGAATTTCCCGGTTCACTTACTGACTTTGTCAGGAAAGACGCAGTCCAGGTGAAACACTGGCGGCTGCTCAGAAGGTGGAGGAGGAGAGACCGTCAGGCCCAAGGGCACAACCAGAGCCCCTCGGGGCGAGCCAGGCTTTCCGGGCTGTAGTGACGCACAGAACTCAGCCCTGGTCTGCCGGGCGTCTGCCCCCTCACGGCGGTGCCGCGTCCCAGCTGCTCACGTGTCCACGTTCCCGCTTCCCCTGCGAGCCGCAGGCCCCTGCACGCACCCTCCTAACTCTGGGATGTCGTCTCCCCTGCCCCGCAGGACTACGTGCTGGCCGTGGGCGCGTACCGCTCGGCCATCCAGTACCACCCGGAGCAGGAGCCCCAGCTCCTGAGCTGCATCGGCCGGATCTTCCTCCAGGTGTGAGCCGTGGGGGGGCCCGCGCGGGGGCCCGTGGGGGGGCCTGCGTGCTGTAGACATAAGAAGGAACACAGGAAATAGATCAAAGCAGACTTCTGTGACGATGAGAAGGTTTGGTCTTTTTTGGTCCTGGTCTGACTGTGCTGAGTATCGAGTCCTCTGGGCTCTGAGGTGATTAGGAAGTCAGTCGCTAGAGGTGAATTTCCGTAGATTTTCATCTGGGAAGCATCTGAGATGGATTCCTTGTCCTGTCGTAGTTAGAAGTGTGTTGACAAAACCATCAAGAATTTTACAAGGGTGAGTCACAAATTATCTGCACTCTTGCTGTAGAATTTATTTTAATTCACTTTTAGAAAAGACAAATACATCACTTTTCGACATAATCTCCTTGCTTTTCAATACACTTTGTCCATCTGTCAACAAGCTTCCGTATTCCCTCATTAAAAAATGTTTTAGGCTGAGCTGTGAGCCATGAATGCACCACTGTCTTCACGTCTTCATCAGAAGTGAATCTTTGTCCTTGTAGGGCTGCTTTCAGGGCACCAAGCAGGTGAAGGTCCAGTGGAGCAAGATCAGGACTATAGGGAGGATGCTTTAACACCTCAAAACGAAGTTTTTGCAGAGTGTGGACTGTGTGGGCAGAAGTGTGCAGACGTGCATTGTCATGCAAGATCACAACGCCCTTGGATAGCAGTCCTCTGCGTTTAATCCAAGGTTTAGTCTCCAGCTCTTCAATAAGCATCTCGCTGTAATGAGCACTGTTGATGGTTGAACCTTTTTCCTGATAATGTTCCAGTACTGGGCCTTGAGGATCCCAGAGAACTAAGCATCAGTTTTCCAGCTGAGGGTTGACTTTGGAACTTTCTCTTGGTCAGCGACGGAGGCTGTTTCCCTTCCACACTCTGCCCTTTACTCTCAGGCTCGTAGGGATGCATCCACGTCTCGTCACCGGTAATGATTCTCTTTAAGAAACGTTCACCTTCCTTAGAGTATTGGCCCACATTTTGTTTGCAGATATCCAAACACCTTTGTTCATGATCTTCCGTGAGTTGTTTCGGTACCCATCTCACACAAACTTTTCAAAACCTAAGTCTGTCGTAGATGACTTTGTTCTTCCCGTACCCTTGTTGTAAGGTTTTTGTTTTCACAGGGTTTTTATTTTTCCTGTATTTCTCATTCTGCACTTAGATCACTGATTTTCTTCCTGCTTTGAGGGCAGGAGACCTGATTCCCCTGTAGTTCCCTGTGCCCCAGGCTGTGGTTCACAGGGATGGCAGTGCAGGGGAGGGGGCTTAGCCATCAGGACCCCCGGTGGCTCTGGCTTCATCTTGCGAAGGGAGCTGAGGAGGTTTCCTTATTTGTTTGATAAGAGCGGGGTCGTGTGTACAATAGAATTCTGTATTTAGGGTCCAAATATGACTGAAGTTTGTACATTTGATGGTCTCTATCATTTCACTGGTCACAAATAACACCCCAGAAATTGATCTGGGGACTGAAATATTATACCAAAGTGTAAATGTTGTGTTTATTTAATCATTCATTTTATTTTTATCTTATATAATGCTATTCCAGGATTCCTTTCAAAGGGCACAGATGAAAAGCTGTAAGACTTGTTAACATGACCAGGGTATTAACCGTGCACTTTCTGACATACAGATAGATGCTTACATGCTGCTCTAGCCTAAATGGCTCTTTTTTTTTTTTTTAACAAAAAGTAATAATTAGTAAACGGTTACCAAAGTTTTACCCTGCCTGATACGTAATTATGTCCTCAGTATCCTAACATGACATCAGGGAACTATATATGTGGACATGGATTTAACATTTGTCACCTGAACTGACTACATAATTTTGTCAAAGCAGATTGGAGATATAAAGACAGCCGAAAAGTACTTTCAAGAGGTAGAGAAAGTAACACAGAAATTGGATGGACTACAGGGTAAAATAATGGTTTTAATGAACAGGTATGTATTTTTTTCCTTATTTTTCCTTCCAGTTTTTTTTTGTCTTTTTGTTTTGTTTTGTTTTAATTATTTATTTTATTGGCTGTGTTGGGTCTTTTTTGCTGTGCGCTGGCTTTCTTTTTAGTCGCGGTGAGTGGGGGCTACTCTTCGTTGTGGTGCGTGGGCTCCTCATTGCCATGGCTTCTCTTGTTGCGGAGTATGGGCTCTAGGCACGTGGGCTTCGGTCGTTGCAGCACATAGGCTCAATAGTTGTGACTTACAGGCTCTAAAGCGCAGGCTCAGTAGTTGTGGCTCACGGGCTTAGCTGCTCCACAGCATGTGGGATCTTCCTGGAGCAGGGATCGAACCTGTGTCCCCTGCATTGGCAGGCGGATTCTCAACCACTGCGCCACCTAGGAAGCCCTTCCTGCCAGTTTTATTGAGATATAGTTGACAGCACGGAACATGTTTAAGGTGTGCCACATGATGATGTGATTTACATACGTCATAAAGTGATGCACACAAAATGAAGACCATCCTTCATCTCACACAGGCACAAAATGAAAGATGCAGAATCTGCTGTCTTTTTTTTAATGATGGCTCCCCACCCCCACTTTTTTTTTCCATCTTTATTAGAGTATAATTGCTTTACAATATTGTGTTAGTTTCTGCTGTACAACAAAGTGAATCAGCTGTATTTATACATGTATCCACATATCACCTCCCTCCCACCCCTCTAAGTCATCACCAAGCATCGAGCATCTCTCCCTGTGCTCTGCAGCAGCTTCCCACTGGCTATCTATTTTACATTTGGTAGTGTGTATCTGTCAGCGCTACTCTCTCACTTTATCCCAGCTTCTCCTTCCCGCACTGTGTCCTCAAGTCTGTTCTCTACATCTGTGTCTCTGTTCCTGCCCTGCCACTAGTTTTCATCGGTACCATTTTTCTAGATTCCATATATATGTCTGAGCCTAGTTGTTCAAGGGGCTGGACATTGGTTTTCTGATTTCCTACACCATGTTGTTAAGAGTTTCCTGCGAAGGGCCCACTTCTTGGTTTCTTATGCAGGGGTAGGGTTGGTTGCAAGTTCATACCTCTGGACCATCTTCATCCCGCCCCCTCCCCCCAGCCCCCCACGGTAACCATGCATCTCATCTTCTCCTGAAATATAATTTTAAGTATAATTGACTTGCAACACTGCGTTAGCTCCTGTTACACAGCAGTGACTTGATATTTCTGCAGCTTTGGAGCTGATCACCAGGATCAGGCTAGTCGTGAGCTGTCCCCACACGAAGATACCACAAGAGTATCGACTGTGTTCCCCACACTGTACACTTTGGTTCCACATATAAGTGAAGTCATACAGCGTTTATGCCCTCCAGGTCCATCCATGTTGTTGCGGATGGTAAGATTCCATTCTTCCTTATGGCCAAGTAATATTCCACACACACAATCTTTATCCATCCGTTGATGGACACTTAGGTTACTTCCCTATCTTGGCTATTGTAAATAGTGCTGCTATGAATATAGGGTGCATGTATCTTTTCTAATTAGTGTTTTTGTTTTCTTTGGATAAATACCCAGGAGTGGGATTGATGGATCATATGGTAGCTCTACTTTTAGTTTTTTAAGGACCCTCCATACTGTTTTCCACAGCGGCTGCAGCAGTTTACATTCTCACCAGCAGTGCAGGAGGCTCCCTTCTTTCCACACCCTCGCCACTTGTTATTTGTGTTTGTTTTGCTGATGGCCATTCTGACTGATTTGACGTGGTATCTCATTGTGGTTTTGATTTGCGTTTCCCTGATAATTAGTGATGTTGAGCATCTTTTCATGCATCTCGCCATCTGTATGTCTTCCTTGGGAAAATGTCCATTCAGGTTTTCTGCCCATCTTAAATCAGGTTTTTGTTTTGATGTTAAGTTGTATGAGTTCTTTGTATATTTTGGACATTAACCCCTTATCAGATATTTCATTTGCAAATATCTTCTATTCAGTAGGCTGCCTTTTCATTTTGTTGACAATTTCCTTTGCTGTGCAAAAGCTTCTTGGTTTGATGTAGTCGTGGTTGTTTATTTTTGCTTTTGTTTCCCTTGCCTGAAGAGACAGATCCAAAAAAAATATTACTAAGACTGACGTCAAAGAATACTGCCTATGTTTTCCTCTAGGAGCTGTATGGTTTTAGGTCTTATGTTTAAATTTTAAGTTCATTTTGAATTTATTTTTTTGCATGGTGTGAGATTGCAATCTAGTTTGATTCCCTTGAATGTAGCTGTCCTGTTTTCTGAACATCATTTATTGAAGAGTTTGTCTTTTCCTCATTGTATATTCTTGCCTCCTTTGTCATAGATTAATTGACATATATGTGTGGGTTTATTCAGGTCTTCTGCCTATTTTTTAATTTTTTTTTGACGTTGAGTTGTATGAGCTGTTTGTATATGTTGGATGTTAACCCTTTATTAGTCACATCGCTTGCAAATATTTTCTCACATTCAGTAGGTTCTTTTTTCGTTTTGTCAAGGTTACTTTTGCTGTGCAAAGCTTTTAAGTTTAATTAGATTCCATTTGTTTTTGTGTTTATTTCCATTGCTTTAGAAACAGATCCAAAAAAATTGCTATGATGTATATCAAAGAGTGTACTATATTTTCCTCTAGGAGTTTTATGATTTCTGGTCTTATATTTAGGTCTTTAATCCATTTTGAATTAATTTTTGTGTATGGTTTGAGGTAGTGTTCTAATTTCATTCTTTTACATGAGGCTGTCCAGTTTTTCCAACACCACTTGAAGAGACTGTCTTTTCTCCATTGTATATTCTTGACTCCTTTGTTGTAGATTAATTAACCATAAGTACGTGGGTTTATTTCTAGGCTTTCTATCCTGTTCCATTGATCTGTATATCTGTTTTTGTGTCAGTACCATACTGTTTTGATTACTGTAGCTTTGTAATATAGTCTGAAGTCAGGAAGCCTGATTCCTCCACCTCCATTTTTCCTTCTCAAGATAGTTTTGGCTATTCAGGCTCTGTTGTGTTTCCATACAAATTAAAAATTTTTTGTTCCAGTCTGTGAAAAATGACATTGGTATTTTTATAGGGATTGCATTGAACCTGTAGATTGCCTTAGGTGGTATAGTCATTTCAACAATATTACTTCTTTCAATCCATGAACATGGTATATCTTTCCAGCTGTTTGTGTCATCTTCAGTTTCTTTGGTCTGTGTCTTATAGTTTTCTGAGTGCAGGTCTTTTGCCTCCTTAGGTAGGTTTAGTCCTAGGTATTTTATTCTTTTTGATATGATGGTAAAAGGGACTGTTTTCTTAATTTCTCTTTTGATAGTCCATTGTTAGTGTACAGAAAGGCAACAGATTTCTATATATTAATTTTCTTTTGGAAATTGGATGGACTACAGGGTGAAACAATGTTTTTAATGAACAGGTATGTATTTTTAAGGGAAATCTGAGAAAACATTCAATTAAGTGTAAACCCTGTGCAGGGAGTGTGCTCTCCCCTCTGCATCCTGTCCTGGGTCTCCTGAGACTCAGCACAGCAGGGGCCCAAGAAGTGTGTTTTCTAGAGTTGCAGTTGGGTTCTTTTAGTCGTGAAAGCTAATTTTAAGATACTTTTCCCCTAATTTTTTGAAGTACTGCTTTATATTGCCCCCATTTTCAACATAAATTTGTATGAATTTTACTATCTTTAGTGCACCAACCATTTTAATTGCTATGTTTTGGTGTCTGTGATTGCTTTTGAGTAAAACAGACCATAATGAAGTGAGGCTCTGTGTGGGTTTCCATTCATTAACGTGAAGCTTCCACCCAGAGTGAAACTCACACAAGATCAGAAAGTGAAGGTGAAGCAGGGACTGGGTTTTACAGCAGGAAGTGATTTCAGGTGAGGTTATGATGTGCTAGATTAACAGACATCAGACCCACTGCAGTTTGCTCCCACAGTCCCCTGCCGCCTCCAGAAAACACCACCTCCCCCCACCCCTGCGGTGGTTCCAGGAGAGCCCCGCATCCTGACTTCCCTGGATAATCCATTATGTTTCGCTTATTCCCAGAGCTTTCCTTCACCTCGGTCAGAATAACTTTGCTGAAGCCCATAGGTTCTTCACAGAGGTCCTAAGGATCGACCCAGCAAACGCAGTGGTAAGACACCCCAGCAGAGTAGCCCACACCCGTGCCACCCTGCCCCCACGTCCACGGGCGTCAGACACTCTCACGGGAGTTGGGGAGGATCTCGGCCCCTGCACAGCCCCATCCAGTCCCGTGTGTCCCCCCAAGGCCAACAACAATGCGGCCGTGTGCCTGCTCTACCTGGGCCGGCTGAAGGACTCGCTGCAGCAGCTGGAGGCCATGGTCCAGCAGGACCCCCGGCACTACCTGCACGAGAGCGTGCTCTTCAACCTGACCACCATGTACGAGCTGGAGTCGTCGCGGAGTCTGCAGAAGAAGCAGGCCCTGCTCGAGGCCGTGGCCAGCAAGGAGGGGGACTGCTTCAACACGCAGTGCCTCAAGCTGGCCTAGGCCCGCCTGACGGCCCAGTCTGCTGTCTGTGAGCCGGCCTCCTCCCTCCGGCCAGGCCAGTCCAGCTGTTTGCACACACGGGGGGTGAATACAGCACGGGGGGGGGGCGTCCAGGACACCTCAGCCCCTCCCATGCATTCCCGGAAGCTGACCTGCTTCCTGTGTTACACTGAGCCACGTAACAGAATCCGTTCCCCCCCCCCCCCCCCGGAGGTTCTAGAGGATTCGTAGGCGAGGGGAAGAGAGGCCACTCACCCCCCCCCATGTCCCAGAGCTGCTCACCTGATCCTTTTCCAGCCCGTGCGGATCACCTCAGATGAGCCGGGTGAAGGGTGAACGAATCCATCCTTCTGTGTTTTTACATCACGGGGAGCAGGGGCGGGGCTGCGGGGGCGGGGCAGTCCAGAGAACACGGGGCCTCCTAGTGCACAGAACAGAGGGTGAGCGCTTACCGTGGGGACACGCCAGGGAGGCCACGTGTTCCCTTAGAGGCGAGGGTCAGGGCAGCTGCAGTCCTGTCTACGTGCTCACTCCTGCTCCTCAGGTGTCTCAAGTACCTGGACATTTTTTCAGTTCACTAAAGACCTCTGGCAGAGGCCCTTTAAAGACCTAGCTCTTGGGCTTCCTAGGTGGTGCAGTGGTTAAGAATCTGCCTGCCAATGCAGAGGTCACGGGTTCGATCCCAGCTCCAGGAAGATCCCACATGCTGCAGAGCAACTAAGCCCGTGTGCCAAAAAAAAAAAAAAAAAAGACCTAGCTCTTCTAATACATTTTAAAATGGAATTCACTTAAAAGATTCTGACATAAACATTTATTGCATAAAGCAAAGTGAAGCTATATTTCTGGTCATCGTTGTAATATAAAAACACAAATGCAGCATGTACTGGGCAGATAGTATCAACACAGTTGTTGAAATACAGGTTAATTACACATTGAAGTAGGAGAAAAAGATGAGACCACCGAAAGGACTGTGGGATACCAAGGTTATAAAATCGTTTCTTTTCAAAAAAAAAAAAAAAATGAGAATGTCTTATGTTTCAAAAGCCCCAAAATATGCCATTTTCATTTCTTCACCTTAACGGTCTTCCTTCACATCTGGGGGGGGTTGATGATAAGCAAGGCTCCACCTCCACCTTTTTTTGTTTTTTTTGATTGATCGATTGGCTGCACTGGGTCTTCATTGCTGCGCGCGGGCTCTCTCTAGTTGGGTGAGCAGAGACGACCCTTCATTGCAGTGCTCGGGCTTCTCTTTGCGGTGGCCTCTCTTGTTGAAGAGCATGGGCTTCAGTAGTTTCCATCTCCACCTTGAACGTGTGGGGCGGGAGGCGTCTGTGCAGATCCCCGTGGAAGGTCTCGGAATCTCCTTCCCGGGCCAGCTGTGCACAGAGCAGGTCACGCTGCACAGGCTCCTGGGAGACGGGAGCCAAACCAGTCAGGAACTGGACTCCACGTTCCCCAGTAACGCGCACCCCAGACACACCCTCCCCCACCCCCCATCCCCTCCAGGGGCGTCAGGCAGGGGAGACACGGAACCACTGCCGTCGGGGCTCCGTCCGGCTGGGGTACATTTACACATCCTCCAAGGCAGAGCGGGAAACACCGCCCTGAGTGTCTGTAATTTGTCTAGTTTACACTCCGTTTTCCTTTATCGTAAATCTTTTAAAAATTTAAATGCGCAAGTAGTGCTATGTGAGGTGGCTCCAGCCCTGCTCCCAGGGGAGGAGGCTGGGCCTGCACCCGCACCCAGGGTCCCAGATCCAGGCTGCCTCGGCCCATCACACGGACTCCTGGAGGCACCCAGAAAGCTCTTCCCCCGGTCTCCCCAAAGCTCCCAGGTTGAAGCCCTCACCCCAGCACGGCCATCGGTGGAGACGGACCTTTAAGGAGGGGACGCGGGTGAGATGTAGTCATGAGGGTGGGCGCCCAGGGACACGTATGGAGAGGAAAGGCCATGTAAGGACACAGCCAAGGACGAGGCCTGGGAGGGACCAGCCCTGTGGCACCTGGGCCTCAGACCTCCAGCCCCCAGAGCTGCCGTCTGTGGTGTTTGTCACAGCAGCTGAGCTGACACCCAGACATCTGGGGACGTGCTCCCCACTCCCCTCCCTGTGGGCGCCCTTTGGGGGAGCAGGGCCCCCACCACCACTCACCTCTGCCCTTCCTTGACCCGTGTGCTGGAGGGCACGAGGCAGCCTGTCCACTGTGGTGTCCCGAGGCCTGGGACAGCATCTGCACCTGCTGAGGCCCCAAGTGAATGAGCCCGCGCACAGCACCCCCGCCCCCCACCAGCCACGCTCACCAGGCGGGAGGCGGGGCTGTGCCGTCGGGGAAGCCGACAGTCGATGAACCTGCCCGGAGCACACGCTGAGACCTGGCTCCTAGGAGCAGCAAGAGATGGGGCACTTCTGGAAAATAAATTGGCAACTGAGTCAAAAATCTTTATGACAGGGGAGTGTCTTCATTAATAATTGCCACATACTCCTAAGACACGTTTATGCGAGAACACACTGTTTAAAAAGTTAATGACATATGTGGACCATAGAAAAATGGTACAAATCAACCCGTTTGCAAGGCAGAAATAGAGACACAGATGTAGAGAACAAACATGTGGACACCAAGTGGGGAAAGCGGGAAGGGTTGGGGGGGAATGAATAGGGAGATTGGGATACCAAACTGTACACTCTACATATATGAAGTTTATTGTAAAAATAAATACCAAAAAAAAGTTAATGATGTGGACAAGTACTCAAATGTACACCTACAGGATACATGCACATGGTGATAGGACTCGAGAACTAATACTAGATGTTAAACTACAGTCACAGGAAGGATGGGCGTGAAGGCATTTTTATTTTCCTGTCTATGCCTCCCACCTTCATATTTTTCCACATAATATGTGTTTTGTTTTTATAACCAGAGGAAAAAAAATCAAAATTGGTAAATGTTTTGCCTTTAAAAGATAAAAAGTGATGTAAAAATGATAGTGAAAGTGTGACGTGTTCTATGATTGAATATATACAGCAATTAAAAGGAATGACCTGGATGTACGTTAACATGGACGTACCCAAAACCTACCTGCTCCAGTAGTCAAGACCAGGATGTTATATACAGTGAAATACCATACAGCGGCAGGAACCACGTGGC
Source organism: Hippopotamus amphibius kiboko (assembly GCF_030028045.1). NCBI lineage: Eukaryota > Metazoa > Chordata > Mammalia > Artiodactyla > Hippopotamidae > Hippopotamus > Hippopotamus amphibius. Next base: position 147,160,102 of record NC_080192.1, on the reverse strand, counting down.
TCAGTGACTGTCCCGGGGAGCGGGGGTGGACCTGGGAGACTCACCGTGTCTGCAGACGGCTAGTGCTCTTTTTAGAACAGTGCTTTATTTTATTCTGTATGCTTTCTCTCAACTTCCGGAAGAACAAAGTAATCGTCGCCTGGTTTAGGATGGCTCCCACCGCTGCAGCGGAAGACCAGCTGGTCCCTCTGGGTCAGACGTCACCTCACAGGAGTGGTCGGACAGCCCCGTGCTCCTGGGGCCTCGCCGGCCCGCGGAGAACTTGGGTCTGGCAGCGGCAGCGCAGACGGGCAGCGCGGGCGGCGCGGGGCTTTCCAGGCTCCCCGGGGCCTCCTGGGCAGTTTGCCCGCCCGCAGGGGCCGGGGAGGAGGGAGCACTCGGGAGTGAGGGGGGCCGAGTGAGGAGGAGGGCCGTCTTGACCACCGGGCTCGGCGGCAGCGCCCATGCTGCTGGCCCACAGGCGCCCAAGATCCAGCACCCGCGAGGGGCCGCGGCACCCTGTGTGACTGGGAAGTAAGACCCATTGGGAAGACGGAAATGCTGAAACCCATACCATGGACTCAACAGCCGCTGACAAAGTTAGTCTTCCTTCTACACACACGTTAACAAGACGTAGTGTTACCGAAACCAGAATCTTGGATCTAGACGTTCTGGGGGCCGCACACGAGGTTGTAAAGTGCTTCTGGGGCGTGGCTGGGGCCCCTCAGGGGTAAAGGGGGCGACAGCATCTCCTTCACACGCTGCCTCGGAACTGCTTAGGGTCAGAGACGCGTGCATTCACGTGCTGTGAGCTCACACGCATGCGCCCACACACGCACACACAGACAGGCTGTGCAGGACCTGTCCCTCAAACAGACGCTGGAGCCTGGGGCAGCCCCTCTGTCCCCGTGAGGCTGGCCCAGGGCCGCAGCGGCTACGCGTCCTGGACCCACGCAGGACACGCTCCCAAGATGTGCGTGAGGACCAGGCTCGGCCAGCACGGAGCTGGGCTGGCACCCGAGACGCCGGCCCCCACCTGGAGGAGAGGGGCGTCCGCTCAGTGAGGTCAGACAGGCCACTGGCACTGTGATTCACGGCGGCTCCCAGGCACGGCCTTGGGTCAGCTCACCTGGTCCTCACCACCAACCCCAGTGACTCCAGACAGCATGGGGATGGGCGAGGCGGGAGAAGACCCGCTTGGCTGGGAAGACAACAGGACAGCCCCCAGAGGACGCCCCCTCGGAGACGGCACAGATCTGGGCCAGCACACGACACATGCACCCGGGGCAGCCACGTGTGGACAGAGAGCAGGGTGGACTCGGCCACTGGTCGGGAGCCTTCAACCAAGGGTCCTTTAGGAAGGACGTGAGCCGCGTGCACCTGCGCGGGGGCGTCGGGCATCCAGGGACCCGCAGGCACAACAGACACGTTCCTGGGGCAGAACCTGCAGGGTTGGCGGCGACGGGCAAAGGATTTTGGTTTCAGAGACGGTGCCGTCCAGCAGGGCGACAACCCAGGGCCCCTGGGAGAGGCAGGGATAGCGTCCAGGGCCCACTCCTGCCCCCACAGGTGTGGTGGGTGCCCCGCAGCCCCACCACCCAGGGTCAGCCTCCCGCCCCACTGGCACCGCGGATGGGAAGCTCACCCCTCCCGACCCCGGGGTCTCATCTGAAAGATGGGGACAAGACTGGGTTACCCTCCTGAAGCTACTGCAGCAAATCAGTGCAGATGGGGCAGCTGGACGCCACCCCAGCCCCCGTCTCACGTTCAGGCCAGCCGCGTGCACCTCCCGCTGCTGCAGCGCCCGCCTCAGTCCTCAAGGGTCCTCACGTGGCAGCTGCCTCTGTGGCTCCTCCTCTTATAAGGACCCCAGGCCTCGCTTCAGGGCCCGCCCTCATCCAGGAGGACCTCACTGAGAGCCTTAGCCAATCACGTCTGCAAAAACCCTCTTTCCAAATAAGGTCACATTCCTTGGTTCCAGCTGATGTGAATTTTTGGTGGTTATTATTCAACCCACAGCACCTGCTGGCAGCGCTAGAGCGTGAAAGCAGGCTTGTCAAATACCGGGCACAACCTGCCGTGCTCTGGGTCCTCCTGGACGCCCCCTCTGCCCTACACCCTCTGCAGACCCCCAGGGAGTGTGCCCCCGCCCTGGCTCTGCCGGTGTGTCCTGTGTGCCCCTCTCTGTGTCCTGCGGGGGCGAGCAATAATGTCGGGGCCCCCACGTCCGGCTTCACCACACGGACATCAGGATGAATTAACGATGGAGCCGGCCCAGAAACACAGGTGCGAAAGCAAATCGCATTGGTTTCAATGATGTGTCCTTCCCGGGCTCCAGTATCACTCCAATGAGATTCTATTTGGGCTTTAGAACCAGGGATTTCTTGGAGGAGTTTGTGCAAAAAACAAACACAAGCATTTTCAACCTGGAAAATACAAGACAAGAAAGTACAATAACAAAGGAAGACAAAGGAGGGGGTCTGAGTGGAGGGCTTCCTTCCTTAGAAAAGCAGACCTCGTTCCAGAACAGGCCCCGGGCGCTGAGCCGCAGGACACGCCAGCCCAGACCCACCCACCTGGGGGTCCTCCTCCCAGTGGGACCTGGCCACCACCGCCTTTACGAGGACGCTTTGAGAAATAACGACTTCCTCGGGCAGAGACCTGAGAACACCTGGAAATTGAGAGAAGCAGCACCCGCTCCCCGGGACGCCGCCGAAGGTCCTCCCACCCCAGCAGGGCCCGGCTGCACCGACAAGCGGCCCCAGCCCCCCAGGCTCCTCCCCTGCCCCCAGCAGGCCCCCTCCCGCCTCGGGGCCCCCAGGCAGACGGTGGGAAGGACGCGGGGCGCCGGCGGCCCCTCGTGCAGGGCTGGGGTGTGCACGGGCACATACACTCACACTCACACACACTCAAAACGCTGTTCACGTCAGATTCCCCCCACGTCCTCGTCCGCACGAGCAGGGCTGTGTGATTAAGCGCCGCGGACCTGCTGCCCGCCGGCCGCTCACCGGGAGCTGAGGCCCCGCCCCGCCCCCGGCTCAGCGAGGCGCTGCGCGCAAGGCTGGGGCCCTGGACCCGCAGAAAGACCCCGGACTGCTCTTCCCGGGGCAGCTCTTCAGCTTCTGCTGCGGGGGGGCCGCGGACCGAGTGCCCCCTCCCCCCGCCGCTGGCGCACGTGCTGCGGCCGGGTCCCGGGGGGGGGGGGGGCGGCATCGGGAGGTGGGGCCCGCGAGGGGTCCGGCCCCGAGCTGCGAGAGATGGGGGTCCGCTGCGTCCTGCGCTGGGGCCGGGGCGGCCGAGGCCGGGCCCCGCGTCGGGGTGGCCCCCGGCCCGGAGCCGCCGCTTCTCGCGCGGGAAGCGCGCCCGCCGCAGAGCCGCGCGGCCCCCCGGGCCCGGCAGGAGCGGCCACCCGCGAGGACGCGGGGCGCGCTGCTCCGACCCGGCTCCGGGGCCGCCCCCTCCCCGGCGCCCCGAGGCCGGACCCGGGCGGCGAGCAGGTGTCTGAGGCCCGGGGAGGCGCTCCCGCAGCATCGCGTGGCGGAGAGGCGCGGGGCTGCTCGCCACCAGCACCCCACCCAATCCCCCCGGCCAGGAACCGCTGCGGGGCGTCCACCGCGCGGAGGACACCCGGCCGCACCCCTCCCCGGCGGGAAGCCGGGCAGTCACCCCCCCCAGTACTGGGGTGTCCGGGTGAGGCTCGGCACCGCGACAAGGACGAGAAGATGACGCCCCCCCGCAGCATGAGGCTGGGGCGCCCCGTCGCCCACAGGCGCTCCCGCCGGCGCTGCGCGTCCTCAGCCCCTGGGACACGCGCGGGGTCCGGGTCCAGGGGCGGCCGAGGCCGACCACGTGGGCTGAGCCTGGTCAGAAGCCGGCGTCAGCCCCCCCCCGCCCCCTCCCCGCCAGCCTCCGCGTGCCCTCTCCCCCCCACGCCCCCAAGGAGACATGCGCCAGGAGGGACAGGGATGCTGGCCCCGGGGGGACGCCCCTCCTCGCTCGCCTGAGGCCAGCGCGCCTCCGCGCCTCTCCCTGCACTTCCCGGAGCGGGTGCACGCCTGGGGCGGCCTCCCTACTGCCCTTGTTTGCACGTCTGTTGTTCATTTATCCATATCCTTCTTTTACTTGCTTATTGCCTTTTTTTTAAGCTCTTTATTGGAATATAACTGCTTTACACTGTTGTGCCAGTTTCTGCTGTACAACAAAGCTATATGTATACACATATCCCCATATCCCCTCCCTCCCGCGACTCCCCCCACCCTCCCTATCCCACCCACGTCATCACCCATCATCGAGTTGACCTCCCTGTGTTATGCAGCAGCTTCCCACTAGCTATCTATTTTACGTTTGGTAGTGTATATATGTCAGTGCTACTCTCTCATTTCCTCCCAGCTTCCCCTCCACCGCACACCACCCCTATGTCCTCAAGTCCGTTCTCTACATCTGCATCTCCATTCCTGCCCTGTCACTGGGTTCATCAGTACCATTTTTTTAGATTCTATGTATATGCGTTTCCATACGGTATTTGTTCTTCTCTTTCTGGCTTACTTCACTCTGTATGACAGATTCTGGGTCCATCCACCTCACTCCAAATAACTCAATTTCTCTCCTTTTTATGGCTGAGTGATATTCCATTGTATACATGTGCCCCATCTTTATCCCTTCATCTGTTGATGGGCAAAGGGGACCCTCCTGCACTGACGGACTGTAAGTTGGTGCAGCCACTACGCAGAACAGTATGGAGATTCCTTAAAAAACTGAAGACAGAACTACCATATGACCCAGCAATCCCACTCCTAGGCATATACCCTGAGAAAACCGTAATCCAAAAAGACACATGCACCCCAATGTTCACTGCAGTACTATTTTCAACACCTCCTTAAATGAAGGTTAAGTCCACCTGCACTCAGGACAAGTCCTCCTGAGGAACCGAGGAGCTGTCTGGGACTTGTCAACAATTTGGTCAGAACGAATGTCTCCTCCCAATTCCCTAAGGACCACCACCAGCTGCTGGGTGTCAACCTCTGCTTTTCCTGAGCCTGGGGGGAACCGGATGCTTTTCCTGAGCCTGGGGGGAACCGGAGGGTGGGAGGAGGGAGGTGGGAGAGTGGCGGGTGGGAGGTGGCCGGTGAGGGGCATCTGCTGAGTGGCAGGGAAGCCACACGAGACAGACAGCAGGCTGCACCTGGGCTTCGTACATAAAGCTGACGCATGCTGGTGACATCAGTATCCGAAACGTTCATGTTTTAAAGCGCTACTTGGATGCAAGAATTCAATCTAGCAGCCATGTTTTCTTAACCAAAAAGGAGGACACGTGGCCTGCTGATGTGTGGCTGGGGACAAGGCCTGAGAAACGGAGACCAGCAAACAAACGGAGATGTGCGGTGGTCACGCCCCTGGCCCCCCACCCCCCGCCCTTCCTGCTTCCCCCTGATGAGACCACCACACCCCTTCACTCTGCAAGAGGCCGACTTAGGAGCCCTGACACTGCGAGCTCAGAACGAGAGGCTGGTGGCTGAGAACTCTTACTGAAAGGGCAGCACGCAGAGCTCCACCCGTTCTCAATCCGCAACACTCTCTGGAGCGTGTGGCCGGGAGGACGCCTCCCACAGCAGCCGCTTCGCGGAGGCCGGGGAGCTGCCCTGCTCGCTGAGCGATGCCTGCAGAAGACGCCTGCAGAAGGGGCCGCCCTCACTCCGAGCTTTCCTATCATCCGGAGCCCTGTCAAGGGGGGGAAGAGGAGGAGGAGGAGCACACGGAGCCCTGGGGGCGGTGGCGTTATCTCCGTGCTGCAGCACACCCGTTAACCCTCAAACCCGGGTTTCCTCTGTGCCGTGGACACATGCCCCCAAGACCAACGTGGAAGTGAGAGCAGACCACTTTTTTTTTTTTAATTTGGCCGTGCAACACGCGGGATCTTAGTTCCCCAACCAGGGATGGAACCCGGGTCCCTTGCAGTGGAAGCGTGGAGTCTTAACCACGGACCACCAGGGAAGTCTCGACAGATCACTTTTAACATGAAGATTTTTAATCCAGCTTAAAAAAAATACTTAAAGCAAATGGCCCTTCAACTATGAGGTTAATTTAGGGTTTTTCTATGATTATAACAAATTAGTTATAATTGTATCTCAAAACTATTAACGAAAAAAACAATGTACAAGTTTTCCTGTTAGAATTCAAAGGCTTGATTGTAAAAGAGATCTACTGTAGAGAGTTTAACCTGGAAATCTCACATGGAACAAGTACTAACCCAGATAAAATAAAAATTCACTGTACACACACGCGATCACACAACGGATCGAAATGGGGTGATTTTAAGGAACCACATGCACCAGAACATAAGGTGACTCCAAGCCACAAGCGTAATACGAAGGCGGCTGCTTTATTTTGCACAAGAAGGTGGCATAATCAAGTGAGTGTCCCCCTCACATGCCAGCTCCTCCCCAGGACACCCCCCCACCCGGCTTCCCCTGTGTTTGGGAGAAAAGAGTCTTCTCTCTGGCCAGTCCTGTCATCCACTGTCACCCCTCTGCACAGGGCAGGCCTGGCCTCGCCTGGTATCCGCTTAAAGTCCAAGAGTCGGGTCCAGATGGGGCAGCTAAGTGGCTACATTTGGGGAGCTGAAACTCACTGGGTCAGAGCTGAAGGCACAAGTGACGAGGGCCACTGACCACGGATCCTGAATCAGAGAAAATGAACCACCCCAGATTTGCACAGGTGCTTCCATGAGCAAACAGTTCTACAGCTACTTCCATGAAATCGTCTTCTGATCAAACAAGCTTGCAGAGGAAAGCTCACCCAGCCGCACGTCTACAACACCAAAGCAAGGTGAAAACGACAGATCTGCTGCTGCCATCGGGTCCGGGACCTTCACAAGGGGGCACCGCTAGGCCCTCTGCGCCAGGAACTCCAGGTACTGCCCCCGGGCCTCGAAGTGGTCAGCTGGCCGGTTGTACGCCGTCCACACCGGGTCCCCCACAAACAGCCGCATGGCCTTCACGTAGTTCTAGGAGACACACGAGCACAGCAGCCCTGGTTAGGCCAGCGGTGGCAGCAGCGCCCCGGCTGTCTGCTCCCTGCGTCCTAGCGCTCTCTCACACCTGATCCTCTGAAGGGTGGTGTCGGCGCCACGGCGGGAAGGCCTCGCGCTCGGGCAGCCAAGGCGCCTGCAGCTCCAGCTCGGCGCGGACCCACACCCTCCACAGACACACCGGCCCGGAGGCCTGAGAGCGCTGCCCCCGCCCGGGGGTCCCACCTCCCCTCCTGCGTCCTCTGGTACGGGTTTCCCACCAATGAGCAGGGAGAGCAGCCCGCATCACAATCAGGAACGTGCACACCTGTCCCCCAGGGCTCACGTTCAGGAACTTGTGCTACAGGCGCGCCCGCACGAGCACAAGTGGCGAGCGGGCGAGGTTATCACCAGAGCACGTTTACAGCAGCGTGAAAGCCGGACACTCTTCAGGGCCCCTCAATGGAATAAAGTAGGGCACGTCCCACAGTGGACACAGGCAGCTGTAAACAGGAACGAGGCCCTTTACATCCTGAAATTAAACGCCCCAAAGCAGAGCAAGCAGAACAAAGGAGAAGACAGCCCCACCTGCGGACGCCGGCTCCCTCCTGTGCCCAGGGCACGAGCACTGGCTCCCACTGGCCTGTGCTCGCTCGAAGGAGCGAGGGGGGGGGGGGCTCTCTCTAGGGAGATTTTTAAGAACTAATACTGGTTACTTTTAGGCACAGACACTGGGGGCCGGGAACAGGGGTGACAGGGTGACTTCCTTGCACACCCTCTCACAGTCCTGAGTTTTAAAGCAAGTGCATTCATTTCCTATTCAAAAATCATACTTAAATCTCAGGTTAGTCCAAATCACACGCAGAGAACCTAAGAGCACCCCACCCCTGTTCCTGTCACTGGTCTCGATGCCTCTAGTGCAAGACCATTCAGGCCCAGCTGAAATGCTCTTAAAATGAGGAAGGAGCCGTGACCCTGGACCCTCACAAAGCCGGAGCCCTGGACGAAGGCCTCCTACTGGCCTATTTCCACCTGCCCCGGGCCCCAGCCCCATGGATCCCCCGCCACTCGCTCAGAGGCGGCATCCTGACCGCGCACCGCAGGGCTGAGCGTCCGACGTCCGTGCAGAGCAGACCGGGGCCCACCTTCTCGTCCAGCGTGAAGCGGTGGTACATCCCGGCAGGGAGAGTGATCATGTCCCCCTTCTCCATGAAGATCCGAATCCACCTGTCCTCTCTGTCCCGCACGTCAAAGTACCCGCTGCCGTCCAGGATGTAGCGGATCTCATCATCCAGGTGCAGATGCTCCTCGTAGAACATCTTAATCTAGAGCAGGAGGGGCTCTGTGAGCTGGAGACCGGGGCTGAGGTGACAGACACACTCCCCACAAAACAAGAAATATCACCATACGTACGCAGGGGCAGGAGCGAGGATACCGTATGAAACCTATCAGTGAACCAGCAGAAAGAGAACGAACACACAGCACTTACCATGTGCCAGGCAACGTTCTCAAGAGTTTATATTAATAACTCAGGTGCTCTGTCACCCCATCTGACCTGTGACAGATGTGGCTCAGAGAGGCTAGGTCACCAGCCCCACATCACACAGCTTGGGGGTGTAGAGCTGCCTCCCACAGACATCCTGCCTCCTGCACCACACGCAGCAGTCACGCGGACCACACACCATCACGTGCTCACACAGACACACCATCACGAGATCACGTGCACACAGCAGTTGTGCTGATCACACCAGCAGATCAGAAGTCATGTGTACATCTGAGGAAGGCACCCACCACCTCAATAATCAGTTCCTACTTGTCCAAATCTACTTCTGTGTCTTCTAGGCCTTTATCCCTCTAACTTTGGATAACAAAAATATTCAAATATGCACAGAAGTTGAAAGAATTTTACACTAAATGCCCATTAACTCGCCTTGTTACCATCTCCATCTCTCCGCTCCCTACGCAGGAGAGTTTTAAAGCTTTACTCATATCATGTCTACACGGTTCTGGAAAATCCACAGACGTCTGGAAAATCACCACTTACAATGAGAGTCAAGCACGCTGACACCTCACTGTCAACCTCGTGGGCTGGTGAGGCCGTGGGGACACTGCTAGGGGCCCACAGCCCCCGGAGGGGGCAGCACACCTGAACATGCACTGACTCCTCGCCCCTTGTAGGGACACACCTGAAGATATACCTCCAACAACATAAAAGTAAATACGCACACGTTACTCTTTGCTGCATTATTTGTAGCTGGAGGCGGGGCAGGAGATGTGCCTTTTGTACAGTTTTGATTTTAGAACCTAGTTATGTCTTACAGAGTCACAAATAAAATTAAAACAAGCTTGGAGGCAGGGGAGACCTTAAATCTGAAATCAAGCAATACGCTCATAACCCCAGAAGGAAGAGAAAACTCATCTAAGCAACTTCCAAACATATAACTCTGACTACGTCGTCGGTCTGAGACAGGACCACCACCCACGGGGGAGAACACAGCTGCACGGGACAGGCCTCCCTACCGCTGCGGGCGCCACCCCGGAACCGCGTGTGTGGAAGGAGCTGGGTTCTCACCGCGGGAGGAGAGAGACCCGAGTGCATACAGACTGAGAAGTCCTGCGGAGTCTGACCGGAGTCAGAGGTACCAGTGTGAACCCGCGGCTTCACACGCGCGCACGTACACACACACACACACACACACACACACACACACTCTCTCACACTCTCTCTCCCTCTCTCTCTAGGAAGGACCTGGGGCACCGGCCCTAGAGCAGCAGTGAGGGCGCCGAGCACCCTGCCTGGGTTTCCAAGTCCTGGTGAAAGGTCCTGGAAGAACCGCGGATTCCAGGGCGGGGTCAGTGGAAGAGCCTGGAACACGTGGACCCAAAAGCACAGGAGGGCAGGGGCCACCGAGAGGGGCGTCCGCTGGCCAAGTCCGCTACAACCTGAATGTCAGAATGGCTCATGGCAGGAACGGACTACAGCCCATGAGGAAAACAAGACTCCGTGAGCCGTACTGATGTAAATCAATGGGGGAGAACGCAGAGGCCCACTCAGTGCAGGCGCATGACGGCTGGGAGGGCACCGTTTCACGCTGACAGTGATGCTGATTTGGGCAGGGATCATCAAGGTTTACTAAAAACACCCATCAACGTTTGATAGAACACACAATATTCACAGCTGACAAGTAACTCCCCACAAACTTCTTGTTCCTTACAATGGGACAAAATGGTCACAACAAAGAAACCTGATGGGCTCCAGCTGAAGCACCTCTGGTGACAGCACGTGCCTCCCGAGGGGGTGCCCTGAGCAGACACACCATGTCTGTAGGATTCCTGCCAAAAACGCGTAACCTGAGTCTAACCACGAGGAAACCTAAGGCAAACACGAGATAATCAGACAATAAATTTGTTTTAGAAGAAAGAGAAGTCTATATCAGGAACGGGATTTTATTTCAGGAGAGAAGCTATTCTAGGAGATGGTAATGATAAAATAATCTAACTACATTTACAATATATGAGCCCCTTCCATGGAAGATAAAGCGCTGCTGAGAAGATAGGAAATCTAAAATTCCAGGTAAGAACACACCATTTAAATCTGAGAGTATCTTGTGACTCGGGAGGGCACTCAGTGAAAAATTATGTCATTTGGTAAGGTGTTACAATGTTTGTACTCTGACCAGCAAGAATAATTTGGTATAGAACAAAGGAGATAAAAACCACATGACACACCTCTGTGTAAACAGCTGTGGTGTGGCTGCACCACTTCCATTCTTAGCTCAGCGTGCTAGTGTTGGTTCACCTGCTTCTATTCTCCTTTTCAGGAATACGCACAGAAGACGTCCAAGCTGATGGAAGAGAGCCTTCCTGGCAGGTTCAGTAGGAAGAGCCTGGGACCAGGAGGACCTGGGTGCTGGGCCTGGCTTTATCAACAGGACCAGGGGAAGCGGTCCTCACCCCCTCCAGGTGTCCAATGATAAGATGAAGAGGCTAACCTGAGTGATTCAAGGCTGCAGCTTCACAGTTCAGAGCTCGGCACGATAGGAAAAGTCTTGGGACCAACACAGCTGCCAAATTTTGTCAAGAAAGAAAAATTCTAGAACAGCTACTATTGTCGGTACCATTTCACAAAGGAGTCACCTTATTCCTAAGAAAACAAAGATAATTTCAACAACAAAGCAGTCCTTCAACTTGAACACATTCGGCCTCATGGAAAATTCGGCACATCTTTTTTCTCATTTTGCCAAGGATCACTGAGTTTCTTTATTAACAGGCACTCAGGAATTACCATAAAACTAAGAACTTAAAACATCTTATGTGACTTCCACTTCCACATAAGATGGGGTAACAGAAACTGGATTTCCCCTCCCACCTCCAACAATCCAAACACACACAACATACGAACTAATGGTTTGCAAAACCCCACACACCGGGAAAGGGAAGACAGTGACCTGTGAGACAGAAAGCAGGTGAGGGGAACCCTACACCTGCTGTAGTTTACACCTTCAGAGAGCTCTCAGGCTGTGGTGCAGGGAAGGGGGACCCAGGCAGAGAACCCTGAGTCGAGGAGCAGAGCTGAGAACCTGGGGATACCAAGGGAGCTAGTGTGCAAGCGGGGTACCCGAGGAGAGAACTTCACAGAGAAAACCCGACAGACCCGCAGAGGACCCCCGCCCAGTTGTCATCTGAGGGCTCCTCAGTACAGGCACGTGTGAGGAAAACCAGCCACAGCTGGGAAGGACCATTCGGATTCTTCAGGACTGAAAGTTCCCGGCACTGACACCCATCCAGGAATAGTGCCTGTCCCACCAGTCAGACTGGAAAAACCCTGCCATTCACAGGGCTTTGTGCAGCGTGCGCAGAGGAACTGTGCTTCATTCCTGGGGAATAATTAGCTTAGCTATAGGTTGGTCTACCTCATATATCTTAAAACAAAGACCCAAAAGGATCATATTGTTTCCAATAAGCTTACATGCATTCCAGAGAAAACTCAAGAATATTTTTACCAATACAAAAATATCCAGCACCCAAGAGAACAAAATCACACTGTCTGGCATCCAATCAAAAATTACTAAAAAAAAAAAAAAAAAAAAAATTACTAGACAGGGGCTTCCTAGGTGGCGCAGTGGTTAAGAATCCGCCTGCCAATGCAGAGGTCACAGGTTCGATCCCTGCTCTAGGAAGATCCCACATGCCGCGGAGCAACTAAGCCCGTGTGCCAAAAAAAAAAAAAAAATTACTAGACATGCAAAGAAGCAAGAAAACATGACCTTTAACCAGAAGATAAATCAGTCAACCAAGACCAATGCAGACTTGAGTTTCCAGCAAACAAACAAAATGAGGAGCACTAGAAATGCTAACTATGTGGTCATTTAAAAATATTTTAAATATGATTTAAACCTCTTCACAATATAATTTACCATTTAAAAATAAAAACAATGGAGTGTGGGGTCTATAAAAGTAAAATGTCTGACAATAATAGCACAAGGATTGGGAGGGGAGAAATGGAATCATAGGGCTTTAAGGTTCTCCCAACACATGAAGCGACAGCGATTCTTGAAGGCAGGTGGAAAGTAAAGGAGGGGACTTCTGGTTTCTGGCCCAACAGGTAAAGAGCTTGGAAGTCGTCACTCCCACCCTCACAACAGGAAAACAGCTGAACAAACTGAAATCAATGACTGTTCCCAGATCCATGAGGGGACTGAGGTCACAGGACAAACTGTCACCCTGAACTCTCAGACAGAGGTGCACCTAGCGTCACAGCTGAATCAGTTCACCTAGAGCAGAAGCCTCTGGAGCCTACGCTGGTAGGAACACTCACCGGGTCATTCTGACAAACTGCAGGAAGCTGAGCGTGGACTCACCCAGTATCAAGGGGAGCCTCACAGTTCTGTGGGTTTTATATCCAGAATATAAAACTCTAAGGCAACCACTAAAACTTTTTTTTTCAATGATAAACTAACAGAAGAGAAAACAGAATCATACAAAATGCTCAGTAAGAACCAGACAAGGCAGAAAAACAGTGGTACATTTTTTAAGCAATGAAGGATACTAATAGAATTCTTATTTTAAAATATTTTTTAAAAATCAGTGGATCATATCAATATCATTATCCTGTTTGTGACATCATACTATAATTTTACATGTTAACACTGGGGAAAACTGGACAAAGTTTACAAGGGATTGCTCTGTATCATTTCTTCTAACTCTATGTGAATCTACAATTATCTCAATAAAAATTTCATTAAAAGAAAAAAACAATAAAGTATAACATTAAAAGTTACAAACATGGTAGATATCAATCCAACCACATCAATAATCAATTTAATGTGAATGGTCTAAATCCATCAATAAAGCATACAAAACAAAAAACAAAAAAAAACCCTCTAACTACATGCTGTCTACAGGAAAACCACTTTAAATATTAATACACAAATAGGTTAAAAGTGAAGATCTGGAGGAAGGAACAGCATGTTAACATTAATCAAAAGGAAGCTCGAGGAGCTACATCAGTTTCATTAGCTGACTGCAGTACAGGAAACTCACAAGGGATGAAGGCGGACACTGTGCAGTGACGAAAGGGCCACATCTCCGAGAGGACGTAACAGGCTTGAACACGTCTGCATCTAACAACAGAAGGCTGCTGCTGAACTGAAAGCAGCATCGGCCAACCAGACATAACTGACACCCACAGGCTACTTCACCCGGCAGCAGCGGCAGCGCACGGCCCTCTCAGGCTCCCACAGAGCGTTCACCACCGTGCGCCACGTCCTGGCCCGTAAAGCAAGTCTCAACATACTCACAAGGACTCGAACCATACAAGATACGTTTTCTCACTACAGCGGAATTAAGTCAGAAACCAATAAAAGACAGATCTCTGGAAAAGTCCTCAAATAACTGGAAACCAACATATCAAGAAACCTATATAGTTCAAAGAAGAAATCAAAAAGGAAGTGAATTTGAAGGTATTCTAAACTGAATGAAAATGAAAATTCCAAACAAAATTTGTGTGATGCCACTAAAGCAGCACGTAGGGGAACACTGACAGAACTAAACACCGATATTAAAAAGGAAGGAAGGCTTCGTGTCAATGACCTCAGCATCCACCTGAAGAAATTAGGGGGGAAAAAAAGAGTAAATTAAACCCAAAGTGAGTAGAAGAAGGAAAACAAAGGGTGGAATTTGAGGAAACAGAGAACAGAAAAACAACAGAAAAAGTCAATGAAACCAAAAGCTCTTTGATAAGATCAATAAAGTTGACAAACCTCTAGCCAGACTCGGGAAGAGAGAAGGGACACAAATTGCCAACATCAGGAATGAAGGAGGCAGCACTACAGAGTCTACAGATACTCTGAGGAGAGTAAGGAACAGTGCGAACACCTTTACACTGGAAACCTCACACCGCAGATGGAACTGACAAACGCCTTGAAGGACACAGAGGACCTAAGATCATTCAAGAAGACAAAGACATTCTGGGTAGCCCTACATCTAGTAAAGAAATGGAAATCGTAGCTAAAAACCTTCCTACAAAGAAAGCTCCAGGCCCACACAGCTTCACAGGTTCATCTGCCAAACATCTGAGGAAAAAATAAAACCATTTATATACACATACTCTTCCAAAAACTGAAAAGGAGGGAATATTTCTCAGCTTATTCTATGAGGCCAGCATTGCTCTGACTTAAAACCAAGATGAAGACACTAGAAAGGAAAGAAAACCTTGTGTTTATTAGTAGCAAATACAAGGATTCCCCGTTTCAAATAATTTAGGGCTCCCTCACCTTTTCTTCGTAATTTGGAAGCTTGTCTTTGCATATGGTGATGACGTCCATCCAGGAGTAGTGTCTCTCTTTCCGGATCTTCTCTAACTCCGGGTCCTTCTCATACTTGTCAGGATCCAGCTAAGAGTTTAAACGACGGCAAAAGGAGGTCACATGAATACACAGAAACAGAGAAACACTCTCCATCTCCACCTCCAATGTGATTACACTCCAGGTTTACCACCTGGTCCTTCGTCCATCCTAAACCAACCTTCCTTCCCCTCCTTTCTCTATTTCTCGTAACGGCTTTCCACGTCTCCATAACAGCCAAGAACAACCGTGTCCCGCCGCCCTTCTCTCCAACAATCCTTCCCCGGGGACTCCGGGCCCTCGGCCAGGAGCCCAGGGGACGCTCTCATGGCCTCAAGCCTGTCCAAGGGCACCCCTCGCACACACCCACACGCGTCCTGCTCCTCTGCCCCCGGTCCGCTCCGCGCGTCTAACTGCTCTCTCCACGGCATCTCTTCGCGTACTCCGCTGCCCTGGGCCGAGTCATCTCGAGCCCTCAGGGCCTGCGGAGGAAACCCAGGCTCCTTGGGCGGAGACAAGAGGCCTTGGAGCACCTGGCCCCAACGGCCTCGTCCACGCCTCTGTCCCCGTCCCCCGTTTTGAGACATCTACGTTCTGAACCAAATGCGACTATGTGCCCCTCTTCCAAAACACCTGAGGCGGCCCAGCCCCGCGCCCCTGCTGGGGAGAGCTCCCCAGGCAGGACGTCCACTGTCTCCACCTATCACAGTCCCGTCAGGGCTTTGCGGGCCCCTCTCCTCCATGAACCACACCGCTGGCGCCCCGCCGGCATGGCGATGCGCGCCTCCTTCAAGCTGCGGGCAAAGACGTCCCCGTGCCCCGCCTCGGGCTGCCGCGAAGGGCGCACGCCGGGCCTTCCCGGGCGGGGCCGCGGTGAAGGCTCCGCCCGCCAGCGCAGGGGACACGGGTCCCAGCCCCGGTCCGGGAGCGTCCCACCTGCCGCGGGGCTGCGAAGCCCGCCAGCCTCCACCACTGAGCCTGCGCTCTGCAGCCGCAGGCCCACCACGGCCAGTAAGGAAGTAAGGAAACAAATAAGTAACTTATATAAATAAATAAATAAGACGCACGCGCTGCCACACCTGCCGAGCAGCAGCCTGCAGCACACCTCAGGGCAGCAGGCAGCGAGGCAGCGGCCGCGGACCCGCGGCTCCCGCAGGCGCGCCCCTCTCGAGCGTCCGGGCGCCTGACCCCCTCCCCCGCCTCGCCCCGGCGCCGACCCCCGCCCCCGGCTACTGGGCATGCGCGGTGCGCCCCGCGGCCCGGACACCGCCCCCCGCCCCGGTCCCGCGCGGGCATGCGCAGTGCGCTCTGGCCCCCGTCCCGGCCGCGGGGCGCGCGGGCGCTCGGGGCCCTGAAGGAAGGCCTCCCCGCCCGCCCCGGCCCCCGGCCCCCGGCCCCGCGGACCTTCCAGTAGAGGACCCCGAGCCCGCGCAGCTGCTCCAGGCCGACCGGGCGCGCGGGCTCCGCGCGGTGGGGCCGCCGCGGGTCGTCGGCCGACTCGTCCATGTACCAGGCCTGCACCATGGCCAGGCCGGGGACGCCGCCGCCTGACCGCCGAGCTGCGCCTCAGCCGCTCGGGCGGGTGTGCGCGCGGGGCCTGTCCGCGGGCCCGCCCCGCCACGCCCCGCCACGCCCCTGGCCACGCCCCGGCCCCCGCCCCTCCTACCCGGCCCTGTCCCCGGCCCCGCCCCTCCTCCCCGGCCCCGGGACACGGCGGGCGCGGGAAAGGAACGCGGCGGGCACGCGCTGGCAGGTGTCCCCGGGGCCTGCCCGCCGGCTCGGGCGCTGTGCCCACGCGGAGGCGAACCTGAGGGGGGCCAAGCGCCCGCCCGTGCCCGTCAGTCAGCTGCGCGTGCAGGAGGGGGACTTGGAGGCTGGGCCTGGCCGGGACCTCAGTCACCCCGGCGGGGGCTGCTCGCCGGGCCCTGGGTTCCAGGTTGCGGCGGGGCTGGGGCAGGAATCGGGTAAAAGTCACCGCCTTAGCCCCCCACGGACACCTGGAGGGGCGGGTGCTCCGCTCTCCTTGACCATCCAGACACAGTCCCGTGAAACAATTTACACCAGCCTAAACAGTTTATAGTTTACAGCAAAGAAAGCAAATGCCAAAAAAAAAGTGATTTTGTTAAGCGTGTCAACTGTAAACGGGCACTTGCCGTGGGCACTCCCGTCCGCGTCTACATGGGTTAACGCACACGTGCTGCGGCAGCTGCTGACCTTCAGCAGCCCCTGAAGGGACTCTGGGGCGGAGATCTGGAGTGAGGCACTTTGTGCTTTGGAAAAATGGGCAGAACAGGTCTTTAGGTAGTTAGATATTTTCAGGAGCTGATTTTATGAGCCCAATGCTTGCATCCCCTCATATCTAGAAAAGCACTAAATTCTTTCATAGTGACAACTGCTCCTCGTGAGCAGCTGAGGTGGGGCACAGATGGGGCTTGAAGACAGAGCAAGTGACCCCAGAGGACCCCCAGCATCACGCAGGGTGGGATATTGTTCTCCTCTCATCCCCCCTCCCCCCCATATTTACAATGTCAGCAGTCTGCAACACTACCCTATAATCTCAGATTGTTTCCTTTTTCCCTTTTTCATCCCATCTCCTTTCCCTATATAACCTTATGTCTTAGAATAAAAACAAGCTTCCCCTTCCCAGTCCTCAAATTTCTAATCAGTGTAGCTAAGGGGAAAAACATCCAGCTGCTCAATCAGCCTGGGTTTATCTCTTCAAAGCAATCGATCAAAGAGATGAGCTTATCTCAGCCATTCACCCCAGTGTCTTTATCAGGGAATCAAGTAACTAGAACACCTGTGGGATCTAGGCTGGCCTGCTCTAAGACTGCACGTCCCCAAAGCATACAGCTGGCTCTAGAACCTCCAGAAATACTGTGTGAAGAGCACGCTTTTACTTCTGTTCTCTTGCACCCTGACTGCAAGTGCTGTGCCCACATCCTCCTTAGAGAGCCTGCCTCTCCAGCTTGTTATCTGACAATTACTGCTCATCCTCCAGGCTTCCCCGCCCCCCCCCACCAAACATCACTGCCCACTTTTCTTCTGCCCCTCAGGCTCTCTCCTTCCCCACCCTTCTCACACACCCTCGGGCTCCCAGATCCAATCATGAGCCTCTGTTCTTTTTTTTTTTCTTAATAAATTTATTTATTTATTTATTGGCTGAGTTGGGTCTTCGTTGTTGCGTGCAGGCTTTCTCTAGTTATGGTGAGCAGGGGCTACTCTTTGTTGTGGAGCACGGGCTTCTCATTGTGGTGGCTTCTCTTGTTGCAGAGCTCGGGCTCTAGGTGCCTGGGCTTCAGTCCTTGTGGCACTCGGGCTCAATAGCTGTGGCTTGCGGGCTCTAGAGCACAGGCTCAGTCGTTGTGGCGCATGGGCTTAGTTGCTCCTCGGCATGTGGGAATCTGCCTGGGCTGGGGATCGAACCCGTGTTCCCTGCCTCAGCAGGCGGATTCTTAACCCCTGTTCCACCAGGGAAGCCCAGGAGCCTCTGTTATTATCAGGAAGTTCATCACAGCCGCCCACTCCCTGTTCCCTCCGCTTGTTCCTTACCCACCCGTACCCCACCCCACCCCCAGATCTGACTCCTCTCAGGATGACCACAACACTGTGGAGTGTCCCAGAGATAACAGGTGCCGCAAAACTAACGTGGCCAAACAGAACTCTCAAGGCCCCCCGCATCTAATACCGACCCTGTAAACAGCAGCACCAGCCATCCAGGGCCTTGATCCACAAGCCTAGGGGTTCTCCTGTTTCCTCTCCCTCGCCCTCAACATCCATCCAACCTACGAGCAAACCGTGTGGACGTGACCTTCCAAACACATCACAAATCCACTCCCTTCTCTCCATCCCAGCTCCATCTGCCAGAGTATCTTCTTCACGGATGGAATTGACAACTGAAATTGACCACTATGCTCCCCTGCAGTCTGTCCTATGCAGAGCCTGTATTTAAAAACACAACCCAGATCATGTCACCTGTGGGCTTTAACCCTCCTTCCTAACTCTGTCCTGGCTCCACGGCCCACCCGCCCGCCTGCGTCGCTGGCTCCTGACCACCTCTCCTCGTCCTCCGCCCTCCCCATGCCGGGGCCTCCGCCTGCATACCCACTGCTCCTGGCCGCCTGGACCTGCGCCTTTGACATGCACTTGTCCCACCTTCCCTCCTTGGTCTTCCTTTCTCTGAGTTCTTTTCTCCATGTACTTCCGTGTTCAGCGTAAATATCCTTTTAAAAAATTTATTGATTAAAAAAAATTTTTTTTTGGCCTCACGGCGAGGCTTGTGGAGTCTTAGCTCCATGACCAGGAATCAAACCTGCGCTCCCTGCATTGGAAGCTCAGAGTCTTAACCACTGGACCGCCAGGGAAGTCCTGTCAGTTGTTTCCTTAAAAGACAGGCTCACTTAGTTCACTTTGTGGAAAATGTCTGCTAAGCGCCGGGGCTGGAGTAACCAGGGTTATTTGGTGGCCAGCTCGGCCTGCAGCTCAACCATGCAACAGCTTTTCCCTCCAAACAGCCTGTGCACTTCAGCGAACGGTAGAGATGCTTTCTGTATACTTCCTGCTTTGCCCCAGAGGCTATTAAAAAGATGTCTACGCAGGAGTCAAGATTAATGAAACTAATAGTTTTTACTGCTTCATCAGGACATTCTTAAGAGAAACCGGGCTTTGTTTTGCTTTGTGTTGTGAAGAACACGGTCACTGCCGTGGCCCAACCCACACTCAAGCACAAACAGCGCAACCCACCTGGCTTCACACGTTCGGGCAGCGCGCAGCCCGGGAGGAAGCAGGTACTGGCCTGGCATCCATACCAAACCGCTCCCCTCGGCACACCTGCCCTTTCGGAACACAGCTGTCTGCAACAGACACAAATGACTCTGCGTAAAATAGAGGAGCAACAAGGGTGCTCTGTACAGCACAGGAACTATACACATGGTCGTGTAATAACTTACAATGGAGTGTAATCTGCAAAAATAGAGTCACTGTGCTGCACACCTGAAACTAACACAACACTGTAAATCAACTATACTGCAATAATTAAAAAAACGCAGCCCTCAGCTCTGTTGTTTAGGGTGCAGGTGACAGAAACCCAACTAGCTGCTCAAGCACACAAAACAAAACAGAGGTCCTGGCTCATGGTACTGAGAAGGTTAGAGCATCCCCCGCCTCGAGGACGACTGGATTTGGGGCTCGGATGAGCTTAACAGCTCTGTCTTTGTCTGTCTCTCTCGCCACACCCCAACGTGCCTTTCTCTGTGCTTTGGCTTAATTCTCATCCACTGGGACGAGCTTTGTGTACAGGTCAGGTAGCAGCCACCAGTGGCCGTGGAACTACGTTTGCTTGTAATTCAGAGAAAAGGAGCTCTCGATGTAGTGTCTGGACACCCAGTCTCATGGAAGCCGCCGGGTGGCCCGGAGAGAGCCGCATGCCCACGCCGTGGGTCTCTGTGGGAGCCCGAGGCCCAGTCGTGGGCACCTGCGCGGCCGTCGGGGAGGCCCTGAGCCTGGCAGCTCCATCACAGCCTCGGGGTGGGCAGAGAGACAGCGCGGCCCAGGAGAGAGGAACGCTGGGCAGACAGCACAGCGGACGCTCACGCCAAACACGAAACGGCCACACTCGGCTAGTCTCGGAGAGTTTCTAGTAAAGAGAATCAAAGACATGAGCGGAAGAGCTCTGGACACCTCAGCCTCCGGTGTCTTCAGCGCGGCACCTCTGCCTCCCAGGCCCTCAGGCTGAGCCCAGGCCAGGTGATGCCACGGCAAACCCAGTCCCACGGGCAGCCTGTGTCTAAACGCCTCTCCTGCTTTGGCCAAACTTGAGTGAATTTCTTTTAAATGGAAGACACCCGAGGGCTTTCTGGAAAATACAGAAAATGCTCGGGGAGAGTGGGCGTAATAAATAAGGGAGGACATGACAATAGCTAGAAGCTACGAAAGAGCACCGGGGCGGAAAGCACTGCCGCAGGAGCATTTCCAAAGACAACGCTCGAAATAAAAGCTTGCTGTGAAACACAGGGTCCATCCATCAATAAATGTCAAGCTTACAGTAAGACCTACGGAACGAAACCAGTGGGCCCGCCCCAGATCCCGCAAGTCAGGAAGACCTGGCAGGTGCCCTAACTCAGCACATAAAAGGATGAGACCTGTACCAGGACGGGGCTGGGGGACTGAGAATCGGACGCTCACGCAACTGTTCTCTTCGTGTGGGTATTTGAAAAATTCTGATACTAATTTTGACAAAAAGTTATGGGATTTTGAATTGAGAAATAAGCCATCTGTGCACGTACATTTTTTTAACCGAGAGAGAGAGCATGAATCTGGATTTCCTAACAAAGAAGCAATATTCAGAACCAGCTGCCTGGGGGCCCCAGTCAGCAAAATTTTGTTCAAAGTAATTAAAAGGAAAACGTTTCTCTTGGTCTTCATACATCTCTGAAATGAGGCTGAAGACATCCACACAACTGTAGGCTCCTTCTCCTGGGGGGGCAATGCAGGCGTGTTTACAGCAGGTCAGTGAATTACCCCGAACCTTCGCGCCTCCAGGATGAAAATAAAACCGAAGGTTTATTCCTGTGTGAGGTCACCTCTCCAGTCTTCACTTGTCATCTCTGGGATCCTACTGTCCCCAAAACACTTGTTCCAATAAAGCTTTTCCCCAAATGTGTTCCAAGTCACATACATTGAGGAAAATGATTCGAGAAAAGGGTTTTGAGGTCAAATGCTTTGAGGAAACTCTGCTGATGTTATCTCCCTTCTGAAAAGTTGTGGAGTTTGTCATGGAGAAATTGCCTAATGGTGACAAAACTTTTTCCCATTCTGGAGTGGCATCCACTCATTCTAAATGTGTTCCACAGAACATGCTTTGGTAAACACTCTCAAAAGTTCAGAAATAACGCAAGTAAAACCGATGCAGCTCGAGTGGTAATTAGTAAAAATTTATTGTGTACACACCAAACCAGGAGGATTCCAACCAAAACACAGAAGGGGGGGGGGAGGGATAAATTGGAAAATTGGGATTGACATACACACACACTACTAAACATAAAACAGATAACCAACAAGGACCTACCGTACAGCACACGGAACTCTACTCACTACTCTATAATGACTATACGGGAATAGAATCTAAAAAGGAGGGGCTTCCCTGGTGGCGCAGTGGTTAAGAATCCACCTGCCAATGCAGGGGACACGGATTTGAGCCCTGGTCTAGGAAGATCCCACATGCTGAGGAGGAGCAACTAAGCCCATGCACCACAACTACTGAGCCCATGAGCCACAGCTACTGAAGCCCACACACCTAGAGCCTGTGCTCTGCAACCAGAGAAGCCCCTGCACTGAGAAGCCCGAGCACCGCAAGGAAGAGTAGCCCCTGCTCGCCGCAACTAGAGAAAGCCTGTGCAGCAACAAAGGCCCAACGCAGCCAAAAAATAAATAAAATAATAAATCTTAAGAAAAAGAAAAAGAAGAGTGGATATTTGTATATGTATAACAGATTCACTTTGCTGTGCACCTGAAACTAACACAACATTGTAAATCAACTCGACTCCAATAAAAATTTAAAAACAGGTAGACACACAGAAGGAGGCTGGGGTGTATTGTTACAAAGCAGCAGGTGTGGTGCAGAGGCCGTGACTGCTGACTCGTCAAAGTGATTGGCTATAATACGAGAATTTTCTTAAAAGACAGGGTCAGTAGTTTCCTCAAAACCAATCTGGGGGAAACTGTTTGAGCTTTGCCCGTGATTTGCAGAGGCCTCTTCACGAAATGACCCAGGTCAAGCGGGTCTTGCAAAATAAGGTAAATGAAGCTCTGTTTGTGTAACCGAAGGGGTGCTGTCTGCTCAGGGGAATTTCAAGGCTGGTCTGTTTGTTGTTTATTTTAACCCCACCCATGCTGGGGGCAGGAAGCAGAAACACTAGAAGGCCAACTGAGCAAGGTGAGTGTCTGGAGGAAATCTTCTTAGTAATAAAAACCACAAGAATGTATAAATAATAGATACTGAAATCTGAACGATAAGGATAGTCTTTCAGAAACAAATCTCACTCTGACGCAAAGTAAACTTTTGCCAAAGTGAGAGATTCCCACAGGTCAAGCGTGCAGTGACTCAGCACATCCGGGCCCTTGAACAGCTGATGCCTCCACAGGGGGTCCCTGCGTCCAAGGCCACCCGCCGGAGGGGGAGGGGGAGGGGGAGGGGAGGGGGAGGGGGAGGAGGAGGAGGAGGAGGAGGAGGAGGAGGAGGAGGAGGCGGAGGCGGCGGCGGCGGCGGCGGCGGCAGCGGGGAGCTGGTCTCCTCTCAGAGCCCCCCCACCCCCGGCATCCCCTCCCACCCCCGGCATCCCCCCCGGTATCCCCTCCCCCCACCCCCGGCATCCCCTCCCACCCCCTCCCCCCACCCCCGGCATCCCCTCCCACCCCCTCCCCCCTCCCCCCTCCCCCGGCATCCCCTCCCACCCCTCCGCCCACCCTCCGCACCCCCTGCCCCTGGCCGGGAGCCTGCCCCTGGGGTCCGCTCTGCCACCCGCTCCGTGCCAGACAGCGTCCTCGGCCCTGAGAGGCCACAGTGAGCAGGCGGGGAAAATGCCCGTCTTCTCAGAGTTTCCGTTGGAATGGAGGAGACAGACAGACAAGCAGCAGCCCGAGGGCCGGACGGCGGCAAGCGCCAGGCGGGAGCAGGGTGCAGGTGGAACGGAGGAGAGGGCCAGCCCCGCGCCCACCGCGTGTGCGTGTGTGTGTGTGTGAGTGAGAGAGAGACAGTGACGGAGAGGGGGACAGGGGAGCAGAGCTGCCCTTGACCGAGGCGTGGCCGGGAAGCCGGGGGCTAGAGGACCCTCTGAGCAGGCGTGGGGGGGGGCCCGCTGGACGTCACATGGAGGGGACGTGCGCGCGGCGAGGCCGCGGAGAGAGCAGGGCCCGGGGGAGGGTCGGGCACCGGGGGCGGGGGGCCGGCGGAGGGGCGGCGCCGCGCGCTGCGGGCTGAGCGCGGCCTGCGGGGGACCGGGGGGGATGGGCCCGCTGCGCACCCGCCCCCCGCGCAGGCCTGCCCCGCGCCCGAGGGCCGGCGCTCAGGGAAGGGAAGGGCCCGGCCGGCGCCTGGGGGGCGCGCCGGTCGGGCCTCACGGACGCTGCAGCCCCCGGGGGCCGCCGGCTCCCTGGGGCCTGGCTCCCTGCGGGCCCCGCTCGGCTCACCCCGAAGCCCCCCCAGGCACAGCGCGAGCCCCCAGCTGCCGTGCGAGCCGGATGCCGGCTCTGCAGGCGGGGCGCTAGTCGCCGTTTTTTGAGGAAGCTCCATCCTGTGTTCCAGGGGCTGCACCACGTCCATTCCCACCACCCGTGGACGGGGGGTCCCTTTTCTCCACATCCTCGCCAACATGTGTTATTTGTGGGGTTTGTGTGCTTGATCTTAGCTCCCCTGACCAGGGATGAAAGCTGCGCACCTAACTACTAGACCACCAGGGACGGCCCGATGTGTTCTTCTTCTTCTTTTTAATTTAGTTTATTTATTTGGCTGCTCTGGGTCTTAGCTGCAGCAGGTGTGCTCCTTAGCTGTGGCATGTGAACTGGCATGCATGTGGGATCTAGTTCCCTGACCAGGGATCGAACCCAGGCCGCCTGCATTGGGAGCGTGGAGTCTTAACCACTGCGCCACCAGGGAAGTCCCACCTATGTGTTCTTTTTGATGAGAGCCATTCTGACAGGGGTGAGGTGATTCCTCGGCAGTGTGTATGTTCAATGTGTACGTGTTTGTATCAAACACATAATACTGAACATGTAATACAAGTTAGTGAGGAAAATGAGACACAGTAACTGGGTCACAATCCTGAAAGAGTAACTGGAGGTCACCACCACCCTACCACCCATGGGGATCATTCCATTTCTAGTTTGGAATGCATTCTTCCCAACTTTCATGTACGAATCTGTGCCCGTCGGCTCAGGCGGCCACAGCAAAACACCATGGCCTCGGGGCCTAGACAAAGAGGCTTCCTTCCTCTTAGTCCCGGAGGCCGGGGCCCCAAGACCAAGGTGTGGGCAGAGCTGGTTTCTCGGAGGCCTCGCCTTGGCCTGTCCGCACGTGGTCCTCCCCCGCAGGAGCCCCTCGGGTCCGGTGCAGATGAGGCCACCCACGCAGCTTCACTGTAACACAGCCACCTCAATAAAGGCTGTCTCCACACACAGCCGCATCCTGTGCGGGACCAGGCCGCCAGCATACGACTTGGGGGCACGATTCAGCCCCTGGCAGCATCCGGGCACACGTGCCGCTCCACGGCCTCCTCTAAGAAGTGCTGTCTGCCCCCGGCTGAGCCGCTGCACCCCGTCTTGCCTTCTCCCCAGGCAGGGGCAGGTCTTCCCTCCAGGAGGTGTGCAGCAGCCAGGTCTGTTTTCTGCTAGAAGCTCCTCCACCCTCAGGGCAGGTGGGGTGCGGCAGGACCTCAATGCCCCAAACCTGAGACACTGTCTGTGGATCGAGTCGCCTATTCCAACAGCTGTTAAGAGCCCCAACCATGATAACGCAGTTCTTCCACAGGCCTTCAGGAGTAAAAGATGGCTAAAGAGCGACACATCCCTGACTGCAAGACACCCTGAATTCAGAGATGCTGAAACCTAAAACAGCGAGCATCTCTAAGCTGCTGAACCGCAGCGCTGGGGCTGCCCTCCCAGGGGGCTCTCGACCTCCACGACCCTCAACCAGGCCACGCTGGCAGGACCCGCACGGCACTGGCATGTGACAGGACACGTCTAAACCCCAGAGGGAACAGAGGTGCCACTGAGGCCCTTGTTACAGGCACAAAAATGTAAAATCTCCCTCAACAGGAAACTCACTTTCCAACAGAAGACACAAATGGAACAGGAAGAAAACTAGCAGGAGAGCCCAGAGCTTCTGGAACTCTCCATCACTGCATCCTTCATGTCTCAGTACGTCTTCACAGCCCCCTCCGGCCAACACAAATACCTGACAGTTCCCAGATGAGTAGTTAGCTCTAAACAACTTAATACTGGCCCAGCAACTTAGCCATTAGAAAAGAGGATCCACATACATCACAATAAATTTTTATTTCACTCTTTAGTAAACAGACTGTGGACGGCTGGACGTGGCCCGGTGCACCCTTCCCAGGGTGGTCCTGGCAAGGACCGTCTTCTCATCACAGCAGCCACCCCAACACCCGCTTCCCAAGGCGGGGTGGGGGGGGGGCGCATGTCACCAGAAGGCGTGGCCTGACACTGAGCGTGACTTTCCCGAGGCTGGAGTCTGGCCGTGTTTCCCCGAAACCTGAAGCGCCCCGGTGAGCTCCTGCAGCACACTGGGGGTGCCTCGCGCAGACTGGGAAGCACAGCCGCTCAGCCAGGGCCGCCGCGGTGCACGCCTCTGGGGGGCTCGGGGGAGGGATCCTCCCGGATGAGTAAGAGTGAGAAAGGGCTGCAGAAGCAGGGGCCACAGCAGCATTTGAAAAGGCAAGGAGCAGGGGGCAGGCTGGCCCTCATGGGACCAAGGGCACGTGAGAGGCAGAGGCGGGGGAGGGGAAGGGGACAGAGGCGAGGGCCACGGAGTCCAGGGACCGTCCTTGTACACATCAACTACAGGAAATGAACGCGACGGTGTGCTTTTGGATGGTGGGATGCACCCAAGACGAGCACGAGACACACCACACACGCCAGCAGGTTGAGAAGCACACGTAACGGAACATGTGTTGCTCTGACGCCCTCCTCCCCGCCGCTTCTCACTGGAACGGGAAACAGGAAGAGCCGGGCGAGGCAATCAGACACGAGCCTGCAGGGAGTGACGCCGGGAAGAGCCCAGTGAGCTGGAGTTACTGATGTTACAAAAGACAGTGGCTTTTTTATACAGAAATGATCATCAGTCTTGATGACTGGATGGAAAAGCAGATGAACCCGGAGTAAACGTCACAGCTGTTGTGAAGCTGCTGTGGGAGTCCTGCTTCTTCCTTTCCCTTCATTCACCACCGTCTGCACTTTTTTGCAGCTCCCCTCCACAGGTAGAGTTGACAACTATGCTGTATATAGTTCAGGTGTACAAGCCTGTTTCAGAGCAGTTTCAGGTTCACAGCAAAGAGAAAGTACAGAGTTCCCATCGCCCCCCGCCCCGGAGCAGGACCTGCGCTCGCCCGGGGAACCACCGAGTCCACAGCTCACCTCAGGGCTCACTGTGGTGTCGTGCGGTCTGTGGGCCTGGACAAAGGGATACCGATATGTCACATCACTATGGTTTCACACAGAGGGTTTTCATGGCCCCAGAGCCTCTGAGCTCTGCCTACTGCACGACCCTCCAAGCCCGCCCCTGGAGCCGCTGATCTTTTCACTGTCTCCACAGCTGTGCCTTTCCCAGGACGTCACAGAGCTGGAACCACACAGTATGTTGCCTTCTCAGATTGGTTTCTCTCAGTCATAAACACTTAAGGTTCCTCCGTCTTTTCATGGCTTAATAGGTCATTTCTTTTTAGCTCTGAATAATATCCCACTGCCTGGATGGCCCATGCTGTGGTTTATTCATTCACCTACTGAAGGACATCTTGGTTGCTTCCAAGTTTTGGCATAAAGCTGCTATAAACATCCATGCGCACATTCTGTGTGGACAAAGTTTCCAACTCCTTAGGGTAAATACGAAGGAGCACAACTACTGGATTGTAAGGGAAGCGTGTGTTCACTCTGTAGGGGCTCGTCTTCCAGAGCGGCTGTCGCACTCTGCACCCCCATTAAGTGAACCAGCGTCCCTGGTGCTCCACATCCTCCCAGCACTTGGTGGTGTCGGGACTCCGGCCATCCTGACAGGTGTGCGCTGGCCCCTCACTGTCACTTTAGCTTCCCTGGTGACACACGATGTGGAGCAGCTTTTCATGTGCTTACATGCCATCTGCGTGTCTCCTTTAGTGAGGTGTCTGTGAAGGTCTTTGGCCCATTTCTCAATCGGGCTGTACGGTTTTCTTACTGTGGAACTTTGAGTTCTTCCCCCATTTTGGGTCACAGTCCTTTATCAGATGTGTATTCTGCACGTGTGCTCTCCCAGTCTGTGGCTGTCTTCTCATTGCCGTGACCTTGTCTTTGCAGAGCAGCACTTGCACATCTTTGTGAGGCCTGTTTACCAATGATCTCTTTCATGCATCGCGCCTTGATTTTTCATCTAAAAAGTCATCACCCACCTAAGGTCATCTAGATTTTCTCCTGCATTATCTTCTAGTTTTATAGTTTTGAGTTTTACACTCAGGTGTGTGAAATATTGAGTTAATCTTTGTGAAAAGCGCAGATTCACCTTTCTGCGTGTGGACGTCCAGTGGTTCCAGCACCAGGTGAAGACACCATCGGCGCTCCCACTCTATTTCCTCTGCTCCTTTGTCAAAGATCGCATGACTGTATTTACAGGGTTCTGTTTTGGGGCCAACGTGAGGATTTGACATATGTCTACACTGTAAAACGATCACCACAATCAAGGTAACTCACGTAGCGATCACCTCAGTTCCCTGTGTGTGTGTGTGTGTGTGTGTGTGTGTGTGTGTACGAGAGATTTACTGACTTATGCAAGTCCGCCATACGGTACTGCTAACTGGAGTCCCCAGGCCGTGCATCCGCTTCTTCTGAAGTACCCGGAAGGAGGCTTGGATAAACAGTGGGACATCACCCTTAGATAGGAAACCATCCAGGCAAATTGCTGACACGTCTGTGAAAAGACGTCCAGCCCCACCCCGCCTCTTCGCCAACCCTCAGGGTGGGCCTCAGCGTAGCTGGCGGACGCTGCAGAAGGAAGGCTCTCCCGCCCCTGCCCTTGGCTTGCGTGTGTCTGTGGGGCCTGGGGGAACGCGAGGGGGCTAGCAGGGAGAGGGACAGCCCCGCGCTCCCAGCCTCGAGCTACTTCACCACGTGGTCCTCGGGGAGGTCCCGGGGGAGGCCCGGCGAACTCACTGCTGCTGACGACGAGCCCTGAGCACCCGCCCTCTCGCTGGGCAAAGCTTACGGCCTTGTGAAAAGACATGTCACACTGTCACGGTAACACGGTGGCCAAGGGGCTGTAACTGAACAATACAAGATTTCCAGAGCCTTTTAAGAAAACCATAAAGGGTGCTGCTTCCCTGGGGTATGACGGGGAAAGGAACCAGACAACCTTCCCATGCTGTCTTGTGAATCCAGCTTCTTTTTACATTTCACCCTGTTGCTACCCAATAATCTCAATACAGGACTTTAATGAACACACAAGAACAAAATATGAGACAAGCACTCATAACATAAAGAGACAAACACACTCATCTCCAAATACAGCCACGCTGGGGGTCAGGGCTTCAGCACAGCAAGCTGGGGACATGAACGTTCAGGCCGGAACAGCTGACCCGGGTCTAAAATCGCAAACCTGAACGGGGCCTCCTGCTTGTCATGTGAGCCCCGGGTACGGAGGACACCATGGTCTTGCAGAAGGTCTGTGTCTGGCCACAGAGGACATGAGCTGAGAGCACAGAGCGTGGGGTTCAAAAGCCTCAGCTGAGCAAGGACCCTCCTGGACCCAGGGACTCTGCCGAGGTGTGGGGGGTTCTGTAGGTCTGCACACCCCTTCCCCTGACCTGCCCTCTTTGAAAACAGACCTCTACAGATACATGCACCCCAGCATTCACAGCAGCATTATTTATAGTAGCCAAGATATGGAAGCAACCCAAGTCAGATGAAAGATTCAAGATAAAGTAGCAAATACTGAAGATGGGTAAATCAGATTTCAACATACAGATAACAGGTGTCCCCCTCAAAAAAAAACCAAAGCAAAAAATAAAACAGAGCACTAGGCCACAATTCAAGGAAACCTTCTTGAAACAGCAGATTTGAAAATACATACAGAAAAAGCACAGCATATACCTGCACACACTGATCCAGGGCCACCAACACGACACACTCTAATAAAACTGTTGACTTGAGAAAGAGGAACAAACCCTTCGGAAATCTAAGCAAGAAGAAGACATGACTTGGAAAGAAAGTAAGATTCATCAGGTTTTTCATGCATCACTTTATGGTGGTAGAAAACAGAATATCTGGATACAGTGGTTAAGAATCCACCTGCCAATGCAGGGGACATGGGTTCAATCCCTGCTCCAGGAAGATCCCCACATGCCGCGGAGCAACTGACCCTGTGCACCACAACTATTGAGCCTATGCTCTAGAGCCCGTAAGCCACAAATACTGAGCCCATGTGCCACAACTACTGAAGTCCTCGCGCCTAAGAGCCCGTGCTCTGCAACAAGAGAAGCCACTGCAATGAGAAGCCCGTGCACTGCAATGAAGAGTAGCCCCCACTCACCACAACTGGGGAAAGAATGTGTGCAGCAACAGAGACCCAACACAACCAATAAATAAATAAATAAATTTATTAAGAAAAAGGAAACTATATTTTAGACACTCAAGGGAAAAAAAACATAGCCAAGGATTTCATGTTCTGCAATACTGATCTTCAAGCATAAAGGACACAAGCTGCACTCAACATACAGAAGCCCAGGGAGCACGGCTCCCAAGCTGACACCGACCTAAACCCTGGTTCGGAGCGTTAAGGATGTGGAAACACGACTAAGTGAGGGCTGGGGGATTTTACTACCTAACAGCTGGCAGTGCGAATCCAGGGCTGTTTCACTGTAACTAACAGTATATCAGGATTAGTATCCATGTAGTACACGCTAAAGAGGAACAAGCAAGCATGTAATTTAGGAATATTCTGTCCCGCTGTCCCATGTCCTGAGAACCAGGATCTCAGCGTAGGAGACACACGTGTGACATGGAAGAGGCTGAATGCCCTGGAATCCTGAGCTTGCTTTGTGACCATCAACATGAGCTCAGAAAACACTTCCTCTTTAAACGTGTGTGTGCACATGCGCGTATTTTTTAGGCCTAGAAACAACGACCAACCCTTAGCAACGAGCACCAAGGATCTGAAATACCTTTTTTTGCCATTAAAAGAAACCAGATTCTTAGAGAGAAAGCCAATTCTGGGTCTAGAGCAGGAAGGGTACAAGCTGGGTCTAGAACACCCTGACACAGGCTGCAAGAAAGCTCTCTATGACCCTGTGGCCGTGCACGGTTGGTGCGTGAGTCTCTGTGTGTGCGTGTATGTGCACATATGTGACTATCAAATATCAAGAGCGAGCCTGAAGAGTCTCCCTCCTGCAGGCCAAAGCAGCTGCCACCTGGGTTCAAGAAAGAAGAAAACTGCAATGGACTGAAACCCACCAAACAGGCTTAAGAATGTGAGTTTGTGAAATATGTACACATTTACATGTTATACAAATATATAATAAAACCCCCAATTGGCTGTCTTCTAAGGATGACGGGAGCCAGTCTTAGCATTTATCCTGCCTTCCGTACATGAACTCTACCACCAGGAACCAAGGAAGCGTCTTCTAACACCGTTCCAGCCAATAAACGCAAGCAAAACAACAGGACGTCAGCATCTGCAACCTAAGTAATGGATCCAGGCCCCGAACACCGGCAGGTGCCCACATCAAAAGCATGAAGACCGCTCTGCTTTCTGACGAAAGCACACAACACACGTGCCCAAGGGGCGGAGGCTGATCCTGACCCAGCCTCTGGATCCAGCCGCCAACCTGCAGGAAACACAGAGGGCAGAAGACAACGCTGGGTCGCGAGCAGCACAACGGACGTGGGAAACGATGGGGCAACCGCCTCAGGTTCTTCAATAAACTGTAAGGAGACTAGGGGATGCAGGCGGAACCTGTAAATTAAAGAGACCTAAGAAATATCAAGTTAAAAAAAGTAGACTAAACTGCCACAAAGAAACACAAGGAAGTCATTTCTGTAAAAGCCAGGATTGGTTCTGGCGGGAAGGAGGGAGCGAGGGGCTCTGCCTGGAGGAGCATGTGGAGAGCCTTCTGGGCGTTTAGCAAAGATCCAGTTCTTAACCTCGGTGGTAGTTACAAGGCTATTCACCTTATAATAATTCAATCAGCTATATATTTGTTTTATATCATTTTCTGCATGTTTTTATGAAAAAAAGTAATAAAAAAATAGTTGCGTCAAACTTTTTTTTAACTTGCATAGCGCTTTCAACAAACATAATACCCCCATATTTTAAAACACTTATTTACAATCGTGGTCTTCAGAAGTTGTGACTGTTGCAATCTAACGGTCCGGCAGCCAGGGTGGCCCATGTGCCAGCGGCCCCATCACAGCGCCCCGCCAGGTATGACCAGCCCACGTGCTCTCTGCCGAGGCGTGGGCCCTGGCAGGGCTGCACCCAGCAAGGGAGTGCGGCCTCCCTCCAGTCTGAACACAGACACAAGCCCGCCTGAAAATCGTGACTCAATCCTGCCCACTGGAAGGAAAGTGAACTCTCTTAGGATGCTTCTCGGCTCCTGGCCTGCATTTCTTACCCGGTGTCTTACTCACTCCTACTAGTTCAAAGCCCTGGCGTTTTGTCCAGACTGCAATAAAACTAATGAGAACAGTATCCAGCCCAACAAAGCATAATGCTAATGAAACCTCAAATAATTCTCCAATCTCAAAGGATGTTCAATTCACGGCACACCTCACCACCTTCACGGCACACAGCAGGGACCACCCCTCCGCCGTTCCGATTTAGGCTGAAAACTGTGTCTGCCCATCAACTGCAGTGGTCTGGCCTGGAGTTTTATTTTTCACACAAGTAAAGGTGACAAACCGCCACTGGTTCAAGTTTTTCCAGGAATTAAAGGACCTGGTCAGTCTTCCGGTTGCTTCGCGCCTTCTCTTGCTAATCTGTCAGCTTCTTCATTGCCTATAAATCCCGAATGGCCAGGAACGTGCATCTGTTAAATAAAACGTTTCCTTTTATTTTTACTGTTTTACACAAGCAATGCGTGACTACATCCTGACTGTAAAATATGTCAACCGTTCAGAGACGGCAAGCGTGAGTGCCTCCCCCTCAGCTCAGTCCTGACAGCACGATGCACTCGTACACTGGACACACCGACAGAAAGCCCATTTTGCTCTCCACAAATTGGATTTGACTGTCGTATGCCTTTCCCCACCTAACGGTGGGACCTGGCAAGCTCTCCAGGCGGAGCAGACGCGTGGATGGGTGCGTATGCAACGCACACACCTTATCCTCCCTCAGTGCTGCTACAAAGAAGGGGCGCCCTCGTGCGATTTCATCACCGCTTCCACTTGCGACGATGAAAGGCAAGGGTTTTTGTTTTGTTTTGTTTTTGGCTGTGCCGCACAGCTTGTGGGATCTTAGTTCCCCAACCAGGGATCGAACTCGTCCTAACCACTGGACCACCGGGGAATTCCCTAAAAGGCAAGTCCAAATGCAAGGTCCCCAAACGGTCATGAGGGGTCCTGCATTGGGAGAGCAGGGTAGGGTTAAAGAAAATGGTTGCACTTTCACTTGCTCTGTGTCGTTCAAAAAGGTACCTTTAATAAAAGTGACCTAGGATAAGAAAAATACCCCCATTTTTGGAAAAAAATCACGCTTCTAAGGTCTAATCACACAACCATATTTTCCACAAGATACATTATAAACTGGTTTGAACTGACATCACGGCTGCGATCACAGCGGCGAGGACGACAGGAAGAGCCCAGAGCGCCTCCGTCTCGGCGCTGAGACCCAGGGCGCTGCACACAGGAGCCGCCTGCCAGGGCCCGCGATGGTCAGAAGACTCCGATGAGCTCTAACACACGCTGTGACAGCAATTCCACAACACTGCTATTTAAGTGAAGTCATCCACTCAGACACCACTTGGTCATAACGGCCACCAGCGGTGGCCACCTAAGACGACACTCACCCACTTGATGTCCATGCCCTGGACGAGCCGCTCCAGCTCCACGAAGTCCTCTTTGTTGATCACCTCCTTCCCTGTGCTCGTCTTCCACCCGTTCTTCTTCCAGCCTCGCACCCAGTTAGTGATGCCTAGAAGAAACGCACACACAGATCCTCATTCTCGAACATTCTGGTCTTCGAGTAGCTTTCCAGACTTTTCCTTTCCTTACTGGGACCACGCTCTGGCTCTTCCTGTCCCTTCACCCGCACCTGTGCCCGACCTGGGGCTCCCGGGCTAAGGCACTGCTTCCTCCAGCCTCAACAGCATCTGTCCGCACCCCCAGCCCACTCAGTCCTACCCACGGTACTCCCCAGAGGACGCACACACCTTCTACATCACTGCCCGGCCTTGGTGCCTGGCACAACAGTGCCTCTGTGGCAAATACTGGAGCAGCACGAGCTTCCTTTACATCAGACACCCCGATGTCTTCCCCTTTACCACCTAGGTCCTGCCCCGATGCAACACCTCCTCCGGGGCAAGGAAATACCTATTTCCCTTCATATTTACTCAAAAAACACTAGAAGCAGTCAAATGTAAATGCTTACCATTAATAGTAAACATACTGTCTGTGTAGAGAACCAACTTATTGATGTTCTGAGTCTTCGCCTGTTCGATGGCTTTGCAGGCTGCCTTGAAGAAACAAATCACCACAACAAATGCTGTGGAAACTGTTCAACTTTCAACACTGATGTTCAAAATTACCAAAAAACTTAAAATTTAGATTCCTTTTTCCTGGGACTTCCCTGGTGGCACGATGGTTAAGAATCCGCCTGCCAATGCAGGGGACGAGGGGTCGATCCCTGGTCCGGGAAGATCCCACATGCCGCGGAGCAACTAAGCCCGTGCACCACAACTACTGAGCCCATGTGCCACAACTACTGAAGCCTGCATGCCCAGAGCCTGTGCTCTGCAACAGAAGCCACCACACTGAGACGCCCTCGCACCACAAGGAAGAATAGCTCCCACAACTAGAGAGAGCCCGTGCAGCAACAAAGACCCAATGCAGCCAAAAAAGAATTAAAAAATTAAATTTTAAAAAAATAAAATAAATTCCTTTTCCTATACTAACCATAAATGATAATATTGTCTACGTGAAATAATGCTACACATACAATTCTCTTGTTTAGAATCTATTTGAAACAAGTTTTATAATTTTTCTAGAAAACTCCTGTTCTGCAGAACTGTTACTAGCCCCCAACCAAGTTTCTTCTAGACTCTGAGTATCTTACACACATAGAGAGAGAAAGTACATCGATACGTTCTAGTCAATGGTAAAGAATGATAAACTTAACACATCTGGTAACTTACATGAATCTCTGCTCTTTGGTTTGTCTGTCTCCCAGGAAGTCTAATTCCTACATTTCTGGTTTCAAAACAGTACAAAGGGAAATAAAATTATAAGCAAATTCTCAAAGTGATTCCTTAAGTCTCTTAATGGATGACAGGCTTGTACACATTTTTCTTTGAAATATGAAAGCATCATACAAAAACCAAACCAACAATTCTAACATTTAATGAAAAGTGCCAGGGTGTGGTCTCGTAGGAGAACTCTGGGCCAGAAGGTAAAAGCCAAGTTTACTTTCTGGACTTGAAATACACTAGGTGTGTTGTCTTGGGCAGGCATTAAACCCGTGGACACTCTCGCCACCGAAGCTCACCACCCTTAGAGGGTTCAAGGTTAAATGAAACATCAAAGTGAAGACTGAAGGCCACTGTTGCACAGCTGACCTTACTCACACCCAGGGCTGCTTGGGCACCTGGACACCGGTGAGTGGCTACTTCACAGGGGTCCAACCCCTCTTTCACACTGAATTTGGGGGCTGTCAGTCACTACTCAAGTTCTTGCATATTTGGGGCCAGGTGTATCTGAATGATCTCACTTCATATCACCTTGACTTTGTGCCTTTTGAAAACACGGGTCACCTTTAAGCTCACTCACCTTTAAGAGTCCTGCGGGCTCGCAGGGTTCCCAGTCTGGTGACCCGCCTGCCTCAGTCTTTCCCAAGTTTGGGAACATGACTCGGTTAAAGGTGAAGCTTATTTACTAAAAGCCAGCTTCTCTGGTTTACTTACAAAGGATGGCCTGGCCCCCAGTAAACACCGATTCCTGCTCGAGCCCTCCTGCGCCCGTTACTGGAGCAGCAGCCATCTGTGTAGACGACGACAGAGTCCCCTGTAAGCGGAAGCTGAGTGAGCGCCACTGGAAGAGCATCACAAGAACTGAGACTCAGCTGCAAACTTACTATGGGTGAATCAGCATTTTAAACTAAGAGAGCATTTATGCGCTGGAAGCATTCTGTGCAGGAAAACATTACCAATGCCTTATATGGGGGCACTGGGCACTTTTTGCTTGGAATCCACGCATATTTCGGTTCTGCCTGCCGGGGGGAATTAAAGGTGAAAGCAATCGCTCTGTGAGCCCAGCCCCTGCTGCTGCTGACATCCCCTGCTCCAGAGGCCCACAAACAAAGCCACTGCCCCGCTCTTCACCAGGGTGGCAGGGGGTGGGAAGGCCAAGTCCACCCCCAGGAGCTGCCCTTGCAGACAACAGTGCCTTGATGACAACCTGCCTGCCAGAAGGTCAAATCCTCTAACAAATGTTGGCCTAATTTTTTTTCCCTGGTCCTTTTGCCACTAGTGAACAGTGGTCCTGTCTTTGCTTCTTTCCATCACAACTGAGAGTTTGATCAACACACTGGTGCCATATAGAACAAGGCAGAGAAGGAGTGACACGAGGCCAGTCTCAGGCCGCTGATGAGCAGCAGGGCACTCAACAGGGTGGAGGAGAAGCCGGGTTGCCAGGTGTCAGAGAGCAGGGGTGTGGAGCAAACGGAGGCCGTGCTCCGTGAGGTACGTGTTAAACGCAGGGTAAACTGAACAGGCAGAGGCACAGGAGGGAGGAGGTGAGATGCTAGAGGATGAGGAGCACGTTCCTAACCGGACTGGGGCTGGGAGTCTGAGAACACGGGTGCCGGGCAGGGATCCTCCACTCAACGGAACGTGATGCGCAACACGACTGCCTCCCCGGTCCCCAACTCCGTGTGACTCCCACTGCCCGCCAGGTGCCCCCGTGCTTCAGTCAACAGTTGGTACACTGGAAACCGTGCATCTCCCAGTCACCTCAAAAGTATCTGCTTCAATTATTATCAGTAAATAACCAGATCAAGAACGTTTGGTTTTGTTTTTCACATATCTGCAAAAATTGTTTTGCAAAGATTACATGTAAAAGGCTAAGATGCTGGTGCCCATCAACTACATAAAGGAGCTCCGTGCAGGGCCTTTCTCATCTGAAGAGCTGAAGACTTTGCATTTTCTCAGTGACCAGAAATACTGTGTGCACAGGGAACACTGCTATTTACAAAGATCAAAGAGTTTTTCCTGTATAGCCTATATGATGATTTTCCTATGAATGTCCAAAATTCTAATAATTCTGCTCCATCAGATTATGAAATAGTGACCTTAGAGATTTTTAAATAACGTTTTCAGATAAGAATGGTATGCATCAGTTCCAATTTCCCTCATTAAGAGAGTGGGAAAAGTTTTTACACACAAATACATTTATATGATTACTCTATTAAAAATTTTAAAATCCAAGGAAGACATACCCATATAAGAAAACGTGTTTTTGCTAACTGAAGGCAGCGGTTCTGTGTTCTGTTTCACGTGCTTTGCGCAGGGCTCTGTGTTCTCAGCTTCACCCTCATCCACGGGCTCACGAAGTCGCTTGTTTGCTTTCACTTGTGATTCCTGTACATGTTTATTTTTCTGCCCTGAAAAACAGAGTCCACTCAAAAGCCAGAAACAATGAATACAACATGAAATGACTGAGAAACATACGTAGAAATGAAACAGCATACAGGTGCATGCTGTGAAAAGAACCTCACATCATTTTACAACTACAGCCCATTCAATCCAATACCAAGAATAAGTGTTTTTAAAAGATGGAATTCAATATAGTGAGGACACTGAATGGAATAGGAGATCTGAGTCCTGGCTTGTCTCCAATACTGTTACTAACAGGAGTCACTACGCTAAACTGCTTTTAGCCTGTTCCCTAATTTGTAAAATGGAAACGATCACAGTATCTCCTCTATCTGCTTAGAAGGTAGCTACACAGATCAAGTGAGACTTGGGATATAAAAGGTTCTGCACAGGTTAAAATGTCACAATGATGTGAGTCCTGACTACCTTCAGAACCGCTGGGGCTTGCAGAGCTTCTGACAAAGGCCCAGGCTTCCTCTTCTGTGGCAAACTTCTTATATCTGGCCGCAGGAAACCGGTCCACCTGTGCTCTGCATTCATCCCTGAAACAAAGTGCAGTGTTCCTTCCTTCCTCCCTCTGTTACTTACACTATTTTTAAAGGGATTCTTTGCTTAGGCTGGGAATAGTGGGCAAAGGGCTGGGGCTGTCAGAACCCGGGGAGCAAAGGCCATGCCTTACTGTCTGCGGTTTTATCTTGCGTGTCCAGCCCTTCACCCTGGGTCACGCTGTACGCCAGCCAGCCAGTACACGTGCACCGTAAGGCTTTCCTCAACGCATACCAGAACGGTGGGGTCACTCAGCATCTCGTTGCAACAGAAAGGTCAGCCCGCAGCACAGCTGCGCAAGGAAACACTGCGCACGCGCGCACAGCCTGATGCTAAGCCCCGATACCACACAGCGGGAGGAGTCCGGGGTCCTGCCCCTGTCACCTACTGGCCCCACGAACTCCTTGACCACGGCCACGACACCCGAACATGGGAGTAAGCCCACCGCGAAGGCGCGCTATAGGGACACAAGCGTTAGTTCACAAGGCTTTCTTTTTCTAGAAGCACCGAGAGACGCGCTACGTGCGGCCGTCTGGAGACTCTGCCTGGCACGGAGGGGGAGCGGGAGCAGCAGACGCCTCTGGCCGCGCCCGCCCGGAGGAGGCGTTCCCGGCAGAGACGGGGCGCAGTGGCGGCCTCCCACGTCGGGGCCCCGGGGGCGACGGCGCCTCGACCCGCGCAGCTGCCCGCGGCCGCCCTGAATCCTCCCGCGGAGGCGCGGCTCCCTCACCAGGTCGGGAAGACCCCGGCCTTGCGGCCCCTCTTCACGGCATAGAACATGGCGAGCCCGCGACAGCCGCGGCCGCGCACGGCGGCCAGAGCCACTCTGTGCGCTACGCCCAGGAGCGCGGTCATGGCTCGCTCCTGCTCGACCGCGAGCACGCCGCCTCCCCGCCGCGAGCCGCCATCACCCAGGCCGAGCTTCCGGCGGCGGCGCAGGGAGATGACACACTCGGGGGCGGGGCCTAGAGCCGCGCTCTGCGCTGACTCGACCTTTACCCGGCGGTCCGCGCGGAGGCCGCAGGGGCGGGGCCTAAAGAGGGGCAGAGGCGGGGATGGGGCGGCCAGGCGGAGTCCAGGGGAGGGCGGGGCCCGGGGCGGGGGCGGGCCCCGGGGGCGGGGCGCGCTCGCCCGCCCGCCGTCGCCGTGGCCGGAGCGCCGTCGGGGTTCTCAAAGGGGAAGGAGGGCCGGGTGCCGCCGCCGCCGCCTCGGCGCCCCGCTCCGGGGCCGGCCCTCTGCCCGCCCCGCCCGGGCGCGGCGTCGCCCGCGGGAAGGCCGGCGCGTAGGCGCTGGGACCCACGGGGAGGTTTGGGCAGAAGGGCAGCTTCTCAGGCGTCTGCCCGGCCGCTGAGGTGCTGTTGGGCGCGCAGATGGACTCCTTCTCAGAGTCCTCTGCGTGGACCGGCCTGGCTTTTCACATTAAACTCCTTCGTGTTCCTGACGTCTTCCGCGCAGCCCGCGGTACCCGACAGCCGCTGTGCGCTGCCCGAGCCCGGGGACCCCGCGGCAGGCCTGTGGGCACGGCGAGGGCGTCGCCAGGCCAGCCGCGCGGGCCGTGTGCCGGGCGGGGGGCCGGAGCACCACGGGGCCCGCGCGGGGCTTCCAGGGGTGCAAGGAGAGTTCCCCCAGGCGAGTTGGGCGGAGAGAAGCAAGCAGGCTGTTCCCGGAAGGAGGAGCAGCACTGGGGTGGTCCGCGTGCTCTTGCCTGTGCACTCAGCGAACATCCAGCTTTCCTAACTTCACTTAGATTGGCCCTAGTCCAGTCCTCATCCCTCTCTTTATTGCACTTCAAGGTAGCGTCTTTCAAAAAAGTTGGCCTTAAAATTCAGTCAATGATGGGGACTTCCATGGTGGTGCAGTGCTTAGGAATCCTCCTGCCCAATGCAGGCGACACAGGTTCAAGCTCTGGTCCAGGAAGATCCCACATGCCGCGGAGCAATGAAGCCCATGCGCCACAACTGTTGAGCCCACAGGGCGCAACTACTGAAGCTTGTGTACCTAGAGCCCGTGCTCTGCAACAAGAGAAGCTACCACAATGAGAAGCCCGCACACCTCAGTGAAGAGTAGCTCCTGCTCACTGCAACTAGAGAAAGCCTGTGTGCAGCAATGAAGACCCAACGCACACATACATACATACGTAAAATTTAAAAAAACAATTAACGATTGACTGGTGCATCGCCTCTCCTGTAGATGTATGATGAAAGCCAGGGATGCCCCAGTGACCGCTCTCAGGAGGACCGCAGCCACTTTCATTAAGGTCATCAACCCCCCTCTGCCTGGGGCCTCTGGAGCTCCTGTAGCATCCTGATGAGCACAGGCCAGGCGTTGGAAAATTTATTTCTAGGCTTGCTTTCTTTAGAAGCATCACTAGCTCATCTCCTCCTGGTGACACAGGTTAAGTTATGGACACGGGGCACCTGGAAGAACGGATTTCTGATTAGGAATGTTACCAAGTCCAAGCTCACTCTGCTTGCCGCATGAAGGCCAATAAATCAGGAGATGAGGTGTTGAGGCAAGGAATACAACTTTATTTGGAAAGCCAGCAGACTGAGAAGATGGCAGACTAATGTCTCTAAGTAACCATCTTATTGGGCTCTGCATGCCAGTTTCTTTTATAACACAGAGGGGGGAGGAGGTGAGGAAGTAAAGTAAAAAGGCGTAAGATTTGCAAACATCCGCTGGAATGGCCAGCTTCAGGGAGGGGATGTGTTCATTCGTCCTTCTTGCAGCCATCCTCCGGTGGCCAGGGGCAGGATGCTTCCCTGAACAGAGGCACTTTGGTTTAACATTCAGGCAGAGCGGCAGGGCTCCCCGAGGCAGGCCATTATGTACAGACAGTATCCTTTCACGGAACGAAAGCAACGGGAAGCAAAGCTTAAAGTAAATGAAACAGACCCAACATGTAGTCACACTTGGCTTTTCCCCATTACGGGGAGCTGAAGTGGAAGTCAGTCAGCCGAAAGTGGGCCAAAAGCAAACGTCTTCACTCCAAAGCTCTGAAAGAACTGGGATGTCAGCCAGATATGAAACGAAGACAGCTGTGCAGGGTATAGACACAGCTGTGGACTGCAGTGGTCCCTGGGGGAGGAGAGAGGCTGGACGCGTGGAAAAGTGCTGCCTGACTGCTACCCCCTCCCACTGGCTTGACCTTGGGGTCAGACCTACTTAGGACTTGCTTTGTCATGTAAATTAGCTGGTCAGGGTCTTTTATCACCATCCCTACAAAGTTGTAGCTTGGAATTACATGAGTATGTTCAGAAAATCATCCATGTGGCTTTCTGCAATTACAAAACTGCTTCTTCTGGCATTTCATTGACTGATTATCTGAAAATATTTTTTATCTTAATCTCTGGCTCAAAGCGTGTGACTTTACTTACCCTGGGTAAAAACCAGCCCATTCTCAATAAGGTACTGAGCACTGGACCAGAGTCAGGAGATACCCACCAGGGGATATATGCCCTCAGTCAAATTCTTAGCCTTTGGAGACTTAATTCCATCAACTGAAAAATGAGAATGAAAATTCCCACTGCAAAAAGTTGTGTTTTTTTTTTAAATTGAGATATTAAATGAAATAATAAATTATGCAAAGTGGATAGTTTACTACCTGGCGTGTAACATACTCAAATAGAAATAGCTGTTGTCATTGTCCACTGTAATCTGTACACGTGGGGTAACAGAACGGTCTGCTCTTCTTCAGGGTCCACTGAAAAATTCCATAGGCATTTATTGAGTGCCAGCAATATACCAGGCCCTGTTCTAGACTTGGCCACATGTGGCTACTGAGCACGTGAAAGAGGACTAATCCAAATTCCACTGGATTTTGAAGACTGAGTGTGAAAAATAAAAAGAAGGTAAAAGCTCATTAATTTTTTTTTAAGATTTTATTATTTATTTTGGCTGTGTTGGGTCTTCATCACTGCACACGGGCTTTTCCTAGTTGTGGCAAGCAGGGGCTACTCTTTGTTGCCGTGCACGGGCTTCTCATTGTGGTGGCTTCTCTTGTTGTGGAGCATGGTCTCTAGGCAAGTGGGCTTCAGTAGCTGTGGCACATGGGCTCAATAGTTGTGGCTCACAGGCTCTAGAGCACAGGCTCAGTAGTTGTGGCACATGGGCTCAATAGTTGTGGCTCACAGGCTCTAGAGCACAGGCTCAGTAGTTGTGGCACATGGGCTTAGTTGCTCTGCAGCATGTGGGATCGTCCCAGCCCAGGGATCAAACTCATGTCCCCTGCATTGGCAGGTGGATTCTTAACCACTGTGCCACCAGGGAAGCCCTCATTAATTTTTCATATTGATTGCTGGTTGAGCTGGTAATATTTTGACTATCTTGGGTTACACAAATATATTTAAAATTATGTTTTATTTCATTTTACTTTTTTTGCACTTTTTAAATGTGACAGCAAGAAAAGTTTAAATTGTTCTTGTGACTCAAATTCTTGAATGGCACTGTTCTAGACACAGGTGAGATGACACGGAGCTTGTGCTCTAGGGAGGGAAGTGAAGTACTAGACACATAAGATGGAAACAGGTACTTGACCACTGTTGTCAGGGATAAAAAAGAAATAAGCTGGGTGATAGGAAAGAGGCGTATGAGGGTCAGAGACGATGTGGAGGAGAGTAAGTGTGATGTGAGTAGTGGGATTTTGTCTACCAGTCATCGCAGGAGGTGGTGTCATCTTGCTTTGCTGACATCAGTCATAACATGGTACGGAGCCCTCTTCCTGAAGCAGTCAACCAGGAACAAGCTCTTAAGCTCTTAAAAGGTATCAATTCTTGATGTAATCAGAAGGGACTTTAAAAGGTTATGACACACTTTTGCAAAGCAGCTGCAACAATTTTTACTTTCAGCAGGAAGTTCTCAGAGAGCCCACGAACCCTATTCTTCCCACAGCTGAGTTTCTCAGATTTTACATTTATGACGATGGGTGTCAACGGTGTCTCATTGTGGTCTTCACACACACTGACCACCAGTGACAACTGACATCTCATCAAAAGCGTTTCCTCACCTGCGTTCTTTTTGTGACGTGCCTGCTCAATAAACCGCCAGCTGCTGCTGCGGCTGTTGGCCAGGGCCCACTCCTTGAGAACCACTGCCCATAAAAAAGATCCCCCTGTATATGTTTGACTAAAAGTTTGACAATTCTGTTTTTGACCTCTACATCCCTGACATTACCTCTGAAAGTTAAAACATGTTTATACTTTATTATCGCACCATCCTACTCCCAGGTTCGGACATAATGAGAAACATGTATTTGGTATCTTCCCCTGGTTCCTGACACAGAGCTCCTAAATCCCTTGGAATTTTCTGGGTGACAGGAGACTCTTTTGTTCTAAGAGACAACTCTTGGTGGGTTCCTAGATGGCTTCTGGATAGGGGCTGATCACCAGAGAGACCAAGCTGTGGTCAGAGGGTTGGAACTTTCACCTCTCTCCTCTGTCCTCTGGGAGGGGAGGAGGCTGGAGATTGAGGTCATAATAACGCCCACCTGAGGAAGCCTCCGTAAAATACCTAAAGGATGGAGTTCTGAGTGCTGTCAGGT
Organism: Hippopotamus amphibius kiboko; assembly: GCF_030028045.1. Taxonomy (NCBI): domain Eukaryota; kingdom Metazoa; phylum Chordata; class Mammalia; order Artiodactyla; family Hippopotamidae; genus Hippopotamus; species Hippopotamus amphibius. Next base: position 147,116,635 of record NC_080192.1, on the reverse strand, counting down.
TGGTGAGCACACGGAGGTGCTTGGGACGGTGGTGTGCCCACAGAGGGCATGGAAGTTCTGTGTTTTATTTTTTATATGGTACATATCAATAGACATAACCCACATAAATAAAAATTCCTCAAGGTCTTCAGTCAGTTTTTTAAATTTATTTATTTATTTATTTTATCGGCTGTGTTGGGTCTTTTTTGCTGTGCGCGGGCTTTCTTTTAGTTGTGGTGAGTGGGGGCTCCTCTTCATTGTGGTGCGCGGGCTCCTCATGGCCGTGGCTTCTCTTGTTGCGGAGCACGGGCTCTAGGCGCGTGGGCTTCAGTGATTGCAGCACACGGGCTCAATCGTTGTGGCTCACAGGCTCTAAAGCGCAGGCTGCATGGTTGTGGCACACGGGCTTCGTTGTTTCGTGGCATGTGGGATCTTCCTGGAGCAGGGATCAAACCCGTGTCTGCTGCATTGGCAGGCGGATTCTTAACCACGGCGCCCCCTAGGAAGCCCTCAAGGTCTTCAGTCATTTTTAAAAGTGCAGAGTCCCGAGGCCAGACGCTTAAGAACTGCTGACCCGGCAAAAGTTATAGATCAACACGGGAGCACACGTAAAATAGCATATTCAAACCGTGTGCTTGTAACGCCAATCTACATTTTCCTGCAAATTATATTTTTTGAATAAAATTTTCTACCAGTCTATATCATGTTTCTGTAACACATGTTAGGATTTCCCCAAATGCTTGATTTTTGGATAGATAATGATCTGAAGCCATTTCTTGCCTCAGAAATGTCGTATTTGTTTATCGGCACCCAGCCGTGTACAGATGCCACAGAATCACGTTCACGTCATCGGAACTGACATTCAGGAAGCCTGTACAAGTACTGGACACACAGCCGTGGCCAGTCCCAACACGAACATTAACCCGTTTATAGATACGGAAGCTGAGATTTCAAGCGATTAAGTACCTTGGCCACAGCCATGCAGACAGAGAGGTGCAGCCAGGGCTCAGGTCCCAGTCCATCACCCATCCTGGGAACCCTGAGCATGGTCCTGGGACCACCGGCAACAGCGTCACCTGGGAGCGTGTCGGGATGGATGCACCTGCACCACGTGTGCAGCATGAGACCTGGGGGGTGGAGCCCAGCACTCCGTCTCACAAGCGCCCGGTGCCTGCTGCGCGCACAGGTTGGAGGCCACTGCTGCATGCGCCCCTCCCCACCGGCCACGACTCTCCATTTCCACGACTCTGTTAGCTTCTCGCTCACCCTGCGAGGTCAACAGGCAGATCTTAGGTTTATTAGATGAAGAAACGGAGGCTCAAGGAGTTTTAACAACTTGCCCAAAGTCATCTCCGTAATTTTGGAAGTCGATCCCAAATCTTCTGGCTCTTAATCTGAAGCCATGAGTAGCACGGACGGGGAATCTGGAGACCGTAAGATCAGAGCAGTAGCCAGAGACCTCACTTTTCTGTTTTTAGTCAAGGGGGAGAGAACAGAGCACAGGTTCCCCTCCAGGGGTCTGGCCCGTCATAGCCAAACGCTCACTGTGAGGGCAGCCCCCGGGGCTCCATCTCGTCTCCTAGAAGCCGTTCACCACGTGCAGCATCTCCAATGCATTCAGGAGCTTACTGCTCACACCCTGAGACCTTGGGTTACGGTCGTCACCCACAGGAGTTAAACACATACAAAATCTGGATGCAGATGTGGTTTGCCACACGTATCACTTTCTGATTTCAACTGTCACATTCCCCCGGTTATCCCACAGCCAACCATGACACCAACACCTGGGGGGTGGGAGCGTTGTCCTGCTGTAGGCAGCACCTAGTCCCCTGTTCTGCAGAGGGTTTTAAAATGATAATAAAACCCAACCAAGGACTTCCCTGGTGGCACAGTGCCAATGCAGGGGACACGGGTTCAAGCCCTCGTTCGGGAAGACCCCACATGCTGTAGAGCAACTAAGCCCATGTGCCACAACTACTGAGCCTGTGCTCTAGGGCCTGTGAGCCACAACTATTGAGCCTGCGTGCTATAACTACTGAAGCCTGCGAGGCTAGAGCCTGTGCTCCAGGGCAAGGGAAGCCACCACAGTGAGAAGCCCGCACACCACAACTAAAGAAAGCCCACGTGCAGCAGTGAAGACCTCAACGCAGCCAATAAATAAATAAAATAAAAGTTAAAAAAACAAAACAAAAACAACCCCAACCAAAAGTATCCAAACACTGTCAATGACAGATACTCCTCCCAGAAGAAAACCTCTCTTGTTGGTCTAAAAATGGTATAGTTTCTCATTTTCACTACTAATTTTTTATAAAAATTAATAAACAGGAACCTCATTTAAAGCAACTGCAGCCCCAACAGGAAGAGTATTGCCTTGCAGCTCCAGCAGGAAGAAGGTTGTGACTTTACTACCCAGCAGAAGGAAGGAAGAATGCCTCCTTGCCTGGAAACAGCCCAGCCAATGAAAAGCCACCACACTTTAAACTCCCAGTTTCCTCCAATGGGCTGTTAGTTTACAAGAGCACCTCCCAGTTCCCCCTGCTCCTCTATAAAAGGACGTCCCCCTTTCTTCCTTGGACTTGCCTCTGGTTCCCCATAGTTGCATATTTTGAATTGCAATTCTTTACTGTTCCCAATAAACCCATTTTGCTGGTAAAATAACTGGCTGCTTATTGTTTTAGGTCAACACTTTTAACAAACATTATAATTTCATGGAAGTTAATTCCAAGACCTCCCAGTTACACGGTTCCAACACAAGTGCACTCAGCTGTAACCAGTTCCCTTGGTTCGAAGCGTAGCGCCTGCTTCAAGCTTAGTGTGCTCCAACCCCCGGGGCACAGTGTCCTCCTGCATTAAAACAGTACATTGGAACTAAAATGATTATAAACCATGATTGCAAACATAAAGAAGCAGGGCTTGAACTTCCATTACTTCACTTGTCATTCTACGTCATCACTTGTGTTTCAAATTTAAAACAATGAAAGAGGGCATTGAGAACTACAAGGTGAAATATTTTTTTGTTTGTACATTAAATACTTTACTAAATTTGATAAATGTCATTAAAATTGAAATTTATTCTTTTTAAGTGTTAGCCATTAGTTTTAAAAGAGTGAATTAAGAAACTAATGATTACTACTGATTATCACATGATTATAATTGAAAATTCTTTCATTGACTAGAGAAGGGTGTTAAAATAATCATCCACTCTGGGCATCAAATGCACTTGGGAGGGCCCCGCCCACCTCACTCCCAGGTTTCTAATAGTGGTGGGTGGTCTTCCCAGTCTGTCCCCTCAGCCTGAATAGCAGTACAAAATGCACCCCCCCACCTCTGTTGCCCAGAAAACTAGATCAAGTACTGAGCTGATGGCTTCTTAGCTGCAATCTTCCTGAGACGATGGGCTTTTGTTATTCATGGAGACCACTGACATGATGCCCCTAAAGGTGGTCACCAGCGTCCACCTAACTGGGTCCTGGAGACCTGGCAAAACGTGACACCGGAGGAGTGTTTCAGCAAGGCTTCACCAAGCAGCTTTCTAGACCTGAGCCTCTGGGCAAGTCGGGGTCAGAGTGCCTGAGTGTGGAACCATGGGGGTCTTGTGTGGCCAGCGCCTGATGTCAATGCACTGGGGGTGGGGTGGGGCGCTGAGTGGCAGAAGTAATGAAGTTTAGGCGTGACTCGGTCCCCCAATTCTGCTGCTCTCCTGTCCCTGAGCTACGAAGTTCACATATATTGACTTAAAATCCCAGTTCCACAACCTCCAGCTGTATAAATTTGGTGAGCTGCTTAAAGTCTGTTCTGTGCTTTGAGAAATGGAGATGATGCCACTGTGCACGTGGCTGTGAATACCCACTGACTGACTGTGCTCTCCTGATGCGGTCTCTACACCCACATCCTCACTGGCACACCAATTCTTTTCATCCTGTGCGTGTTTCATGAAGATTAATGGGAAGATGGTGTTGCTTTTGATGAAATATATTAAAGATAGGCAAATCATCTGTTTATGAAAAAATCAAGTGTAAACATGTCTATAATTTAAATATTAATATCTGAGCAATTACTGGTAGTCACCGATGTCTACAGGTCGTGTATTTTTATAGAGGAAGAGTGACCTGAGACGTGCCCGTTCGTGCCCGTTCTTGCCTTGCTGCAGTTAAATGCATAAGATCTCGATATTCATCTCGGGCTTGCACATCTGTTTCACTCACATGCTTCTTACACTCACTGATAGATAATAATAGTAAAAACCCTGCCGGCTATAAGTGGAGGGGAGAGAAAAAGCTTCTGTTAAATTCAATCCATTAATTCTTGATCAGACAGGCAGGTCCATAAATTCATTTTACATCCAAGGGCCTGTCGGTGACTCTTCTTCTGTCACTTTATCCTTAACGTTGGGAGCTGTGGTCTGGAGGGAAAGAACGACTTTGAAGTCCAGGCTCTGTCACGCACCCACCTCTAGGCTTCCTGCCTCACAGAGCTGAGATAAAGCATTCCCAGCACAGCATCCTTTTTCATGGGGACTTTTATAAAATAAAGAGGTAACTTTTAAAGGAGAACAGCTCTTGCTTGTTTAACTGCGCCCCCTGACCTGGCAGTATTGTACCCTGGACCAGAACGACCCAGTGTAGAAAATTAATTAGCAGAAACCTTAATTAAGTAGAGTTGGGAGACCAGAATGGGGAGCTCTCGTGCCCTGCGACAATGGCAGAGCCCGACAGGAAGAAGGACTCCCCTTCTTTTTCTGGCAAGGACTCAGCCAATGAAAAGCCACAGCCCTCCTGCCGCCCTCTTATTCTCCTTTAAAGTGCTCTTTCCCTCACCGCGCAGGGCTTCCACATGGCTCTCCCTGGTGGCAGACCCTGAACTGCACTGCTCTGCTGATCCTGAATAAGCCCATCTTCACTGGAGAAATACCAGGCAGTCTATTTGTTTCAGGCCATCCGTTTTCTTGCCTTTACAGAGAAGACTCCCAACACCTCCAGCTGAACAAACAGGGATGGTACCCACATTGCCCCACTGGGCTCGCTGCTTTTCTTGCTGACCCTGGAGTGTGAAGGTACATCTTTCTCTGGATCCCAGCTCATGCCTCCTTTGTGTTTGAAGCTCTCCAGACTTTATTCAGGATCTATTTAAGGGTTCCATCTTTCCAGTTAAGGCCCTGCTCTGTGAGTTTTCATTTGGCACTTCAGTCTAATCTCAATGAGATCAGACTGTTTCAGCCAACTTGGCAGAAAATGCCATTGGCCCAATTCCTTTGGGAAGGGGCTGCTTCAGTGAAGCAGTGCTGGGTTTTTCAGCCTTTGGCCTGTTCCTTCAGAAGGGCTGCCCTGGAGACGGGCTGAAAAACAGCCTTCAGCCTGGCTCCTCCAGGACGGCACTGTCTCCTTACGACTGGCTGGGACTGGACTGCAAACTGTTTGAATTGGGCCGTTTGTGCTGTGAACCATTAAGCCATTTGAGAATTTTTCTTTACTCCAGAGAAAACTTCTAGGAAATGGAATTCCAGTCCTCTTAAGTATTTTGAGGCACCCCTGTACAGAGACCCCAACCGGTTTTAAGTTTAAAACCCGCACTCTTTCCTCACGTGCATTTCTAACTAAATGGACTGACCTGATCAAAGGCAATCTAGAACGTCGATGGCCACTATGGGAAACTTTTGAAATCCCAAACCTAATTTCCTTACAGCCAAGTTGGACTAAAATAGCTCAACGTTTTCCAAAACTGAGTGGAATGCTTATTTTAATTGGTATTTTGAGGCTTCCCAACATTTTCATGAGTCTAAAACTCTCTCTCTGTAAAATAAAGAGTTTATGATGGATTGAGACAAGTGATGAAGGAAGAGACAATGTCCAGGAAGCCTCTGGCTGCCCTCTGGGGCCACCTCCCTCCCTCCTGTGCCACCCACCCCTGCTCCCCACCCCCAGTCCCTGTCCCCCCACCCCAGCACTAATTCTCTCATGGAACTTTTCTTTTGCTTTGAAACTCTCCCCACCCCTTTCCTCCGGAACTTGTCAGAACATGTCCCTTTGAAATGGAGCCTTCTGAGGAGCCAGAAGCTAAACCCTTAATTTCTTATATTCCCTGGACTAAGGCTGAACTGCAAGCCACAAAGTTTCCAAGTAAATGAAGATCCTCACTGATTTGCTGAGGAATTTAATATAGTCGTTCACACTTACCACCTGTCTCCCTGACTCACATCAGCCACTTCACAAGCGTGCTGCTGAAGGCCAGCCCCGCACTGCAGGAAAACCGCGAGTTGGGAAAATCCTGACAGGTCTCAGAATTACAACCGAGAGACCAGCCACTAACTTCTATCATCAGGCTTGAGCAATTGCTAGGCGACATCATTGAGCAATTCCTAGGGCTTTTCCAAAGCCTATTACTTGGAACAAAATTCAGGCTTGCACACAAACGTGATAAATCTATTCATGAATATTACAATCAACTTCAGCTTTTTAAAAAAAAATTCTGGTTTAGCCTTTCTCACCTTCTGAGGTGGCCCACACTGTGTCTGTGGACAGTGTTTCTAAATGAATCCACTTCTTACCTATCCCCCCCACCCCCAGAAATTCTGGTTTTCCTTCAGATTGTGATTCCACCTGGGTAGCTTTTAACTGTATGTTGAATAATGGGCTGAACTGGGGTCTTTCCCTTGTAGTAAAAAGGACCGAGATGGGATGGGGAACTACGTCCACTTGGGTTTTAGTTAATCTGGCAAACCAGCTCTCTCACACTCTAGATGAGTCACATCCAAGCAAGACTGCCAATATTTTTTTTTTATTTGTTTATTTATTTAATTTATTTATTGGCTGTGTTGGGTCCTCGTTGCTGCACACGGGCTTTCTCTAGTTGCTGCGAGCGGGGGCTACTCTTCATTGTGCTGTGCGGGCTCCTCATTGTAGTGGCCTCTCTTGTTGTGGAGCACGGGCCCCAGGCGCGTGGGCTTCAGTAGTTGCAGCACATGGGCTCAGTAGTTGTGGCTCACAGGCTCTAGAGCGCAGGCTCAATAGCTGCGGTGCACGGGCTTAGTTGCTCCGCGGCATGTGGAATCCTCCCAAGGCAGGGCTCGAACTGGTGTCCCCTGCATTGGCAGGTGGATTCTTTACCACTGTGCCACCTAGGAAGTCCAAGACTGTCAATATTCTTAATCTTCAACTTCAGTAAGTGAAGGCTCCTAAACAAAACCAAATACTCCTAGTTTCTGCTATTATTGCAAAGATCCAGGACATCAGAAAGAAGACTATTACAAATTTAAGCATTTTATGTGCCTCCAGTCTTTCTGACATCCTCCCAGTGCTCATGGTGGGGCTCCAAGGAATTGCAGAGGCTCTCCCTCTTGACTGGCATGGAGAAACAATTCTGCATATTTGGGATGAATTACTTCCAGTCCTAACTGACACGGGACCCACACGCTCAGTGCTGAACCTATTTAAACAGCCCCTGCCTCGGAGTGCTACAACACTTCAAGTAGTGGGATCTCGAAGGAACCTCAAGAGTTCCTGTGTCTGAATCTATTCCCTTTTGTCTGGACCCTTTGAGAAACACACACCCTTTCAACCTTAGTTCCTCCGCCCCCTCCATCTATTAGGTGGAGACCTCTTAGAGAAGCATCATGCCAGAACTTCTTTCTCCCAAAAGGTGGAAATAATTCTAGAATTTGACAGTAGTCATTAAAGTAACCAATCAGGAGAATTAATTAACCCTTTGACATCTTGTTCCTCTCAGACGATACTAGAGCTGATTCTGGAAACACCGGCCATTTGTCTATTGAATCAGCTACTGACTCCTATGGGCAAAATCTCCCACTGATGCTGGCAGAACTCAGAGCAAATCTGTCATCAAACAAGATCCCTCAAAAAACTCTTCACAGAATTCACCAATATTCTAAGTAAAGAAGCCCTTCAAGGCATAAAGCCCAAAGTAGGTTACGAGGCTCCAGACCTCAGTACCCTTTGTACTGGTCCCTGGAACATGCCCTAAGGCCTCAGGGTGGAGGTCTGTGCAGGACCTCCGGGCAGTAAACAGCACTGTTATCCCTCCACGTCCACTAGCTCCTGGCCCTCACACACCCATTCCTACCAGACGTAAATTCTCTACTGTAATTCATTTACGCAGTGTATCCACTAAAACACCGCACAACCTAAAAGTTGAGAGTTACATTTTATTTGGCGATATATTGAGGACTTCAAGCCCAGGAGGCAGCATCTCAAGTAACCCGGAGAGAACTGCTCCCAGGAGGCAAGGGGGGAGCTAGGGTATATAGGCGTTTTGAAACAAAGGGCAGGTAGTAGGAACAAAAGATTACTCTTAATAAAAGAAAACCAGAAATCTCAGTTTCAGGAATTTAGTGCTTTTCTATGTATGGGAAGATGCAAGAGTCTGGGCTCCCTGAGCTCATTCCTTTGATCTGCACCTAGGCTACCTGGAGCCTGTATCCAGTGTTTTCACATCCTGAGTGTCCTCAGGGCTCACCGTGGGGACTGGCTGCAGTCTGATGGCTGCTAGACGGCAGGTGTTCTTTTCCTTCCTGAGTTCCCCCAGGGCTCACTGTATCACCATCAGAGGTGGCTGCAACCACTGATGACTGTGACATCCTTTGTTTACTGACACGCCAAGCAATATTTTATTTCTCAAGTGCATTCCCTAGTATTCCAGTCAATGAGGCAGGCCAATACCTTTTCCCCTTGAGTTGGAAGAAAAACAATTCACCAGGACAGTAATGCCTCAGAGTTTTACTGATAGTCTTTATTTATCACAAATCCTGAAGGCTGGTCTGGATGATATAAGATAAAGTTCCCTAGAGGTTCTACTTTGTTGCAATATGTAGAAGATTTGCTTCTTTGCTCTCCTCAAGCCTCCTCATGGGAAGAAGCATCTACTTGCTAAGGCTTCTAGCCATAAAGGGACATGAGGCTGACAAAGAAAAAGCGCAGCTTTCCCAAACTCAGGCTCGACGCTTAGGGCGTCTCATATCAGAACAAGGGCTACACCTAGATTCAGACAGGCTTCATGGTGTCATAAGTTAACCAGCTGCGAGGTGTTCTTGGGCCAGTGGTTACAGCTGAAACTGGATTCCAAATTTCTCTCTTATGGCCAGACCTCTATATGTTTTACTGAGTAACAACCCTGACCCAACTTGATGGGAAGAAACAGACAACATGGTCTTCAAGACTGTGAAGGAAAGTCTGCTGAACCCACCTGCCCTTGGACATCCCAGTTATCAGATTCCCCCCTTTCCTTTCTGTACATGAAAAGGACGGGGAGGACCTAGCTGTGCGGCCAAGATGCCTGGGCAGGAAGGCCCTGAGCTCACCTTCTCCCCCAGGAACGCCAAAATCACAACTCTTCACAGAGCAGCTACCAATGAGAATGACCTGAAGAACGAGCACAAAAGATTTCCCACGATCAAAGACCTAAAGAAGGAACCAGTGTGAAGTGGTGGGGGGGCCGAGGTGTGGTACAGTCAAGACCCATGCCCCTGGGTGGGCAGCCCACAACAAGGAGGGTGACCACAGTCACAGAGGTTCTCTCCACGGAGCAAGGGGGCCACAGAGCCTGGTGTCAGCCTGCCCAGCCTGGGGCCCTGCACCAGGACCCAGAACAGCTGGTTTTGAAGGCTAGCGGGGCTTGTGAATGGGAAACCCGTAAGGCTATACGACACAGAGACTCCAGTCTTAAAGGGTGCACACAAAATCTCACACACTTCGAGTCCCAGAACAGAGGCGGTAGTTTCAGAGGAGTCTGGGTCAAAGCCACTTGCTGCTGATCTTGGAGAGCCTCCCAGAGAGGCAGGAGGCAACCGAGACTCCCCTTGGGGACAAAGATGCTGGCAGCAGCCATTTTGGGGAGCTCGTTGCAGCAGGAAGACACTAGTGCTGACGAGCACCACTTTGGAGTCCTTCCTCTAGCCTATTAGCACAGAGGCTTGCCCACCCACCAGCAGGCCGGCCCCAGTGCTGGGACCCTCCGAGCCCTCCAAGCCGGCACCCCAGGAGCTGGCCCCACCCACCAGTGGGAAGGCATCAGCCTGAGGACCCCCGATCCCCAAAGTCAGCTGTGCCAGGACCAGGCCCCGCCCACCAGCAGACCCGCAGCTTCTGCATGAGGCAGGCTATGGGGCAGGGGTAGCCTTACCTCCCAGTGTGCCAACAGTGGTAGCCCTGCTACAACACAGGGGCCCACACAGCCCACAGAGGAGGCACCCCTAGAGCATACAGCTCTAGTCAACAGAGGGGAGTGTCCCATAGGAAGGGTCCCTATAGGACGTCTCCTACACAAGGCCACTTCTCCAAGACTGGGGAATATAATGGACCTACCTACTACACAGAAATAAAAATACAGAATGAGGCAAAATGAGGTGACAGAAGAATATGACCCAAACAAAGGAGCAGGATCAAACCCCAGAAGAAAAACTAAATGAAGTGGAGATAACCAACCTACCTGATAAAGCGTTCAAGGTAATGGCCATAAAGATCCTCAAAGAACTCAGGAGAAGAATGGATGAACGTGGTGAGAAGTTTAACAAAGAGTTAAAAAGCAGAATGAAACAGCGCTGAAGAATGCAATATCTAAAATAAAAAATACACTAGAAGGGGTTTCCCTGGTGGTGCAGTGGTTAAGAATCCGCCTGCCAGTGTAGGGGTCATGGGTTTGATACCTGGTCCAGGAAGATCCCACATGCCACTGAGCAACTAAGCCCGTGAGCCACAACTACGGAGCCTTCATGCCACAAATACTGAAGCCTGTGTGCCTAGAGCCCATGCTCCACAACAAGAGAAGCCACTGCAATGAGAAGCCTGCACACTGCAACGAAGAGTAGCCCCCACTCACCGCAACTAGAGAAAGCCCACACATAGCAATGAAGACCCAACACAGCCAATAAATAAATTTTAAAAAGTACACTAGAAGGAATCAACAGTAGATGAGATGATACAGAAAAACAGCTCAGCAAACTGGAAGACAGAGTAGTGGAAACAAACCAACTGAAGAGAAAAAAAAAGAATTTTAGAAAATGAGGACAGTTTAAGAGACCTCTGGGACAACATCAAGCACGTAGCATTCCCATTACAGGTGTCCCAGAAAAGGGGGCAGAGAGCTTATTTGAAAACTTCCCTAACCTGGGAAAAGAAATAGACATCCAGGTCCAGGAAGCGCAAAGTTCCAAACAGGATCAACCCAAAGAGGACCACATCAAGATACACTGTGATTAAAATGGCAAAAAGTAAAGATAAAGAGAGAATCTTAAATGCAGAAAGGGAAAAGCAACTAGTTATGTACAAGGAAACTCTCACAAGACCATCAGCTGACTCTTCAGAAAAAACTTTGCAGGCAAGAAGGCAGTGGTAGGATATACTTAAAGCAATAAAAAGAAAAAAACAAGAATACCAGGCAATGCTACCATTCAGATTTGAAGAGAAGAGTCTTACAGACAAGAAAAAGCTACAAGAGTTTAGCTTAACACCAGATTGGCTTCACAAGAAATGTTAAAGGGACTTCAATATATACGACTATATATAAACCTACTGGGAACAAGAAACCAAAGATCTACAATAGATACACGTGCAAAAAAAAGAGAAAAGAATCCAAACATAACACTAAGGATAGTTATTAAATCACAAAGGGAGCAAAAGAAGAGGAAACAAAAAATAACTACAAAGCAAAAAAACAATAAACAAAATGGCAATAAGTACATACCTATTAATAACTGCTTTACATGTAAATGGATTATATGCTCCAATCAAAAAAGACAGAGTGGCTGAATGGATTAAAAGACAAGACTCATTTATACGCTGCCTGCAAGAGACTCACTTCATATTTAAAGACACATACAGACTAAAAAGTGAAGGGATGGAAAAAGGTACTCCATGCAACTGGAAACAAAAAGAAATCAGGAGAAGCAACACTTACACCAGAAAAAACACACGTTAAAACAAAGACTGTAATAAGAGTCAAAGAAGGACATTACCTAATAGCAAAAGGATGAATCCAACATGGGAATATAACCAATGTAAAGATCTACGCACCCAACACAGAGGCATCCACACACATAAGGGAGATAGTAACAAACGTAAACGGGGAAGTTACAGTAACACAATTGTAGTAGGGTACTTTAATGCCACTTACGTAAATGAACAAGTTATCCAGACAGAAAATCAATAGGGAAACACTGGCTAGAAGCAACACATCAGACCAGGTGAACATAAACATGTAGAATTTCATCTGAAAGAGCATGACACATTCTTTTCAAGTGCACATGGAACATTCTCCAGGATAGAGCATGTGTTAGGCCACAAAACAAGTCTTGGTAAAGTTAAGAGGACTGAAATCACATCAAGTGTCTTTTCTGACCAAAATGGTATGAAACTAGAAATTAACCACAAGGAAAACATGGAAAAACACACAAACACATAGAGCCTACACAATATGCTATTAAGAACCAACTGTCACTGAAGAAATAAATGTGGAAATTAAAAAAAAAAAACTGAGTATATAAATGAAAAGGCGAACCCAACAACCCAAAATCTATGGGAAGCAGCAAAAGCAGTTCTAAGAGGGAAGTTTATGATCATACAAGCCTACCTCAGGAAACTAGAAAAATCTCAAATAAACAACCAAACCTTACAGGTAAAGGAAATGGAAAAGGAAGAATAAGCAAAACCCAAAGTTAGCAGAAGGGAAGAAATAATAAAGGTCAGAGCAGAAATAAATGAAATAGAGACTAAAAAAAGAACAGAAGAGGTTAATGAAGCTAAGAGGTGGTTCCTTGGAGATATAAACAAAATTGATAAATCTTTGCACAGACTCATCAAGAAATAAAGAGAGGCCCCTGAAATAAAATCAGAAATGAGAGAGAAGAGGTTACAGCCAACACCACAGAAATACAAAGGATCATGAGGTTACTGTGAACAATTACACGCCAACCTAGAAGAAGCTGACAAAATCCTAGAAACATATAATCTCCAAAGACTGAATCAGAAGAAACAGAAAATATGAACAGAACAATGACTAGTAATGAAGTTGAATCAGTAATTACAAAAGCTCCCAACAAACATAAGACCAGGACAAGAGGGCTTCATAGATGAATTATACCAAACAGTTAAAGAAGAGTTAACACCTGTCTTCTTAAAACTATTCAAAAAAATTGAAGAGGGAAGGCTTCCAAACTCATTCTATGAGGCCAGTCTCAGTCTGATAACAAAACCACAGCAAGACACCACAAAAAAAGAGAAAATTATAGGTCAGTATCACTGATGAACATTGATTTTAAAAAAGCCCTCACAAAATATTAGCAAACCAAATTCAATAAATAGAAGCCTCATTAAAATGATCATATAGCATAATTAAGTAGGATTTATCCCAGGGATGCAAGGATGGTTCGATATCTGCAAATTAATCAATGTGATATGCTACATTAACAAATCAAATAAAAATCATATGGTTATCTCAATAGATGCATGAAAAGCTTTTGACAAAATTCACATTCATTTATGATAAAAATTCTCAACAAAGTAGGTAGAGAGGGAACATACCTTAACATAATAGAGGCCACATATGATAAGCTCACAGCTAACATCGTACTCAAGAGTGAAAAGCTGAAAGCATTTCCTCTAAGATCAGGAATAAGACAAGGATGCCCCCACCACTTTTATTCAACATAGTATCAGAAGTCCTAGCCATAGCCATCAGAGAAGAAAAATAAATAAAGGGGATTTAAATTGGAAAGGAAGAAGTAACTGTCACTGTTTGCAGAGGACATGATATTATATGTAGAAAACCCTAAGGACACCGCCGAAAAACCATTAGAACTCATCAGTGAATTCAGTAAAGTTGCAGGATACAATGTTAATACACAGAAATTTGTTGTGTTTCTATACAATAACAAACTACTAAGTAAAATTAAGAAAACAATCTTATTTTACAATCTCATCAAAAAGTATACAATACCTAGGAGTAAATCTAACTAAGAAAGTAAAATATCTGTACTTGGAAAACTATAAGACATTGATGAAGGAAACTGAAGATGACACAAACAAACAGAAAGATACACTGTGCTCATAGCTTGAAAGAATTAATATTGTTAAAGTGTCCACACTACCCATTGCAATCCCTATCAAAATACCAATGGTGTTTCTCACAGAACTAGAAGAAACAATTCTAAAATTTGTACGGAAATACAAAGACCTTGAATAGCCAAAACAATCTTAAGAAAGAACAAAACTCAAGGTATCACGCTCCCTGATTTCAAACTATACTACAAAGATACAGTAATCAAAATAGGCTGCTACTGGCACAAATTCAGACACGTAGATCAACGGAACAGAACAAAGAGCCCAGAAATAAACCCACACTTATATAGTCACTGACTGTACGGCAAATGAGGCGAGAATATACAATGTAGAAAAGACAGCCTCAAGACCCAAGTTCACTTCAGTAAAAGCAGCAACTTAATCATCCATTGGTAAATGAATGATTAAAGAATATGTGGTATATATAAACCCAACTCTCTGGAAACTAGGGAAAATCACCTTGCTGGTATTTCTGCAAGGAATGCTGCCCTTAAAGGGACCAACAGCAGCCAAACTTCTCTCATAGTCCAAAGCGATATTTCCCCAAATGATAAGTTAGAAAAACTGGCTAGAGAGGCCCAACAATTGGCCTCAGGAAAGGAAAAACAAGATAGGAAATTCAACAATTATTGGTTTGATAAAAAAGTAAAGTTCTGGTTGGGAGTAAGTAATAACCCAGTCCTAGCAGAGACTCTACAGTTCCCATTGCTGGGACTTCCCTGGTGGTGCAGTGGCTAAGGCTCTGCACTTCTGCTGCAGGGGCACAGGTTCCATCCCTGGTCAGGGAACTAAGATCCTGCATGCTGTGTGATGCAGCCAAAAAAAAAAAAAAAAAATTCCCACCCCTCACCACTGTACATGTATTTAGCCATTGGTACACTGACAGAACGATAGCTGATAGCTAAAAGAACCCATTTAAAGAATTTTGGAGACTGAGTTGTTGAAGTGCTTTCCATTACCTCAAGGTAAAACAGACCCTTGTCTCTCCTGTCTAGCTGAAAACTACCTTGTTCAACGACCTTAGAACTATTAGCTGTTAGGATGTCAAGATCCCCAAAGTTGGGACTTCCCCGGTGGTCCAGTGGGTAAGACTCCACGCTCCCAATGCAGGGGGCCCAGGCTCGATTCCTGGTCAGGGAACTCAATCCCAGATGCATGCTGCAACTAAAGATCCCACATGCTGCAATGAAGATCCTGCATGCCACAACGAAGACCCTGCACAGCCAAAACAAACAAACAAATAATTTTTAAAAAAGATCCTCAAAGTGAAAACATAAACGATTGACCCAAACCATCAGAGAAATCTCGGTACGCACCAGGGTGAGACATAATTTGGAACAAAGCAAACTGCAAATCCTACTAGAAAATTTTTGAGTTTTATTAAGCAATTGTGAAACTAAGTCCCCCCAAAACTGAGTTCCTCTGTTGAGTTTATGATTAGCCTCTTTATTCAAAACTTTATTCTCTTTCTTGTCCCACATCCAGCTCCCCTCAGGAGGAGGAGAGCCAGAGAAAAGGGGGAACTGAACCGAGCAGGGGCAAGCAAAGGCCATCCTGGTGACAGACCCCTCGGTGTCCCCGCTTATTACTAACTGGAAAAAGAGGTCGGTGTCCTGGGGCCCCTCAGTTCTCCCTCATGCCCTTGTCCAGATGCCCACTCAGTAGCACTCTTGGCGATAGGGAGAGGTGACAAAATACATTTTTAACACTTGGGTTTGCAGATGGATTTCCTAACACAGCCATTTTTCACTGCGTGCTTCACCTACTTGCGCCACTTAAAGGCTTTCCTGAACTTCCCGGTCAGCAGGCATGTTTTAGTCAGTCGTAACGTGCCTATTCGCCCCTCAGCCGAGGCTTCCCCTGCACGAGAGCTGACACAGCCCGAGGCTAGGAGGGAAGAACGGCATCTTTATGTTGCATCCGTGAAATCGAGCAGGGCCCTACGTGTGCAGGAACACAGCCGTGATTAAGCCCGTGCACATACTGTGCTCTTCAGGGTGGGCATGGAGTTAACTTCATGCCTGGATGAACAACCTAGTACCATGACATCTAACATCAATGTAGCAAGCGGAGATGACCACATCTCCCTGGGTCACCCTTTGGTTACTTTTGTAAAGGGCTTACAAGACATCAGACTGAGGTAGTTGTTAGAAGTTGATACACTGACAGTGATGCCAATTTAATAACCAACTGTAAGGTGATGGTGGGTTATTTTTGCTCAATTAGCTAATGAAGGAGTTGCTGTATTCCAGTCCGGCAAGGACTCTGTGTTCACAGTGATACCTCTCCCGAACAAAGAAAAAAGAAGTGTATTTCAGTCAGGCAGAGGCCTAAGCAAATCTGACTCTAGTGTCTGCAATCCATCCTTTCTATTATACTTATTTTCTTCTGTTGAAAAACCTCTGCTTTCCAGGTACTGAGTGACCTTCCTCTGACCTCTGCAAGGTCGAATCTTCCTAAAGAAGGGATGCCTGGCTTCCTCCCTAACAAGCTCCGCTCTCCTGATCACTGCCCAGATGTTCCCATACCTCATTTATCAGGACCCTGCTGTTTTGCTAAACTAACCCTGGGGATACATGCTCTCTTTCCAGGTGGTACTTTCATTCTTACAGGAACTGAAAATAATGTATTGACTTGAAGGTGGAAATCTACTTAAAAATATATCTTTTAATGTTATGAACATAAGAAGGAAAATACGCGAACATCATGAACAATTCTACTCGCATAAATTCAACAATTTAAATGAAATGGACCAATTCCTCTAAAAGCACAAACTGCCAAATCTCATCCAATACGAAA
Organism: Hippopotamus amphibius kiboko; assembly: GCF_030028045.1. Lineage (NCBI taxonomy): Eukaryota > Metazoa > Chordata > Mammalia > Artiodactyla > Hippopotamidae > Hippopotamus > Hippopotamus amphibius. The sequence continues at coordinate 147,099,794 of NC_080192.1, read as the reverse complement.
GAGATTATGTCGAATAACCTTGTAACTGTTAAAAGAAATTGAATTCATAATGCTAAAAAGCCCTGGAAAAAAAAATCTCCAGGCCCTGATGAATTCAAGGTAAGATTCAGCCAAATGCTTGAAGAATTAACACCAATTCTACACAACTTTTTTCAGAAAACAAAAGACAAGGGGGCACCTCCGAACTTATTTTACGATGCTGGTATCAGCCTAATACCAAAACCTGACAAAAACAGTACAAAAAAGAAAACCGCAGATCAACTTCCCTTGTGAACACAGACATAGAAAATCCTCATAAAAATACCAGTTAATGGGACCCAGTAAAAAGAATTATATTCCATTACCAACTGGGGTTTACTGCAGACATCCGAGGTGGGTTCAACATTTGAATCTCAGCCGATGTCATCTACAGTGTCAGCAGGCTAAGAACCTCACGTGCTTACGCTAATCGAGGCATGAGATGCCTGGACAGAATCCCGTCTGCGATAAGGAAAACCCTAGAGAACAGCGGCGGGAGCGGACCGCCTCCGTGAGCAAGGACCACCGGCGAAAGCCCAGCGCCGACGTCACGCGCTCCCTGAGGGAAGGCGGAATGCCTCGCCCTCTCCCCGGGATCCCGAAAGGACGCTATGGAAGGCGCTCCCGGAGCGGCGCGGGGATTGGGGGGGGGGGGGGGGAGGGGAAGGGGGAGGGGCGCCCGGCGGCCGCCAGGCGGGATGCCGGGCGCAGCCGCGCCTTCTCTCGTGGACAAGCTCCTGGCGGACTCCTCGTCTCCCCGCGAGGCCGTCCGCTGCCTTCTCCTTTTCACGGCACTAGAGAAGCGCCGCCAGCGCGACAGGCCGAGGCGGACCTGGCCCTGGCTTAGCGAAGGCTGCGGGCGCTCTCGACGGCACCTCGCGCCGCCCCGCCGGGCGCGTGGACCGTCGCCGTCGAGCCCGACGGGCGAGGCGGCGGCAGCGCAGGCAGGCCGCGGCCCCCCCGCAGCCGATCCGGCGGCGCGGCCCTCCCCGCCCCCTCCCCGCGCCCCCGCACCTCGAGCCGCCCGGCCGCGGCGGGGTGTCATCATCCCCCGCGGGCGGGCCCCACGCGGGAGTTCCGCGCAGCAGGACGGCGGGCGCTTTCCCGGCGAACCTCCGCTTGGGTGCGGCGCCCGGCCCACGCGGAAGCAGGCCGCCGCCCTGAGCCCCCGGGCGCCCCGCGACCGCGCCCGGCTCCCAGCTCGGGCCCGGCCCCGCCCCAGGCGCCCCGCCGGCCCCCGGTCGCCGCCGCGCGCGAGGCCTGGGCGCCGTGGGCCGCACCACGCCGTGGGCGCCAGCGCGGCGCGCGGCTTGGACGTCGCGCTCAGTCGTGAAGCGCTTGGTCCCACAGCGCGTTCCCCGCCGTCCTCCCCCTGGTTCCCCCGCCCCATCCCGGCGCTTCGGCGGGGGCGGGCGCTTCCCCGCGTGCGGGCAGCCTTTTCCACACCGCCTAGCCTCGCGCTGTGGCCCAGGGTGCTTTCCCCGGGCCGGTCTCCCCGCCCCCGCCTGGAGCCCCGGAGGGCGGCACGGCCACGCCCGCGAAGCCCCCGGAGCGAGACGCTCCCACGGCCGGAAAGCGTTACCAGCGCCCCGGCCCCCCCGGAGCCTCTTCCTGGGACTCTCTAGGCCCGCACCGTGTCTCGGTGGTTCTTCCGGTGTCTCTGCCCTCGCTATTCCCGCCTCTTCCCCTCGGCCGCCGGGATTTAACGTGTTCTCGCGAGGGCTGGGCCTCTTCCTAAGCCTGCGAGGCGCGGCGGCGGCAGCGAGCGCTGCCCGCATCGGCAAGGTATGTGGTGGGCTGCGGCCGCGGCGGCTCGCTGGCCTCGAGGGGCGCACGCGGGGGTCCCCCGGGTGGGGATGCGGCGGATTGTGGGGCCCGCGGGCCCCGATGGCTTGAGCGGGGCGGGCCGGAGCCGGGGCCGGGTCGCGGGCCTGAGCGCGCTGTGCCCGCAGGCCCAGGCATGTTCAGCTCCAGCGCGAAGATCGTGAAGCCCAATGGCGAGAAGCCGGACGAGTTCGAGTCGGGCATCTCCCAGGTGAGGGGCGGCGGGGCCGCGGCGGGCGGGGGTCTGCGGGGCCGGGGCCGGGGCCGGGGCGCGCGCTCAGGCCGTCTCCCGCCTCCCTGCAGGCCCTCCTGGAGCTGGAGATGAACTCGGACCTCAAGGCGCAGCTGCGCGAGCTGAACATCACGGCCGCCAAGGTGAGGCGGGGCCCCGGGGGCGTGGGGCGCGGGCTCCGGGGGCGCGGGCCTCAGACGCGGCGCGCCGCCCTCCCTTCCGTCCCCAGGAGATCGAGGTCGGCGGCGGCCGGAAAGCCATCATCATCTTCGTGCCCGTCCCCCAGCTGAAGTCCTTCCAGAAGATCCAGGTGCGGCTGGTGCGCGAGCTGGAGAAGAAGTTCAGCGGGAAGCACGTCGTCTTCATCGCGCAGGTAGCGAGCCTGGGAGGGGGCGGCCTGGGTCTGCGGCGCCGGGAGGGAGGCCGCGGCGTGTGCGGGGCTCAGAGCCGGGTGCGTGCTGTGAGCCAGGCTCGCCGCTCTGGCGAGTCAGAAGTGGACTTGGGGAGCCGAAGGGATGCAGAGACACGGCGTGTGGGGAAAGGGGCAGCGGTCCAGAAAGGTCCTGAGTTAGAGCTGGCCTTCCCGCGAGCAGAAGTCTGTAGGAGTTAAGTGCTTCAGTGCCAGGCGGAGGAGGGAGGAGGGATGGCATTCCGGCTCAGCACCTGCAGTGGGCCGGAGGCAGCGTGGAAGGAAAGGTGTGTGACGTCTGCGGCATCACTCCCGTTATGAAGCAGCCGGTGTTTCCCAGTTCCGTTTTAACACGAGCCGTGAATTCTGAAAGGATTGCTGAGAAATCAGGAAGCACTTCAGAGGATTTCCCAGTAACTGGTTGGGTCTAGGTGGTTTGCCTTTCTGGAGCTTTGAATTTATTCAGCTGCTAACCCACTAAGTCCTCTGGTTTTTAAAGCAGTTTGACAGTGCTTAGTTTTCTGCAGCTTAACTTTTTTTTCCTCCCAATTTTGTTGCATGATAATTTTTACAGAGGAGAATTCTCCCTAAGCCAACTCGAAAAAGCCGTACAAAAAATAAGCAGAAGCGTCCCAGAAGGTAAGTTTTATCAGTGTGAAGAATGTGTGTACCGCTCTTGTTAACAGTCCTTGATGGGTGTGGGTTGTTTATAGCAAGAGCTGCAGTAGGTTTTTAAAATTAAGTATTGATAGTTTAGGAAATCCATTCACACAAGGATGTTTATCAAGCACGTTGTACGTGAAGTGTTTTAAAATTAATTCTGGAAGTAAGAATTACATGTACTCACGTAGGTGACAGGATAGGTTACTGCTGTCACAAAAGGTGAGACTGTTTCCTCCAGTTCTTTGGGCAGAGGGTAGGAGGAGTCTTGGTTGAGTGCTGTGGGGTAAAGCACACCAGGGGTGGAGGTGGGCGGCGATGTATCGTCACTTTTTACTGTTGCTGTGGATTAAGGCTCAAAAATTAGACGTTTCTGTTGCTTGCATCACCGGTGTCGCTGCAGTTGTAGATGCCGATGGACGATGCTTTATGCGCTTGATTGGCTCGCAGGTCATCTGATACAGTCTTAGATATTGGAAGTTGGCTCTTTGGTCTGGGCCTCTGGTATTTTGTGGATTATTGGATCGCTGCAGAACCTGCCCTTGGACCAGTTTGAGAAAAAAATATCCCTCTAACTACTGGCTGGGTTGCAGCCCTGTGAAGCATATAGCCTGTAGTAGCAGCTTCCCTGCGTAAGGGATGCGGAGACTCACTCAGTCTCTGCTCGTTACAGCTGGTATTAGTGAGGCTGGAATTTAAACTCAGTCTTGTTGCTGAAATTCCTAGAAAATAAGGAGTGATGGGTCTCTAGTGCTGTGGGCGGATGTTACTGTACCACGTGTGGAGGAGGGAGGGGGGTAGCGTGAGGCTGGAAGGCAGGTGCACAGGTTTTCTGGAACTTGGATTGTTGGTCAGGACTTTGAGCTTGTTTTAAGGGCAGTTGGAGTAGCATAAGAATTTAGGTTTCTGTTGTTTTGCTTTGTTTTGGGTTTTTTTTTTTTTTGGTATTCCAGATAACTTGCAAGAGATCAAATATAGGGGGTAGTGAAGAACACTTAGTTTGTTAATCATGATACTTAAAAAGTGGTTTTATTATCTCAGTTCTGTTGAGTTAGTACTTGAGTATAAAGACAGATCCTTTGCTTTGCACCCAGCTTAAGGCACAGACTCCCAGATCTCGAGGCTGCTTCTTCCTCATCCCAAGCCTGTTTCCATATTTTCTCAGCCAGTGACTTCACCCTGTCCCTAGAGACCTGGTCTAAACAGGAGAGTCTTCGATCCCCTACGCTAAGGTCTCGTTAGGAGGCCAGAGGGATCCCACCCCTTCCCAGTCACCTTTCCTGCCTTCGGATTCCTTTTCCTTGTCAGTCCTTACCTTTCTCCTGCACAGATTAAACGCCGAGATGTCTCTTTTCTTTGGCTGCTGATCTGTAGCAGGGTTTCAGGTACTGTTTTCCTGACACAGGTTAGTTTCTATGCTTTGTGATTATTAAAGTTGCATTGCCATGGCTCCCCTTAAAATGACTTTAGACAGGGTTGGAATTTGAGTCTGGGAGTATTTTGGATTCCATTCTAATTTATGTTTTGAAGGAAGTAATTAAGAAATTTCCAAATGTGTGCCTTCCTCGCCTGTGAGAGTGAGAGAGTGGTTAGCAGCCGTTGACCGGTTGGGCCATCAGTCTCCTTTGCTTTTTGAGAAGGCTTTGGAAAGTGGGTCCACTCTGGGGCGGCGAGGCCTCTGTAGTCGCTTAGGAGCCCCTCCTGTGTGCGTGGGAGCTGCCAGAAGTGAGTAGGAAATGGAAATGAGTAGGACGTAGTGTCTGGTCACTGAGGGGTGAGTAAGACCTCGACACGGTCTGCAGTACAGGGTAGCTCCGTGAACCCTGAGAGTGCGCACAGTCTCCTCCCTTGCTCATTCCGGATGTGTCCTGTGGCACAAAGCTGAGACCCTGACACTTTGGAATTAATTGAATCTTCTCGTTGTCAGGCAGCCAGCTGGGTTGTGAACTTGAAATGATACTCTGGAGAGGAGCGAGGTTCCCTTGGCAGTGTGTGTGATGGGATAGGTTGAAAACTGGGGACCCTCCTAGGAGGGGCCACGATCCTAGAGCTGGTGACAGAGCAGTGTCTGGTGGGGGGTGGGATGTCACCTCACTCCATCGCAGAGAACACGGAGGGGCTTTGGTGCGTTTTGGAGGCCAAGGGGAGCCCTCAGAGGATCTTTGGTAGAAAGTGTGTGGTGACATCAGCAGTGATTTTGACGGCAGTGGAGGGGATGGCTTTGGAGAGAGGAAAGCGGTTACTGCAGTGATTTTAGTCAAGAAATCATACCAGTGACAATAAACCTAAAGGTACTGGATAAAAATAAAAGTCATCGTTCATCTCCATTCCCTGGAGAAAATCGCTCATAATAGCTGTGTCTGTGCAGTTTACAAGGTATCATGTTTAAATACACTAAGCTTTGGGATAAAATGATAGGGTGTCGGGGATTCCCTGGCTGTCCAGTGGTTAGGACTCTGCACTCACTGCCGAGGGCCCAGGGAACTAAAATCCCACAAGCCGTGTGATGCAGCCAACAAAAACGGGGTGTGTGTTCACCTCTTCTGGTTTGGCAGCGGCTCTGGTGTGATGTATCAAGGTAAGTCGTTTACGTGGAAGCTGGTGTTGATCTGGCTTTAGGAACCTGGAGTTTGCCATCTATGTGTTTGACTTCAAGAGGTGCCCTGGGGGCTCCCAGGCGGGCAGGCCTTGCCAGGGCTCTCACGTCTGTCCTCGCTGTCCCCTTCAAGCCGCACACTGACGGCCGTGCACGACGCCATCCTGGAGGACTTGGTTTTCCCAAGTGAGATCGTGGGCAAGAGGATCCGCGTGAAGCTGGACGGCAGCCGGCTCATAAAGGTTCACTTGGATAAAGCGCAGCAGAACAACGTGGAACACAAGGTGAGGGGCCGACTTCCCTGTGGAGGGTACAGACCCAGGCGGGGCAGGAGGCAGCCTCAGCTGTCCCCAGGCGGCACCAGGACCAGTCTTTGTGAACTCAGGGCCCGTGTCCCCTTGGATTGTATGTCAGGCTTTAAATTGGGGGATGCTTTAAAAATTAGAATTCTCTACCTTTTAAGTTATTAGGAGAAATGGAAGTAAAGAAAGCTCTTTTGGGTTTTCTCATGAGATGCTACAGTAAAGCCCGAATAAACTTTTTGGCCAACCCCATGGTGTGCCTTTAGTAAGGCTGTAGTTATGGGCGGGGTGGTGGTCGTGTTAGAGTCTGGGGAGAACGGTCACTTTGCTTCCTTCATTCCTGGCGAAGCATGACCCCTGGCTCCGCCAGGGTCTCCGAGTGGCCCAGAGGAGCCAGCCGTCGGGTGCAGGGCTGAGTCCTGACCTAGGCAGTGCAGAGGCGTGTGCGTATCTTCTCTGCCTGGTGCTGAGAAGAGAAACCACAGGGGGTGCAATTTCACACAGTCCTTGGGCTTTAAGACGAGTGTGTATTGAAAAGCTTTGTGGTGAGTTATTTCTTTTCTTGTTCTTTTCTCGTAGGTTGAAACATTTTCTGGTGTCTATAAGAAGCTTACGGGCAAGGATGTTAATTTTGAATTCCCAGAGTTTCAGTTGTAAACAAAAATGACTAAATAAAATATTATTCACAATATTCTGTTTGGGGCCTGCTTTTCAGTAGTTCAGAGACGTGGATGCACAACTGTCCGCGTTATCGAGTGGCTTCCTACACAGGCTGGATGACCCTGAACAGAGGCGCCTGTTGTTTGCGACAGTGTTTCAGGTTACAGCACAGTGGTTCAGTTATATGCATATATATACAATATGTCCTTTTTTCAGACTCATTTCCTTTAGGTTATTATAAAATATTGAGTATAGTTCTGTGCTGTACAGTAGGTCCCTGTTGGTTATCAATTTATATATTAGAGCCAATTTTTAAATTGCGCAGCTAGTCTTGGGGACCATGAAGGGCGAGGACCGCCCTGTCCTGGGAGCCCGTCCGATTTACCGCCTTCACGGCTGCCCTTGCTGTTCCTCCGCATCCTTTCTTCCCTCGGCCTGAGGATCCTCGCGGGCCCCTCGCCGTGGGCCTGTGGACAGATCCCGTGACCTTGCCACACCCTGCAGGTCTCTGCCTTCAGTCAGGTTAGTGTTGGAGTCTGGAGCAGGACGTGCGGTCCAGGGGCAGGAGCGGGGGCTGGGCAACAAGGGGGGCAGGACGCGGGTCAGCTGCAGTCAGCATCCTCACTCCTGGGCCCGGTGAGTGGGGGCCCTGCGCCAGCGGCAGCCAGCTCGGGGGCGGGTTAGAATGAAGACACCTGGGCCCGCCCCAGCCTCCTGAATCCTAAGCTCTGGGGCGGGCTGCCATCGTGGCTTTCAAAGTCCTGCAGCCAGTTCTGAGCATTCTCCTGTGTTAGGTTCCCCAGTGATCTCAAACATCCTGTGTTGTCATGTGTTGTGATATCTGAGGGGTGAAGCCAGAACTCACCTCATCACCGTGGGGTCTGTGTGCTCCAGATTTGAGTCCTCGGCCATGCTGGCCGGGCCCCTGGACCACGTGGGTTCTGTGTCCATAAGCAAGCAGGCTGAGCGGAGGGTTGGGTGGGTCCGCACAGTTGAGGGCGGGGGCTGGCGTTCCTCCGGGGTTCTGGAGATGTGAAGCCTTCAGGCAGGAGCAAGCTGAGGTTAATGTCCTCGTGGACGAAGCATCCCAGAGATAGGGCTGCACAGCAGTGCAACCCCTGGGGAAAATTCCCAGCCAGCCCACAGGCTTGATCTGGCTCTTGTGATCTGAGAAATGTAAATAGTAACTGGGAGGCAGGCCAGATTCTTGTCCCGATCCCCTGAAAGTGTCCTGGCTGTTTGGAGGTCAGTACTGGTGGGGGAGAGCTGAGGGGGAGAACGAAGGGAAGAGTGGAAGACTGAGAAGCACCTAGTGATTCTGGTGGCTTTTTGGTACCTGTTTGCAAGGCAGGTGTACATGATTTACAATCTAAGAATGGTTCTAATTTGCAATGTACTTGAAATAGACAAGTTAATATAATATCACTTATTTTTGTAACTAATTCTCAAGTTATTGGCACTTTTTATAAAAAGTGCTCAACATTTCAGGACTCTGAAGCAAAAGTTAAGTATCCCCCCTCCATCAGCTGTGAGACAAAGGGGGCTGGGAGGAGGGAGGGTGGCCTTGGGATGACTGTGTGCTCTCTGTTGTCCCCGTAGCTCATAGCTCGAGGGCTGGTTGTGAGGACTAAATTAGTGGTCACAGTGGTCCTTGCCAGGCGCCTGGGAGCTAAGCCTTCATCCCATTTGCGTTAAGTACAGCCCAGCGAATGTGTCTCAGTGACGTGGGTGTGCAGTCACCTCCATCCCAGCCCTCTTGTCGCGGGTGTCCCAGTGGCCATGGGCGTCTTTGGGATCAGGCCCGGGGTTCCCACCTCAGCACTCTTGGCACTTGGGCTTAGTCATTCCTCGTGGTAGAAATTTTCCAGTGAGTTGTAGGATGTTTAGCAGCCTCCCGGAAACCAGCCCCTCGTCTTCTCCCCAGTGTGACCACTAAGAATGTCCCCAGGACACTGCCAGGTGTCCCCTGGTGGGGGCAAGGCTGCAGTTGAGCTGGGATGGCATTGTTTTGAATTTAAGTGGTTCTCAGTGATTTCCATGTACAAAGAGCTCGTCAGTTACAGCCTGGACAATGGTGCAGTCAATTCAAAAAGTCAAGTTAGCCTCTGCACAGAACAAACTCATGCCTGAAATCCAACACCTCGTACGAAAGAGATCTGATACAAGTTCTTCCAAATTTGGCTACCAACCAAAGATGTACGTGACATACCAATAATGGCTTAGGAAGTTGACGTTTTCAAACCTACCAACGGCAGAGTTCCCTGGTTGCCTAGTGGTTAGGGTTCCAGGCTTTCACTGCCGTGGCCCGGGTTCAGTCCCTGGTCAGGGAACTGAGATCTCACAAGCTGCACAGAGAGGTAAAAAAAGTAAATAAAAAGCTACCAGTAATAAGAATCCGCCTGCCAGTGTAGGGGACATGGGTTCTATCCCTGGTCCGGGAAGATCCCACATGCCACGGAACAACTAAGCCTGTGCACCACAACTACTGAGCCTGTGCCCTGAGCCTGCGAGCCACAGTATTGAGCCTGCATACCACAACTACTGAAGCTCGAGTGCTTGGAGCCCGTGCTCTGCAACAAGAAGCCACGGCAATGAGAAGCCCACACACTGCAACGAAGAGTAGCCCCTGCTCGCTGCTACTAGAGAAAGCCTGCATGCAGCAGTGAAGACCCAACACAGCCAATAAATAAATAAATTAATTAATTTTAAAAAAAGCTACCAATAATTTAAAAAATTCAAGTAACCATGTTAGGGTAAATACTGAGTTCCCCGGGCTCTCGGCAGTGAAAGTGCAGAGTCTTCACCACTGGACTGCCAGGCAAGTCCCCTGGGTTCTCTTCTTCTGTTCTTTCTATAGAAAAGCATTGTCATGGGAGAAGGCAAGGACAGAATATGCAGCCAAATAACACAGAACAAAAGAAACGAAAGGGACTGTCAGGCAGCTTTTTTATTTTATTTTATTTTATTTTTATTGTTTTTAAATTTATTTATTTTATTGGCTGTGTTGGATCTTTGTTGCTGTGCGCGGGCTTTCTTTAGTTGTGGTGAGCGGGGGCTACTCTTCGTTGTGGTTCGTGGACGCCTCATTGCTGTGGCTTCTCTTGTTGCGGAGCACAGGCTCTAGGTGCGTGGGCTTCAGTCGTTGCAGCACATGGGCTCAACAGTTGTTGCTCACGGGCTCTACAGCGCAGGCTCAATAGTTGTGGCGCATGGGCTTAGTTGTTCCGTGGCATGTGGGATCTTCCTGGAGCAGGGATCGAACCCGTGTCCCCTGCATTGGCAGGCGGATTCTCAACCACTGTGCCACCTAGGAAGCCCCAGACACCTTTTTTAAAGTGAAATGTTTTATTGTGAGATAATTGTACTTTCACATGCAGCTGTAAGAAGTAAACTGCAGGACCCCGTGTACCACTGTGGTAACAGGTCTTGCGGGAGCAAAGCCCACATCACAGGCAGGTCAGGATGTCCCTCTGTCCCTCTCTGACACCATGCCCACCTCCCCAGCCCTGGCCACCACTGGTCCGTTCATTCTGCAGTTTCGTCATTTCAGTACCGTTCTATAAACGGAACCAGACAGTGGGGAACCTTTGTGGGATTGGCTCTTTTCACTCAAAATTCTCTGGAGCCCCTCCCACTTGGTGCTGTGTCCATGGTGGGTTCGTTTACTGCCGCGTGGTGCTCCTTGGTGTTGACCAGAGTTTCTTTAACCTGCGGCCGTTGAAGGGCATCCGAATTGTTCTCAGCCTGGGGCTGTTAGGGATTCAGCTGCTGTAAACCTCCGTGGACCTTCAGGTTCTTGTGTGAACGTAAGTCTTGGTTCCTGGGGTAAATGCCCAGGAGTGCCATCGCTGGGTTGTAGGGCAGTTGCACGTTTAGTGTTTTAAGAAAGCACCAGACTGTTCCCAGGGCAGCTGCACCAACCACGATGGAGCCCCCAGCTTGTCGTCCTCGCCGGCACCTGGGCTCCTCACCGCTTTCCGTCGCAGCCATTCTGACAGGCCGCTGTGCGTGCGTCTCACCGTGGGTTTCACCTGGTGTTTCCCTGACGGCACGTGGTGTTGAACGTGTCTTCACGTGCTTGTTGGCCACCCCCATGTCCTCGTGGTTGAAATATCTCTTCGTGTTTTTGCCCATTTTTCTAACTAGATTCTTTGTTATTTTACTGTTGAGTTTTGAGAGTTCTTTATATATTCCTTTTTTTTTTTTTTTTTTGGCTGCATTGCAGGCGGGCTTTCTCTAGTTGTGGCGAGCAGGGGCTACTCTTTGTTGCAGTGCATGGTTTTCTCAGTACAGTGGCTTCTCTTGTTGGGGAGCGTGGGCTTTAGGTGTGTAGGCTTCAGTAGTTGCAGCACACAGGCTCAGTAGTTGTGGCATGAGGGCTTAGTTGCTCTGCGGCTTGTGGGGTCTTCCCGGACCAGGGCTCGAACCCCTGTCCTCTGCATTTGCAGGCAGATTGTTAACCGCTGCAGCACCAGGGAAGTCCCTAGACAACAATCTTTTATTAAAATCATCAAAATTCTTGAGAGACTAGATCTTTATTATTCCTACCACAGAAAAGCAATGACAACTGTATAATGTAATGGAGTGCTAACTCATGCTATCATCACACCCGTATCACCAGGTACAGACGTATCAATCAGCATGCTGTGTACCCTGGACTTGCACGTTGTACGTCAAATATATTTCAAAAAAAAAATCTGTCATCAAAAAAAAAAGGATGCTCTTTGTCAAGGTGAGGAAGTTCTGCGTCTAGTCCTATTTTTCTGAGAGGTTTTATCACGAGAGATTTTGTCAAGTGCTTTTTCTGCCTCGACTGATATGCTCGTGTGGGCTTCCTTTGTTGGCTTGTTAGTGTGGGGGATTACTTTGGTTGATTTTTGAGTATTGACCCAACGTTGCATCCCTGAAATACCCCACTTGGTTGTAGTTTATAAATCTTTTCATATACTGCTCACTTCTGTTTGCTAATATTTTGTTAAAGATTTTTGCATCTATATCCTTTGGGTTATTGGTCTATAGTTTTCTTTTTGGTACTGTCTTTGTCTGGTTTTGGTGTCAGGGTAACACTAACTTCATAAAATGAATTGGTAAGTGTTCCCTCATCTTCTATTTTCCGGAAGAAGTGTGTAGAATTGGTGATAATTTTTTCTTAAACGTTTGGTAGAATTCTCCTGTGAAACCATCTGGCCTAGATATTTCCTTTTGGGGAGTTTCAAAATTACAAATGCAATCCCCTTAATTGCTATAGGGCTATTAAATTCTCTGTTTCATATTGGGTCCACTGTGGTAGTTTGTGTTTTCAGGAAGTGGTCCGTTTTCATCAAAGTTGTCAAATTTACTTATGCTATCAGGTGGTTTTAATAAAGAATCCATTCTTTTTCATGGATTTGGTGATGTCTGTGGCATTTGTCAGTTCCTACATTTGTAATTTGTTATGACTTCTCTTGTTAGTCTTAATCAATGTTCACCTTTGAACCTAACTTTTTATGGTCATAAAGCCCCTCCCCCGTTCTTGTATAAGAGGCCGCACAGAACCTGCATCTGCCCAGCCCCCTTCAAAGACGTGGATTTGGCATGAGTTGCCTTAAAAGAAACTCCAGTGAGTGGAGGGAGTTGGGGGTCTCACCGTGAGTTAGGTCTCAACAAGCAGCAGACGAGTACTCTATGCTTTTGAGTGAAACCCATATGGAAAAATCGCAAGATGTCAGCTGTGTTGATTCCTGTCTGTGCGATACCAGGTGATAATGTCGCTCTCCTTTCTACTTTCCTAAATTTCCACAATACACATGCTTAAAAAAAAAAAAAGAACGGAAAGAGAGGAACAGAAAAGATGGCTAAAGAGGGACTGACTGGGGGGTCTGGGGTGAAGAGTTCGGGGCGCCTCCAGGACGGGCCCTGCGACCCCGACATCTCCCCTGTTTCCGGGTTCCCACACTCCCTTCTCCGGCCGATGCATTCCAGGCAGGAAGCGGGTTGTAGATAACACCGCAGCGCAGCCTGGTCTGCCGGGGGGCGGACAGCCAGGCCTGTAAGGAGCAGCCTCGAGGGGGCCCTGGACGCAGAGTCCCTGCGGCCGTGGTCAGGACGCCCCTCACCCTGCGCGCGCCTCAGGTAGGGATGCTCTGTGGCCCTGCGGCCTTGGGAGTAGGCGGGAGTTGGGGGGAGGGGGGAAGGGGGAGGGTGGATGGGACACAGGTGTTTGGGACACAGGTGTTTGGGACGCAGGTGCGGAGCCCGCGGGAGGCGCGGGGCAGAAAGGCGAGGCTCCCCACGAGGCGCAGGTGGGGATCAGGCGCCAGAATTCCGAGGCTTGGTTGATAACGCAGCTCACGGTGGAAACTTCTGGAGGCGACCAAGGAGAAGAACTTAGATCTACCAGTTACTAGGAGACTGAGGGAAACCCTGCCGGGTTTAAATAGACTCAGAGGGGTTGAAGCAATGTTTCCTGATTCCCAGCGCGTGTATGAGGGGCGGCAGAATCCCACCCCGGCCAGCGGGAAGGTGGGGCCGCGGTGAGAACAGCCGCAGTGCGCGCAGCGGTGGGAGCCCAGGTGTGGGGTGGCAGGCGGCGCTGGAGAGCGCAGCGTCCAAGGGCAACCAGGGTCCCCTTATACAGGGTGGGGTCCGCTTATACAGGGTGGGGTCCCCCTGCCTCCAAAGCTGCATTACACGCAGAGTCACAGGCGGCCCCTCCTGCCCCCGCCGGGCTGTTAGCTGAGGTTAGGCGGTAGTTGTGAAGTTAAAAGGTAAAGTTTGGAAGCCGCTGGGTGTGCATAGCTGGATTTTGATGGGAAACGCGTTCCCCGGGGGACAAGCAGAGCAGCGCCCCAAACTTTCACAGCTGTTCTATTTTATTTACAATTTTGGAAAATCTATATGCCAAATAAGAGAACAGACAGATTTACATAAAGCTAGGGGGAAAAAATAGGGAAAGGCCTCTTCTTACTTTGTGGTCTTGGTAAGAAGATAGGAAAAATGCGGCGTGGGGGTGAAACTCTGTCAGTGGAAGGCCCACTGTCACTAAAGGAAGCAAAGCGGCGGGTGGGGGCGGGGTGTCTGTCTGCCGGTAAGACCCGCCAGGCTTCTCGGGATCCGCCTCTCCACAGGCATTCACGGTGCCGGTAAGATGCTGGGCCCTGCTGTAGGTATTTATGAAAATGTAGAATTACATGTTTGGCCCATTAAGCCACATTGTTTTTATTGTCTATTTCATTCTTGTAACTGCCTCTACTAAGAATTCCAAATAGAATTTCCTTTCCCCTCTGCGAAGCCAGCCTCCTTCACGGAGGGGAAGGTCCCAGCCTCGCGGGCTCTGGCCTCCCAGGCCCTGGCCGGGAGATAAGGGTGCTGCTCTTGAAGAGGTCCAGGAGGAGCTGCGGCTTCCTCGTTTATAAAACAAAATTCCTCTGCTAAGAGGGCAGGAAAGAGCCGGCCGTCTGGGAAAGAGGCTCCCACCAGGGCCTGCCTGCCCTGATTTCTGCTGGCAGGACCCTCTGGGTGAGTGCAGATACTTGTGTGCGCAGAGGGCCAGGGCACGAGTGGAGGGGAGGGAGGAACCCAGGCTCCCTTCACTCCCTTCGTTCCTTCGCTGCACCCCTTCCTTGGGGGGTGCTGTCTGATCTTCCTGAGCCCACTCGTGTGGCTTCTGCGGCGTGAGAGCAGTAAGTCTTGCTAAACAAGGCGATTGTCTCCCGATGCAGTCGTTTCTAGCTAGAGAGGACATTCCCATGTCAGCTTTTGATACCTGAGACATTTAAAACAATCTAAACACAGTTTGCAGCCCACAAATACCAAGAAGCAAGCACAAAAGTCAGAGGAGCAAGTGTTTATCGTGGCTTTTTAATCATTGCCGTGTAGTTGACACATAACATCCTATCATCACTACTTTCAAGAGCTACATTCTGGAAAGAAATAAATTATTTGCTGCTAAAGCAGCAGCTACTGCTCATAATAAGAACACAATGTGATCATCCCAGCTGGCTGCAAACTTTGCCGTGCCACTTTGTTCCAAAACTATTAGGAACTCCAGGCGACAGTCCCATTGTGGGGCTCCCTATGTGGGCCCCCTAAGGCCACGAGGAGCTGGCCCTGGGAGCCCCATGTGACCTTGGGCATGGCCAACACTGTGGGAACACGGAAAACCATCAGCAGGAGGAGGGCGTCACCTTCTGTGTGAGTCGCAGCTGGGAACCTGTTGGCGTGGGTTCAGGCATTCGTCCGTCCTTCCGTTTGCTCACTCAGCTCAGCGCCTGCAAACCCCGGGCCTGACGCTCCGGGCTCTTCCAGTTACGGCTGCTGGTGTGCACGGCGGCTGATGTCTAGGACGGGCTGCTGGCTCGGGGATCGAGGCTCAGCCAACAAAGGAGACGGACAGAGCCAAGCTCTCCCAGGGCCATGCTGTGGGCAAGTCCTTGTCACACTTCCCGGCGGTGTGAGCGCAGGGAGCAGGCGGGGGTGACAGGCGGCCACGGGTGAAGGGCCCTGCAGCCTCTCACCACATCCTCTTCATCGTCTTTAAAACGAGGGACTGTACACGTCCCTAGGTGGTCTGGGGACTAAATAAGACGTGTGTGTCCACGTTTGGTACACAACAAATGTTGGCTGCTTGCTCTCCACCAAACATAAATACTACAAAAATAAAACAAAAGCTGTGATTTAGCGAGGAGGACAGGAAGAGCCTTGCTTCGGGGCAGGGAAGCTGAGAGTCAGGCAGAGTGAGGAGAGGCGCCTGCAGGACCGCGCTGGGACGTCCCAGGTTCCAGCCCATCGTCACCACCTCGGAGCTGTTACTGAGGTGTCTGCGTCCGGTCTCCTGAGCTGTGAGGCTGGAATGACGTGCCGTCCCCCGTGACGTGTTACACGAGCATCTGCTGTCCCCCATCTGGGGAACAGTCCTCCTCCCCTGGCCCTACGGGGTCAGATCTGTCACCACACATGGGGGGCCGGGGCCTCACTGCAGGACACACACATGACTGTCACCTGCGTCCCCTTCATGGACGATTTGGCTAAAGCACAGGCACTTCACGGGGGGCACAGAACACTCTCAGCTCAGAAACTCTGCCTCCAGCCCTTTCATTTGTCCGGAAGCCAGTGCTAGCCGTGGGGCTCCCTCCCGGTGTGTGGTGGCCAGGATGTCAAAGCTGCCGTCCAGTGGGGCCGGCCCAGTGCCCACCTGCGTGCACGGCTGCCCGTTCTTCCTCAGGGTGACCCTGGGAGGCTTGCCTCACTGTAAGGTGAGGGAACAGCCTGCCAGGGATGCGGCCTGGCCAGGGCACTGGTCCGGGTGAAGCCAGATGCACAGATGTCCCCAAGCGCTATGGCATCCAGACACCAAGGTCCCATGGGGCAGGCCTCACGGCCTGCGTGCTTCCTCACCGGCCCACGGCGGGGGTATCAGCACGGGGTGGGGCCAGCTGTGTCCTTCCAACCTCTGTCTCTGTCCCGCACCCCTGGTGATGGGTGCTTTCTCATTGACGTAAGGAGGTAACTGATAAGCTGCAGATGTGGCGGCGGCATGATACCAGTGAATTCTGTAGCGTGACGTTGAGTAAAGTAGGTGAGACCACACCTGGCGTGATCCCGTGTCTCGCACACTCAGAACCAGGCACCCTAGACACTTGTCTAGGAATGCATCCTTCGTGTGCACTGAGGCTGTTTCAGACACAGCGGGAGGAGGTGGGCTCGCAGGGCAGGAGGGCGGCTCCTCCCAGGGGAGGGCTGAGGGCGGGGTGGGCGCCAGGTCAGGGGCCCTGACACGTGAAGCGGAAGCGGGCGGCTCGCCAACCTTTGCTTGATGGCCGAGCGCCAGAGTTTTCCCGTGGCGATCAACATGCCGTCGTGTGTCCTGAATGTCAGGTGTGAAGAACCTGAAGGAGCACCTGGAGTCACACCCCCACTGCCGGGCAAAGGGGGCGTCCCGAGTGAGACAGAGAGAGAGACAGACGGACAGAGACAGATAGCCGGTCGCAGGGAGAGGGATGCGCCAGAGCACGGCGAGCGGCTCCAGGACAGCGGCCGCCCTTGGCCCCGCATGGAGCGGGTGGGGTGGCCGGCGTGGCCTGCGCGCGCTCCGTGGCTGGCCCGGGTTCCCGAGCCGCCGGCCCTGCTCACGCCTGCCCGCCTTCTCCTCCCTTCAGGAGTCAGTGTCCCGCGTGGCCCACCATGAAGCCGGGGCTGGCGCTGGCCGGCCTGGCCTTCCTGTCGGCGCTCGGGGCCGGGGCAGCTCAGCAGATGGTGGACGACGCCTGCTCCGTGCAGATTCTTGTCCCCGGCCTCAAAGGTAAGGTGGGCCGGCCCGGGCTCAGGGCTGCGGTGGCACAGCGCGCGTCCCGCGGCCCCGGGCCGCCTCGGGGTCTCAGCGCGGGCCGGGCCGCCCCAGCGGTGGCCCCGGTTTCCCCTTCTGTGCAGTCCAGGGTCGGACGGTGCGTGAGGTCCGCGCTGGCTTTCGGCGGGGATCCTGTAACCCTGGCCCCCGCCGCGCGTGTGCAGCCCGGCCGTCTCCGCAGGGACCCGCCAGGCGTCCCAGGCCTGTTCCGGGCCGCGCGCTCGCCCCGCCGGCGCCCCTCAGCCTGAGATGATCTTGTCCTGCAGATAAGGCCGCTCCGGGCTCCGGGCTTGGGGGAGCTTCGCAGTTTGCCTAACTGGGTCATGTAGCTCTGAAGCCTAGGCTCCTACATGGTTCCTGAGAGCTCTTTATTCCTCCTTCTAAAAATCAAAAAACCTTCTCTGGTGCTTTGCCTACAATTTGCCTGCAGGGAGAGCTGGTCCGCCGACCAGCGGTGGGTGGGCGCCCACACAGGCGGAGGACCTGCCCTCAGAAAGGGCCCGCTTTCTACCAGGCACGGGCAGCGGGGCCCAACCCTCGTGGCCTCCAAGCATGACCGGCCCTGTCCTTCGAAGGCCCAGTGCAGATGCAAAGGTGGGGCCCTTGTTAAAAAGGTAGAAATAATTTCAAGACAGGGACAGGGCGCCTCCACCACGTGGGAGGAGCTTGCCCCTCGGGCCTCACGATCCAAAGGGCAGCGGACAGGGCCCCGCGTCCGCCCCTCCCTCACCTCTCGGGCCGCGTGGGCCGTGGACCCCGAGCCCAGACTCTGCCAAGCGGGCCCTGCAAGCAGGCTGCTGCCTCTCCTTGTGGGCTCATGTTGTGTGCTCTCCGCCCTTTATGAGGATGACCAGTGACAGAGCCGGGCACCCCTGGAGCCAGACGGTGCGACAGAGACCGGGGCTCCTGCTGGGAGCTGGCGAGGCCGGTGGCCTCAGCGAGCAGGAGTCCTGGGGCGAGCAGGGCGGCCAGTGTTGGGACCGGGACACCAGGAGACCCTCCAGGAGGGCAGCCCTGTGCAGCCGCATCCCCGCTGCTGCGGGGAAACAAGGCCATCGGCCTGCAGCCCACACGAGCCCGCGGGCCCTCTGCTGTTTCTCACGATAAGCAGCTGATCCTCTTTGAAAAGGTTCATCACGTGGGAAGTAACTCAGGCTTTCTAACGGCGCTGCTCACTCGGATGTTGGGGTGAAAGAGGGCCTTCGCCCCCGACCCCGAGGTGTGGGTTTGTGCAGCTTTAAATGCATACGGTGGTGGAGAGAGCAGGACCTTCACTCTGGGAGTCACTGCCCTGTCGGGACGCGGGTGGCTGCCTGGGCCCTGACCCCTGACCCCTGACCCTTCCCTCCACTCTGGCATCCAGGGCGGAGGCCTGGAAGTATGCAAGGCCCCCGCGTGGTGGGGGTGGGTTGCAGGCCTCAGTGCATGGTCTATTCTGTTGGTGAAAGTCTCTAGATGCTTCTCCAGGTGCTGAGTGGGGAAGCTTCACAACCATCCCACCTGTCCTGGGCCCCATGATGCCATCTGACCTCAGATGTGTGTGGCCCCTCTTTCTGAGGCCTTGAAGCCGGTGGGAGGATGCAGGCTTTGAGACACAGTGGCCCAAGTTTGCCAGACAAGCCATATGGGGGTCTCTCCATCCACCACACGGGGCAAGTGGTACAGCCTCTGTGAGGAGTAAACGGTGGTGATGTTTCCAGAGCACAGGCTTGCAGGTTAAGGAGGTTAGTAATGAAATTGAACATCTGTTTATTTTCTGCTCCTAAAATCACTCGGGCTGCGGAAGCACCCAGCTCCTGACTCTGGAGCGAATCTCTGATAACCTGGGAAACACCCCAGGAGGAGGTGCTAAACAATGGTTTACACGTGTGTTAATTGTTATAGAAAGTCAGCAATTTTAAACAGTCCCTTTCTAATCCCATTAAAAATATACAAATACACAGAAATAGGGAAAAGAGCTAGAAGGAGATACCCAGACAAGGTAGCAGCAGTGCTTCTCTCTGCGCGGGAGTTGTGGGTGTCCAGGAAAGCTCGGTCCAGATTTTCTGCAGTTTAACCGCATTCAAAATTTAAATATAAAATCGGGACAATATAGAGACTCGGATACCTCTGGGTTTCTCGCACTTCTTGAGGGCACTGCTGAGACTGAAATCTGCATTGGCGATTTCCGTCTCAGAAGCGCCACGTCCAGAACCATGCTTGCTCCCATCTGCGGGCTCGGCGGGTCCCCTGCAGCGCTTCCTTCTCCGCGGGCAGTGCACCCCGGGGACACCTCACCTCCTCTCAGCGGTGGTTCTCGCCGCCCGACACCTGCTGTGCTCGGTGATGAGCCCCTGAGTTGCCAGGCGGAGGCTCGGTCCACGGAGGGTGACCTGCGGCTCCTCTCCTGCTCCTCCCACGTGTGCGGACTGCGCGCCTGCCCTGAGCAGACACGATGCTGTCCTTCCACGGAGGGGTCCGCTGGGGAGCCCACGTGGGCCCTGCACTCCAAGGCGCACCCTCTAGCAGATGGTCAGACAGGCTCCCAAGCGGTGCAGAAGCTGTGTGTGGTGGCTGGGGCCGTGGGGGACACGCAGGCCACGTGCTACCCACAGGTGCGTCCTGCATCCAGCATTTCAGCGGCAGGGTTGTTTCACACGTCTGGTTTCATGCTAGTCTGTCCACCCCAAAGCAGCAATTCTAGTGGAGAAGCAGTATATTTATGAAAGCCCCTGGAATCTGGATATCTTGTTGTTTTTGAATTTCCAGCTCTGTTGGGGTACAACTGACAAATAGAAGCTGTGTCTATTCAAGGTGTACATGGTGATGCTCGAGTATGCAGGGACCTTGTGAGCTGACTGCAGTCACGTCGATGGGCACGCCCACCTCACCTGGCTACCCCGTGCGTGTCTTGCTCTGACGCAGCAACGTGCGGCAGCGTGAGTTCCTGCTTTGTGATGAGAGGGTGCTGACCTGAAGCAGGGGAGGGATTTCATTGTCCTGAGGGGAGAAATCTGCTGCCGGAGAGCAAGTTTGGGGCTTCTAAGCAACTCAAGTTCAGGTGCATGTGGATGTGTGTCCCCTGCAGAGCGAAGCTTGGCATCCCGGCGGGGCCCCTTCCCCGGATCCGCGCCCTGGGGAGCGTGGGGCAGCGGCGGGGCGGCCGCGCCCTGCTCAGCGCCTGGTCCCACTCAGCTCGTCCTCAGATCCGTCTCCGCCCGTGCGGACGTTCTGTGCTGCTCACAGGACGCAGAGAGCAGGGTGCCGCCGGGAGCAGAGGGAGACAAAGGGCGCAGTGCAGAAACGGGGGTGCTTCTCCATCCTGGGCTCCTCCGTGTTCACGCAGTCAGGGTCTCGGGGGGGTTAGGACTTTCAACCGTGCGGCGTGTGGAGCTGCAGCATCTCACCTGGCCTCAGGACACAGGGGACATCGGGCTGCCTCCTGCCCTCTCCGAGTGGCTTACTCACCACTAAGCACCCTGGCCACGCAGGGAGCCAGGGAGGGGACGAGGCCACCCGAGAGCCAGAGAAGCCTGGGGAAGGTCTGATTACAGCCTGCGTGTCAGGAGCTGCCTTGGTCGGTGGAGAGAAACACAATACAGGCCCTGCTCTTAAGATGAAAGAGGTGGGTGAGTGCCCTTCATTGATGAACGTTGCAGGGACCCCACTAGGGCCGGGCTTAGCCTGGAGGGGAGGAGCCAGTGCCCGTTTCCGTGGAGATGGAGCCTGGAGGCGCAGGTGGTCTGTGTGCTGTGCTCCCGTGGGGGACCGCCTCCGTCCCGTCCTGGTGCTTCCTCCTCTGGGTCCACACTGGGCTTCAGAATCCTTCTCTACGTGACTCCAGGCAGCCGTATCCTCGAGATGAAATTCATTTGCTGTCACAGACCTAAAAATAACACGATCTTTGCATTTGGCCAGAATAGAACTCCTTTTGATGGAAAAGCAGTCTTTCTTTATGGCTGGAGAAATGGGTCGTAGGTAGAAAAACACTGTGCGTTAGCAGCCTGCTGGTGAGAGCTTTTAAAAGGGCATCGGTATTCATACAGGTTTTATCTAATTAATTGGAGGAAGGTTGATAAAGCCAGTACTGTGACTAACAGGTGCACTTGGGAATTTCGCGCTTCTGAAATGCGGCCCTGGGCCTGTTTCCTCTTCGCCTCTGGTCTCCCTGCCTCTTTCCCGTCCTGACTGCCTTCTCTTCCAGAGCAGGGGCCAGCGGGGGACGTGGCTGCTTCTCCTCTGATGAGGCCTCTGCTGCCGGAGTTGCAGGGCTGGCTTGTCGCCTGTCTCTGGCTTGGTTCTTCATCCGTGATGTGGACGTGGTCCTTGCCTCACGTGGGGGGTGGGGGGAGGTTAAATTATGGAAATAAGTGAATGACGTGTGTGAATTCTAAGAGTTTATCTTAATCAGCAGAAGAATCGGGTGGTTTGCTCAGTGTTAATTTCCGGTTGTTGACAGAGCCCCCGTGCGGTCCAGGGCTCTCCCGGGTGCCCTGGGAGACACAGGCAGGCGCGACGTGGACCCTCAGTGCAGTGGGGGTGACGGGCGTTGGGCGCTGACAGCGCTGACCTCTGGCCTGGACTCTGCAGACACTATTCTCACGGTCCCCCCGGACGCAGGGCTGGGGCCGTGCCGTCTCCCTCCAACAGCCTGGTGGGGGCGTCCGGTGGGCTGTGCGTGTGAGGTCTGAGTGCCGTCTGCACTGGGCCCTCCCATTTCGTCCCACCTCACCGGTGCAGGTGTCCCTTTCTCTCCTCACTCTGTGGCTGGCCGCATCTTCCTGGTTCAGCAGGTCTCTGTTAAAAGCCACTTCATCAGAGAGGCCTCTCCTGATCTCGGGCTAACTACAGCTGTTTTGTTGACGTGACTGCTTCATTTCATTCTGGTTCCCCATTGTTGCTGATGAGAACTCTCTGTCAGTCTAATTCTCATTCGCCTGCACGCAGTCTCTAAAAATTCCTTTTCCTCGTGTCGCTTATAGAATCGTCTCTGTCTTCTGGGTGTTCTGCGTGTGCCTCATTTCTCCCGCTGGCGCGCAGCAGACACTCGCGCTGTGCTCTTCGGCGACTTTCCTTTGTGCCGGGAAATCACAGCGATGAAATCTTCACCACTCGTAAGGCTTCAAATGTGTACCAGCTTTCCTGGAATTCCTGTGTGATGGGTATTGGCATTTGTGGGCTTTTTCTTCAACTCTCAACTTCATAACTTCCAAACCAAACCAAACCTTTCCAGCTCCTTCTCTCTGTGTTGCCGTGTAAACAGGCTCTCCACCCTAATTTTTGTTTGGTGAATTAGCCTTTATTGTTGGCCGTCCTGTCACTCAGCCTGTCTGTGGAGTTACTTGTTTCAAAACCTTGCCTCATGCACGAGAGTCCCCAGGTGGTGCTTTTTCCTCGCCGTTTGCTCCCGTTCGCAGCGCTCCTTCTCTCGCGTCCTGGTGAGGATGTTCGGCGTCTGGTTTTAGAGCGGGTCCGCGGGTCCTGTTTCCAGGGCTGCGATGTCTCCTTCAGGATGTTGGCGTCCCTGCAATGTCTGCCGATTCTTGATGCTGACGTCAGTCTGTGAGTCGGTATTTCTTGCTAGACTATCAGCACTTCTCCAAATACTACTCCTGGAATGATTTCCTGTCTTTTTAAATGATAGGAAAAAACCCGAGAACTACCCAGAGGTTCAGGGGCCCCATGTGTGCCCTTCGGCGGTGCTCGTGGAGCCGGCTTGGCTGTGGCGGGGGCGGCAGGGACCTTCCTGGTTGTGTTGGCACTCGCTTTGGTACCTCTTTCTTTCCCGACATTTTAGTGGAATGACACCCTCCCCACCCCCACCCCCGCATCAGGCCAGATCATTGACTTGGGGAATTTCACCGGGGAATCCCTCATCTAAGGGAAGCCTCTCACCAAGTGAAGGGGCGTGTAGAGACGTCACAGAGAAGGAGAGCTCACTTGAACGTTGGCCTACTCTGTGCACACCTGGGCAGGGGCACTGGCCACACGTCAGCACCCACACCCACTCCCCGGAGGCAGGTATCTTGGGAACTAGATGAGGCCGTGAGATGATGCCTGTGGTACGGAAAAGGGTCCCCATCGCAGGAGGAAAAGAGCTCCAGCGAGGGGATGAGGAGCAGCATCCTGGGGAGGCAGGAGAGAAGGTGAAGCCCGCACAGGTGGGTTGATGGTCACGGCTGACTGGGTGCAGGCAGCAGTGTAAGCAGAGACCTGGGCTCCAGGTGCAGGCCTGTTGGGAGGAGCTTACAAACGGGACATTGTTTCTAACTGCATTGGGCTGTTGGTGGTTTTGAATCTCCTCTGAGGAGGGAAGTATAACGGGCTCTGTGTTTTAGGAAGATGGTTCTGGAGTGGGGGCGGGGGGCGACCGGGAGGGGCCTCCATGTTCCATCAGGACTCGGTCCTCTGCTCCCACCACGCCCTGTCCTGCTCCAACAGGGTGTCTCCGCGGTTGTTTGTCACTCTGTCTCCTGCCCCGAACCGCGTGAGGGCGGTCTTGAGGTTCACTCACCTCCAGAGCTGCAGAGACGCGGCTGAGCGTGGAGCCCCCGGGGAGGGCGGGGACACGACGGGAGGGGGCGGCCGGTTGGACTTCACAGAGCTGGGCAGTTGCTTCCATTTATCCGACGAGGGAGACGGAACACCAGAGACGACCGTGGGGCTTGGAGCTTGGAGTCTGCGAGAGTCGATGTCTCAACAGCAGAAGCAGGAAAGTCCGCAGAAGAGACTTATTTCTAGGGAAAACCATCGGGTTGATTTGGGATGTGCTACGTGTGGGGTACTTGGGAGACTCAACAAACAGCCCACGTCCCCATTTTGGTTCTGAACAAAATAAGAAATAAAGCAAAATGTGCCAAAATGTGGTCAGGATCTGGGATGAAGCCTGGGGGAGCATGTAGCTTAGGATCAGAGCAGGACGCACCTGGCCAATGAGCCCAGACCAGGTGCACATGCTCAGCTGGTTACAGGTGTCCTCTCATGGGAGGACCCTGCCCCCGAGCAGGGGTGTGCCCTCTGGGGGGGTGAGGGGTGGCTCACACCGAAGGGACAAGGGGATGCTGACTCATGTACCCAAGTTTATTCTTCCCAGATGTACTGGCCAGACAATGGGGAGCCCTGTGCCCCGAGAGCACACTGGGCACCAGCCCAGAGGGACGGTTGGAGAGAGGGACAGATGCGCTCCTGGAGGGAGTGGCTGGGCAAGGACGCAGAGTCCTGAGAACAGACTTGGGGAGGGAGACCGGGAGCCCTCCTAATGGAGGCCAGGGGTGGGAGGGGGTCAGGAGGAAGGGGTGAAACCCCCTGGGGCGGGGAGGGGCCGAGAAGCTTTCTCTGGTCGTCCCTCTGCACAGACACTGGAGTCCAGTGCCCTGAGCGAGGTCCTAAAGGCATGTGACTTCTTCCGCAGGGGATGCTGGAGAGAAAGGGGACAAAGGCGCACCAGGACGGCCTGGAAGAGTCGGCCCCACGGGAGAGAAAGGTATCTGCTGCCCCGGGCCCCCGAGGGCACAGCTGGTGCACTGGCTCCTGCGGGCGCTGTGGGAGGAGAAGGCGGGTGGGGGATGTGAGAGGGGTCGCATACCTGTGCAGGTCTCAGGACTGGCGCAGGGGGCAGAGGGGGCTCTTTATGTAGCGCTCTGGGTTCTGGCCTGCCTGGCACCGAGAAACGAAGTGTCTCCTGGGAAGTGCGCATAACAGGGTGGTTTCGTGCACAGACACTCAGCACTGGCTCTGCGTTATGTGCAAAACAGGGATCCCGTGTGACCGTTACACGTGTAAGTGCAATTGTGAGGGTGTGCAAGCAGTGATGGAAACAGTTATGTAGGCGTGCAGAGGAGAAAGAGCCCAGATTTGGGTGGGGCATGGGGGAGGGGGTGGCACCGCGGGCTCCCGTTTATGGCTAATGAGCGGAGTCACCCTGAGTCTGTTTCCTCATCCGTAAAATAGCGCCATGCAGCCCGCTGCCCGGGGTTGCGCCGAGGCCTCGGGAAGCTGATCCTACCTATGCAGTAGCACACGGCACCCGGCGAGCTCAGTAAACGCCATCACTAGGGCAGACTGACTTCTACGGCTTTAAAATGTGTGAAGCCCGTAAAAGCTGTGTATGGAAGTGCGTGGCCAAGGCTTACACACTCCTGGTGAGAGCGTGCGCTGAGGTTACACAGCCTTCCCCCGCCCGCCGCCTAACGCCGGCGTTAGGTGGTTCTCGTAACAGCACAGGTAAAGGTCGTGGTGTTTTGAAGCCCATGCACTGCTTTGTCATTTCTTGAGGCGTGAGTTGCGTACATTCTCCTTTTGGAAGGTACCCTCCGTGGGTCTGGCAGTTGCAAACACCTGTGAAGCCCTGAGCGTTTCTGTCACCACCATCCCTCCATCAAGCCCAGGCGCTGATTTTTATTTCTTGTTTTCTCTTTGCTCATAGCAAATT
Source organism: Hippopotamus amphibius kiboko (assembly GCF_030028045.1). Classification (NCBI taxonomy): domain Eukaryota; kingdom Metazoa; phylum Chordata; class Mammalia; order Artiodactyla; family Hippopotamidae; genus Hippopotamus; species Hippopotamus amphibius. The sequence continues at coordinate 147,074,359 of NC_080192.1, read as the reverse complement.
AATTAAAAAATAAAAGAACTATACTTCTGGCTCAAAGTCCAGAGTGTCTAGAAATTATTCACAGTGGCTGGCCTCCTTCCTGGCCCCACCAGCTACCTTCCCCACTGACAACCACTGCTTAGTTTCTTTACCTTCACAGAGATATTTCGTAACAGTGGACAGAACTCCATTTGTCCCTACTTCCCTACAAACAGTTGCAAGATGTACATACTGGGTTTGTTACCTGAGTCCAAGTTCGCTCTGCCGGGCTGCACCACAGGCCAATAAATCCCAGGGGAGGGAGGTGTTGGGGCAAGGAATAGCAACTTTATTTTATTTGGAAAGCAAGCAGACTAGTGTCTCTAAAGAACCATCTTATCCGGTTTGGTTGCCAGTTTCTTTTATGGAACAGAGAGGGGAGGAGGGGAGGAAGTAAAGAGGTGTAAGATTTGCAGATATCCCCTGGAATGGCCAGCCTCAGGGAGGGGATGGGTTCATTTCTTCTTCCTTGCAGCCATCCACAGGTGTGCAGGGTCAGGATGCTTCCCTGAACAAAGGCACTGTGGTTTAGCATTCAGGCAGAGGGACAGGTTCCCCGAGGCAGGCCACAGTGTACAGACAGTATCCTTTCAGCGAACAAAAGCAACGGGAAGCAAAGGTTAAAGTAATAGAAACAGACCCAACATGTAGTCAGACTTGGCTCTTCCCTGTTACACGTTGTTCTGCATTTTGTTCTTTTCACTTATCAGTGTGCTTGGAGGTCATTCTACAGGAGGACGTGCAGGTTTTGCTGGCTCTCGCCTGGCGACGTGGTGCCCGTGCTTTATCTAACTGCTCTCCTGTTACGGCAGATTTACAGTTTCCTGGGGCCTTGCTGCAGCGAGGACTCTTGTAAATGTCATTTTAATGTGCGTGAGTACAGCTTGAAGATAAATTCTGGGCAGTGGAATTGTAGATGGAGATGCACCTGCATTTGAAATGTTGGCGGCTATCGCGCTCCAGAAGGATCGAATGCATTTGCCCTCTGTTTCTGGAAGCGCACAGGAAGGCGGACCCCATTGTCCTCACCACCTCAGAAAGCTGCCCGTCTGGGAGCCGTGAAAGGCCATGTCAGGGTGGTTTTAACTTGGCTTCTCTTATTGTAAATGAAGTCAGCTCATTTTTCACGTGTTTAAAAGTCATTTGTATTTCCTTTCTCTTTTTCCTTTTTGAGGGTTGTCTTTTCAAAAACCCTTCTTGGGGGCTTCCTAGGTGGCGCAGTGGTTGAGAGTCCGCCTGCCAATGCAGAGGACACAGGTTCGATCCCTGCTCCAGGAAGATCCCACATGCCACGGAGCAACTAAGCCTGTGCGCCAAAAAAAAAAAAAAAAAAAAAAAAAAAAAAACCCTTCTTGGGTTCTTTTTCTTCTTGATGTGTAAGACACTTGTATTTTCTGTACCTATCTCTGGATGTTTCCTTAGGATAAATTGGCAGCTGTGGAATGAGGAACTTGAGAAGAGGCTGTCCCTAGCAGGTTCTCCTGCTGCTCTAACTGAGCCTCTTCCCCTGCTTTCCTCCCCATCTGCGTTTGCTGAGAAGATACAGGAGGGACTGAGGGTCCCAGAGGCCCTTTGAGAAACAGGGCGTGGGTGTCAGGGCTGAGGCTGGTGCCGCTGAGCCTGAGGAGAGGATGGGCTCCGCGGTCAGACCTGAGTGTGTTTTCTCACCTGTAAAAGGGGGCCGCAGAGACAATTGCTTCATAAGTTTTCGGGTTATAGTAAGTTAAAAGTATCTTAGAACTAAAGCGTTTATTATTTTTTACTTTCGTATACATCTCATAAAAGTTGAAAGCGTGCTAGATACATCATGTCACTTGTTTTATTATGGAACTAATTGTGACGTTTACACCGTGATAAAGTGGATGTTCCTCTGTTGTGAGGATGACGTCACGTTTCACAGGTAGGACCTGCGTGTCCCCCATTCTGGATGGCCGCAAGTTCACTTCCATGATGCCATGCTGTCGATGTTTTTTCAAAGTAATGATGGTTGAGCTCCGCGCACACATGGCAGTAAATGCCTAATTTCGTGCCGACGTGGACCCTTGGCTGCTCTCTCATCTCCTCCGTCATCATCATCGTTCTCTCTTATTCTCACTCTTGAAAAGGCAGGACAAGCACGCCGTGACTGTAAATGCTGTTGTCAGCGTCTGAATCTCCTGACGGAGATGAACAGCCTAACTCGTTGTGTTTTCCTGTCATTAACTACTGTGTTGAGTGCTGTTAGGTGCTGAGAGCTCAGAGGGGCCACCTGGAGCCCCAGAGCCAGTGGGGGAGACATACGTGCACCCTGGAGGGTAAATTGAGGCAGAAAGCCACGGGGCAACGTGGAGGGGAATTTGGCCTGGACTGAGAAACTGCCTTGCTTCAAGTTTTTCTAACATGTAACAGTAAGGTGTGCTCATGATAGAAAATTTACATATAAATTTGCTGAGAAAAATCACCCATGATAAAATCATCCAGAGATAACCACTTACTTTGGTCTGTTTCCTTTCGGGGTGGCTTTTTTTGCTTTCTCGTAATTATATTGTATATATGTTTGCACCTGTTTCTTAAATTTAACATCAAATTTTAGTGTAAGCATTTCTTTTTTTTTTTTTTTTTTTTTTAGTGTAAGCATTTCTTATGCCGTGAAGTCATTTGATGAATGTCTACCAACCATGGATAGGTTAAAACTCCATGGGAGACAGTGGGTTCCAGAGCGGAGTCCTCTGTGGGGTTAGGGCAGGAGAGGGGAGCCTGGACCGGCCCTTTTTTTTTTGCTTTTACATTTGCATTTATTTTTTTGTGGCATTTATTCCTGGGCCATAAGTTTCTGTTTCTTCAGTTTCTTCTGGGATATATTTTTCTTCTGTGCAACCTCCTCTTCTGGTTTAGGAACAATCTGTTCTTTCTCAGTAAGAATCGTCTCAATGTGGCAGGGAGAGCTCATGTATGGGTTAATCCGACCATGAGCTCTGTAAGTCCTTCGCCACATCCTGGGGGCTTTGTTCACCTGGATGTGCTCAGTGACCAGAGAATCTACATCTAAGCCCTTAAGTTCAGCATTACTCTCTGCATTTTTGAGCACGTGCAGTAAAAATTCAGCACTCTTTTTGGGCCACCGACCCTGTGTCCAGCCCCACTGTTTGGCCTGGGCACACCTACCAACTCCACCATTGTAACGACGGAATGGCACACGTTGTTTCTTTAAAGTGACATCCTTCAGATACTTGGTGGCTTTTCGGATATGCATACCCTTAATGGCCTGGGTAGTTTCATGAGTGTTCTTAAAGTGAATGCGAAGATTTGAACCTCTTGACTTGCATGACTTTGTGGGGTTTTCTGGGTCAAGTGAATAGCGGACCATTTTTAGAGGTCACCTCAGGCCGTTTGCCAGAAATGCTGGACCGGCCTTTTAATGCTGTGTGCGGGATTTCTCTAGTTGTGGCGAGTGGGGACTACTCTTCATTGCAGTGTGCAGGCTTCTCATTGCAGTGGCTTCTCTTGTTGCAGAGCATGGGCTCTAGGCATGCGGGCTTCAGTAGTTGTGGCTCATGGGCTCAGTAGTTGTGGCACATGCGCTGAGTTGCTCCTTGGCATGTAGGATCTTCCCAGCCCAGAGATCAAACCTGTGTGCCCTGCATTGGCAGGCAGATTCTTAACCACTGCGCCATCAGGGAAGTCTCTTAACATGTGTTTTGAAAGGTGGCTGTGGCCCGGGCCTGTTGGGCATGTAGGTCTACCTGGAGGCCCAGGTGTGGGCTTGTAAGCTCTGGCCATCTCCCACACACTGATGGCCACGGTTCCAGAGTGGGCTGCATGGCTGCACTTGGACTCGCCCGCGTCCAGAAACCGAGAGCTGCAGCCAATCTCAGAAGAGCTAGAGCAGCTTCCCCGTGGCAAAGCTCGAGGCAGTCCACGCTCAGGGCCTCAGGTGTGCTGGGAGAAGACCTCAGCTCCAGGATGCACCAAGGCGCTTCCCTGGAACCTTCTCCGGCAGGGACGTGGGATTCTCCCGGCCACCTTCCCATCCTCCCGCACCCCCCTTTGTGGGGTGCGTTCCCACTCAGCGCCCTGCTCTTAGCGGACTGCAGCTGCTGCCTGGGCGCACTGTCCCCCACGGAGAGCAGTGACCGCTGCAGGGTGGGGGCTGGGGGGACCTGCCTGGTTTCAGCATCGGCTTGGTTTCTGCTGAGAATGGCAATGGGGGTGGATCTGGGCACCTGTCCAAGGGCTTCTTGCAGGGCTTCCTGGGATGAGCGCGCCAGGGCGGGAAGGGCAGGGTGTGGGTGGGGCAGACCCTGCTGACACCAGCCTTGCCACTTATCAGCTGTGCCAACCCGTGAAAGCAGAATAACAACATATTCGGTATTATTCCCGTTTGTGTGTTTGTGTATAAAATATTTATTCAGCTTGCTCTGGGTCTTAGTTGTGGCATGTGGGATATTCGTGGCAGCATGTAGGATCTTTAGTCGAGGCATGCGGGCTTCTTAGTTGCGGCATGCCTGTGGGATCTAGTTCCCAGACCAGGGATGGAACCCAGACCCCCTGCATGGGGAGTGTGGAGTCTTACCCACTGGGCCCCCAGGGAAGTCCCCCACCCCGTATTGTTCGTTTAAGGATGAACGTTGAGAACTTCATACAGCAAGCCTGGTGCACGGTCGGCGCTCAGGCAGCTGCCTTGCTCCTGCTGCCGAGCTGTTCCAGCCCCACCTGCCCTGGCACTGAACTCGAGGGGGGCCTCGCTCGTCTCAAACAGCGGCCCTTTCATGAGGGCCCTTCAGGGTCACCTGGGACCTTTCAAAAATGGGTATTTCCACTTGAGGCTGTGTTATTTCCCCAGGGGCACATGAAGCCAACTTAAATCCTTAGTCCTGTGTATGCAGTGCACTTACATCATTCACACTTGATTTTCATTTTTTAGGAATTATTTTCACTGGAATCACTTTTTACCCATGTAAAATTTCCCGAAATCCTTGAACAGTTTTAAAATTTTATTTTTTACCTACCTCAAATCTTCCAATCACCTCTGCCATTCTGGGCTTTAAGTGTCAGTATTTGTACCTGGTTGAAAATTTCAGCTCTAAATTGTATAGAGAGGACTGTCCTGTCAATTTTTAGTTAAGGACAATTTTTCCCTGTGTAGTTTTAGCCAACATCAGCTTTATTTTATGATGGTTATTTCTAATAGTAACATTTTTTAATGAAATTGTCAGAAGACTAAAAGCTCATTTTTACTTTCTTGCTAGCTTGTGAAAAAGCTGAGAAATTCCCTTCAGATAGTCAGAAGTCCTCAGCAACGTCCACTCTCCCCAGTTTTGCACATTTCCGTTTCCCCCACGAGGCCTCCTCCTTTACCTGCCATCTTGTTCCTGACTGGGGTCTTTTTCTTTTTTTTTTAATTTATTGGCTGCATTAGGTCTTCATTTCTGCACGTGGGCTTTCTCCAGTTGCAGCGAGCAGGGGCTACTCTTCATTGTCGTGCGTGGGCTCCTCATTGCGGTGGCTTCTTTTGTTGCAGAACATGGGCTTTAGGCGCGTGGGCTTTAGTAGTTGTGGCACGTTGGCTCAATAGTTGTGGCTTACGAGCTCTACAGCACAGGCTCAGTAGCTGTGGCACACGGGCTTAGTTGCTTCACGGCATGTGGCAATCTTTCCAGACAAGGGACTGAACCCACGTCCCCTGCCTTGGCAGGCAGATTCTTTTTTTTTTTTTTAAGAATTTTTATTGAGATACAGTTAACAGACAATAAACTGCATATATTTAAAGTGTACAATTTGGTATTTTTTTTTCTTATTAGTAATGTATATATGGCAATCCCAATTTCCCAATTCATTCCCCCCCCCAGTCCTCCCTGCTTTCCCCACTTGGCGTCCATATGTTTGTTCTCTACATCTGTGTGGCAGGCGGATTCTTAACCACTGAGCCACCAGGGAAGTCCCCTGACTGGGGTCTTCATGTCCCATCAAGGACCCGGCCCTCGGAAGGCCCTCATTAATTGTTTGGAAGATATCTTGACATTCAGTGTCTTGGAATATCTTTGAAACCTGTGGGTGACCTGTCTGTGGCCGACGGCCTCAGGTGTCCGTGCACCTGCCCCTCCCCAGCTTTAGAGAAGTCTGCAGGCCAAGGCTTCTGGCCACACGGAGCTGGGTTCATCCCTGCTGCCTGCTGGGCAGACAGCCCTTCTCCAAGGATGCTTCTCAGACCACGGGGACCAGCGGGGCTTGTGCAGCCTCAGCTTTGCTTTGGGAGGGTGGCCTGAGATGGGGCACGTCCGTCGCCAGCGCCGGGGGTGTGGGTCACTCGGTGCTGTGGGGGGTGGGGGTGGGGGCGGGACTGCAGGTTGATCACCAGGATCTGGACACCGTCCACTGGGCGCCCTTCTCACCTCAGCTTCCACAGAACGCGAGCTGTGTCGACGCGGGGCTGTCGCGGGGCTGTCGCGGCGCCCTCTTTGGCCGATTGCCGTGTGCTGTGTGGGGGCGTCTCTGGTCACACACTGAGCAGCCCCCCTGCTGGGAACTCAGGACAGCTGCAGGAAGAAACGCCTGCAGCTGGTGGCTGCCTTTTTTGGAACAACACGGGCGGAGCCTCCCGCGGTCCGTGGTCCTTTACTGAAAGGAGAGCAGACACGCAGCCAAGAGGCCGCTGGGCCCTGGCCACAGCAGCCGGGGACTGGCCCGGCCCGCGAGGGTGGAGGGCGGCCGCGCGGCAGCCGTGGGCTGTCTGGGCTCCGTGCTGCGTGCGTGGTGTTGGTAGAAATCGCTGGGGAAGCTGGACGCCGGGTGCTCCGGGGGCCCTGTCTCCTCTGCAGAGGACCGTGCGAGATCGCCATTAAAATGAATGAGAGTTAGCAGCCGGCTGCGAGCTGCCCCCGTTCCTCGTGTGTGTGCAGGGGACGAACGGGCGTGAGCGCGCTTCTCCCTGGCGGGATGGGACAGAAGGGCCGCCGCAGTCACAGCTCCCGGGAGCTGCCACCACCGGCCCTGGGGACGTAAAGGGGCCCGTCTGAGTGTGTCTGGTGCGTTTCTAGTCATCCCCACAGCCAGGGCGGGGAGATGTTTCCTTTTGCAAAAAGCTTCTTGTCATTTGGAGCCGCGGGAGGAGGCAGGACCGCCGCAGCAGGGCCTCCCAGGTCCGCAGCCGCCCTGCTCTCTGCTGTTTTCCGAGGAGGGACTGCCTTGCAGACGGCCTTGGGTTGCCCTCAGATAGAGAGCGTGTGGCCGCCTCAGGGGGCTCTCGCCTTTTCTCCTCCAGCGCGCCCCAAAGATAGAACATTCCTGTAAAGAACGCAGCCCACACCCTCGACAGCTGTCGTGTGCAGGGTGGCGGCGCAGGGGCTGCTGGGGGCTCCTGCTTCCCACCTTCAGCCCAAGTGCGGCGAGGATGGAAGGTTTGCTCGGTGTGTGTTTGTATGTTTGAACGTGTAGTTTGGGGGCATGTATACGTGTGAATAGAGAGATGTGTGCATGCATGTGTGTGCCTGTGTGTGTGTGTGTATGAAAGTGCATGTTTGGGTGAGTGTACGGAGGCACATAAGTGTATATGTGCGTGTGTGTGCACGTGTACACACACATGTGTATGTATGTATATGTGCCTGTGTGTAATGTGTGTGTTCCTGTGTATGTGTATGAATTGTGTGTGTACCCGTGTGTGTGCGTGTGTGCACGCACTACCCAGCACACGCACTGCCCACGCGCGGCAGGCACCCACAGGTGGCAGCTGTTGTCGCCTTGCCCCCTTGGGGCGGGACTGATGGCTGGGAGCTGTGCCTGGCGGGGCACTGGTCATGCTGTGGGGGGGGGGGGGGTGACCGTCCGCTTTGGGCCCAGCTGCCCGCAGGGTGTGGCCTTCCATGCAGAGGTCCTCTTGTGAGGCCATCAAGGGGCGCTGTGGACCAGGTCTCACGTCCGAGGGCCTGGGCCGTGGCCTCCGAGGAGGAGGCGGAGTGCGGGCCTGAGCAGGGACAGGTGAGGCCTGGCCGCCGAGCGGCTCCTCGTGGCTGGGGCGGCCCCGCGGGAGACTCGGGGGCAGCTCTGCTCTCTCTGGTTTCCCATTTCCCACCTTCTGGGCCCCAGGAAGGGTTGTTTGTCTCCCAGGAGCCTGAGTGTGTGCCCGGGCCCTGGAAAGGCAGCCTTAGCAGGCGGCTGCGTCTGCAGAGACCAGGCTGCTGCCCGCCTGCTGGGGTGCGGGGGCGGATGCCGCGGGGCAGGTGAGGAAGCCCAGGCTCCCGGGACAGGGACTCGTCCAGCTCTGTGTGGCTGAGGGGCTGGGACCCAGGCCTGGCTGGCCAATCACAGGCTGTGCCCTGGGTCCCTGGACAGCAGTCACACCAGCTGAGTGACTGGCGGTGGGTGGCTCCCCACCCTCTAATCCCCGTTTCTCTTCTGGGGCAGCGGGAAATTGCACCAGTCAGCTGGGGCTGCCGTAACAAACACGGCAGATGTTTGTTCTCTCAGCCCTGGAGCCTGGAGGCCAGAGACCACGGTGTCTGCAGCCCTGGTTTCCCTGAGGCCTCTCTCCATGGGGAGCAGATGGCCACCTTCTCCCTGTGTCTTCACGTGGCCTTCCCTCTGCCTGTGGCTGCCTGGGGGTCTGTTCCTCTTCTTACAGGGACACCAGTCCTATTGGATTAGGCCCTCACCTTTCTGACCCCATTTAACCTTAATCACCTTCTGAAAGGCCATCTCCAAGTGTGGTCACACTGTGGGGTTAGGGCTTCAACATGTGAATTTCGGAGGATATACATTCATCCTATACCAGGTGGTAATGGCAATGGCATCGTGAGGTTGAAGTCCATCAGTACATGTGGACGCACTTTCCTGGTGCCCAGTGTTCCTGGAAGTATTCTGATTTATCTCTGAAACATGGGAAAATGAGCAGAACTGCCCCAGATGGCAAGCACCTCTGCTGCTGACCTGACACCCGCAAGGAGTGGGTGATGGTAGAATCTCAACCGACATCTGAGGAGTGCTGCCTGCAGGGTCTGGCCCGGTCTTGCTCCAGGGCCCCTGGACTCACCCAGGGATGTGTTAAAATGCAGATGCTCCTGCGTGAGCTGGTGGGGCCTGAGGCTCTGCCGCCTGTGCAGGTCCTGGGGCCGTGGGTCACTGCTGAGGAAGCAGCCTCCCAGCTCGGAGGTTCTCCTCCCAGCGACGGTTACAGCGGCCGCGCTTCGGTGCCCCGCTGAGAGCCAGACGCCTTCGCCGACGGTGCTCGGGTTTCCCTCAGTGCCCAGTGAGATGGTGCCGTCATACTATCACTAGCCCCGTTTCATGGGTCAGAGACACACAGAGATGGCACCGTCGAACGACAGGGGCACGACCAGCGGGGCCCCGGGGACCGAGCTCTAAGCCTTGCGCACGCGGCGCCTCGCGAGTGGGTGGGCGGTGCGGTGGGCCTGGAGTCTCAGACGAGCAAGAGAGGCGTTGCTGTCACAGGACAGCATTTTGCAGAGAGAAAACAGAGGCACAGAGGGATTCAGCCTCGAGGGCAGAGCTGGTTCGCAGACCTGGGGCTGCCTGACCCCAGCCTTGGCCTGTGTGCACAGCCTCCTGCTCTACCGCCTTCTCGCATCCCAAACCGCAGGGGTCTCCAAGCCTGGTTCTGGGACCAGCAGCATCTGCACCCCCTGCAAGCTTGCTGGGGGTGCCCCACCCAGACCCACCCTGCGGCAGGTGACAAGCCCCCCGGGGCACTCTCACCCTGAGGTGTGCAGACCTGCCGCACCTTTGCTCCCCCTTGGGCCGGGGCTCAGGACCCGCCCCCACCCCCCTGTCCTGTGAGATGCTGGCATCCGATTTTCCATACCTGTGCCTTTCTCAGAACCCCCTACATCAGAGGCCGGGCCCCACATCCTCCAAGGGCAGGAGCTGGGCTTGGTACCCGCTGCGGGCAGGGGCGGCGTGTCAGCAGCAACCTTGAATTCATGGTGAAGTTTGGCTGTGCATTTCAGAGATGGGCTGAATGCTAAAGGCTCTGCAATCATCCTCAGGTTATGACTTCTTTACCGCAGCAGGGTGTGTGCTAGACCCTGACTGCGTCCTTCAGCAGATGAAATGAATCATTAATTAATGGTCTGCTAAGCTGGGAGGTTTTATGTGCGGTGGTGGGGGCGTGGAGGAGGGCGCGGCGGGGAGGGCTTCATCCCTTGTCTCTGATCGCAGGTGTTTCCCCTCCAGGGTGCTCCTCCGAGCCCCCTAACCCTCCCCCTGTCTGCGCGGGGCAGCAGGAGCCGTCTGGGGGAGCAGAGGGGTGGGCAGGTGTTGTTCTGAGCTCCCCTCTGCAGGGACCGGGCCTGCTCTTCCCGCGGGCGCCTCCTCGCTGGGCCCCTGGCCCGGGTCTGCGCTGTCAGCCCCGCGGCGGGCTCCTTCCCCACCTCAGACCCAGTCCCCTCGGGACACCTCTCCTCACTCGAGCCGGCATGTCGACCTCAGGGTGTTGTCTTTCTGCGCCTTCTCCCTCCTGCCCTCCAGGGACCGGCGCCCCCTCTCCAGAGGCTCGGGCACCTTCGTCCGTCCCCTTCGTCCTCACCCCTCACACGGGTCACTCGGGTGTGGTCACTTCTGGACATTTCTCCCCACCCTCCTGACACCACTCTCCCCACCCCGGGCAGCCTCCAGCTGGTGCCTCTTCTCCCCGATGACCTGCCTCTGTCCCATTCAGGCCTTGTACGTGCGTGACCAGCGGCACGGTGACGTGGCCCCGGCTGGTGGCTTTCCCCTCCCTGACTCCTGGATGCCTCCGTGGAGCCCCCAAGCTGGGTGGGGGCCCTTCATCTGGGCCTCCTCAGAGCCCTGGGCATCTCCTATTATAATGCTTTACCTGAGTTACAGCTGTCTTCTCCCCTTCCCCACCCCCCGCAGACTCCGAGCCCTGTCACTGCTGTGTCCCCAGCATCACGCCCGGCACACGGGGTCTGGGGCAGGACTCACCTTGTGGCCGGACCACGTCCCTGACCCGGGCACGCCTCGTCTGCACAGTGAATCCCCCCTGTAAGCAAATGAGAGAACGTACGTGCATGTGCTCTGTGCAGACACGTCATCCCCGTGCGGACGTCCGCTGGCTCTTGAGGGGGGCGGGGCTTGGGGGCGTCTGCATTTCCGCTGTGGTTCACCCCTCCGCCCGTGTTCTGTCCTCTGACCTCCACCCGGCCTGGGCTGTGGGAACATCGCGGAGCCAGGACCTGCCTGCTGGCCGGAAGTGCTCCGACGAAGGCGCCCGGTTGAGTTGAGGACGCGGGGATGTACCGCGTGGGCTCCTCTGTTGTGTAGCGCGAGGTGTGGCTGCCTTCGGGAAATACATCAGCAGGTGACGTGAAGAACCTGTCGGTGTCCGTCGCATACATGACCTCAGAGAGAGTACGATAAGAGCTGTAACGTGTTCAGTGTCCTCGTGTGTGTGTGTGTGTGTGTGTGTGTGTGTGTGTGTGTGTGTGCGTGCGCGTGTGTGCATGTGCAGGTGCGTGTATTCACGGGAGAGGATACGCAGGAGGTGAGCGCACTAGCTGTGCCTCCACCAACTGCGATCTCATTGTTTTCCACAGGAGACGTGGGTGACAAAGGACAGAAGGGCGGCGTGGGGCGCCACGGAAAAATTGGCCCCATTGGTTCTAAAGGTATGTCCGTCGCGCCGCTGCTCCTGCTCCCTCCTCGCAGGCTCACCCCCGGCGCTTACACGGTGATTGGCTGGTGGTGGCCTTTATGCGGTGTGCTTCATACATGATAAGATCTGTCCCGGTGTTTGCACTTGGAGGCGAGCAGACTCGACCGGGTGCCACCAGGTGGGGTGCGCCCCGCCCTGCAGGGTTCACGGGCCACCCGGGCGGGGGTGGGGGAGAATCTGGGCCCCCGGTGACGCAAAGAAGGACTGTGTTCTGGACACACTGTCTGTGCACCTCCAGCCCGGGTGGCTGAGGCTTTCTGAGACTGGGCGTGGCTCCCCACGAGAGCCAGTGTCCACGCGACCCCGTGCGGCCCGCACACCCCCCGAGGTGGGCAGCGCGGGAGACGAGGCCCAGGGCAGTTAAGGGGTTGCTCAGCATCTCCCGGCTCTTCCGAGCCCCCACCCTCACTCAGCAGGCATTTTCTGAGCCGCTGGCTCACCCTGTGCCCCTGCTGGACCCCGAGGGCTCGGGGTGAAGGACGCGAGGCCCCCAAGCCCTGTGGAGGGCTTCCCCAGGTCCTGTCCTGGGTGCTGGCGGCAGGTGACCGAGGCTGGGGGGCCTGGGGTGGGCTGAGGGGCGGGGGCGGGAGGGAGCGTGGCCGTGGCCTGCTCTGCCCAGCGTGGCGCCCGAGGTCCTCGGCCCCATCACCCTGCCTGGGGCTTCGAGCTGTGAGGGGGTCCAGGTGGCCTGTTCAGATCGATGGCCATGGACCTCCCCTGGCCCAGCCTGACCATGGCAGGCAGGGTCCCTCGGCCGGGACTGTGACGGGGAGGGTGGCCAGCTCGGCGAGCTGCATCTCTCCTCCTGGCAAATCCGTGGGGAGCGCCTGCCCCACGGATTCATCGCAGAGCACACGGACACGCGTCCTACAGAGAGGGATACGGCTGCTTTGAAAAAAGTTTAAAAAACTGTGGTAAAGTATTTGTGACATAAAATTTGTCACTTTAAGTGTACAATTCAGTGACACTAAGTACGACGGCAACATTGTACAACCCCCACCACTATACGTTTCCAAAATGTTTTCATTACCCCAAAGAGAAACTCTGTCCTCATGAAGCAACAACGCCCACACCCCTCCAGCCCCTAGCAACCTCTAATCTGTTTCTGTCTCTGTGAACTTGCCTATTTAGATATTTCATACACATGGAATCATACAATACTTGTTCTTCTGTGTCTTCTTTCACTCACTATAGTTTCCGAGGTTCATCTGTGCTGTAGCAGGTGTCAGAGTTTCCTTCCTTTATAGGCTGAATAATATTCTATTGCACGGATGGAGCACATTTTATCCCTTCACCTGCTGGTGGCCACCAGGCTTGTGTCCACCTTTAGCTGCTGTGAAGAGCGCAGTGGATATTGGCTACAAGCAGGGATGTGCATGCTCTCGACACAGCATGTGCTCTGGGTAAATGTCAGAGTCTCACCAGGGGACCGCGTGCCAAGAAGCCCTTGTTGGGCTCAGCTTACTTGATCTGCTCCATCTCTGAGACTGCCTTCCTGGGCTCTTGTCAAGCTGAACCTTGAGTCATTTTCAAGCTCCTGATGTTGATAAAAGGAAACAAAGTAACCACTTGGGTGGAGACTGCTGAGTTCTCTCCCTCCCCATCAAACAGAACATGACTCTCCAAGGACGTAGAAGTCACTGCCCCTTCACTGTCCCAGGTCAGCTGAGATGCTTAGGTTCTCTCAGGGGGGAGATATATAAGGCTTTAGGAATATTCCTGTGATTTAAAAATGCATATCCCTTGTCTAATTTTGGAGCAGCTGGAAGGGGTCTGTTGCCATTATTTTCTCTACCCTTTGTTTCATAAGTTGGGAGGAATGGAGGGGCAGACTGGCTGAGTGGTGTGTCCTGTCCACGGAAGGCTGCCACCCCGGTGTCCCGATGGCTGTGCCCCTTGCTGCCTCTCGGGGAGGGTCTGGGCGGACGGATCTCAGTGTGATCACGAAGAGTCTTTACTCTGTTTGGATGAGGTCACCTCTAAGGTCCATCCATCTCTGATGTCACCTGTTCTACGTGAATTTTCTTGCCGTGATGAGGGACGTGGAGAGAACTGGCCCTGGGTGTTACGGATTCCTGAGATGGTAGTGTGCTCTGGGAGACAGGCTGGGTTTTCCCGAATCGACTTACAGAATGCTCGTCTGGTCACCCCCGCAGTCCCGTGGTTTGTGTGTGTTCACGCCACACAGACAGAGCCTGAGGAAGCAGGCGTCTACAGACCACACCGCCCTACGGTTCACCGCACGGGGAGGTCTCGGGGAGGCCCCAGGGCCCTGCACAGGGAAGAAAGAACTTTCACCTGGGCACTTTAGACTCACAGAACACGCCTCACGCCCGCTTGGTGACTTCAGCCTCGCTTCTCTTTTCAGGTGAAAAAGGAGACTCTGGTGACATAGGACCCCCTGGCCCTAATGGAGAACCAGGTATGGCATAAAGGGGCCAAGGATTTTTTAAAAATGTATCAAAACTGCACTTTTAAAAAGTATAAATCGTGACATAAAACTGTGATAGGCTGGGAAACAGCACGTGGAACTGGCACGCCCTCCTTGCGCATCCCACCCTCCTGTGGGCGTCTGGGGATCCCTTTTCCTTCCGCCGGAATGTTTTCACCTCCCGTTCGGGGCTGTGGTCTGCCTGCCGACTACGTGTCGCCACACGCGTCGTGATTCAGCTCCAACACACACGTCCTAGGTGCACGCTCCTCTCCTGATGCGGCTCTGGGAACCGCAGGACCCCCGTCCGCTGGCTACACGACCACCCTGAAGAGCATGTCCGTACTTTCTGGTTTATCTTCCTCATTCTGGACGTGCTTGCGGCCGACTCCCCATGACCCTCCGGGTCACCGAGGACCCCGGCGCAGCTCAGCGGACGTAATGCACCTCCTTGGAGGTCATCCCTCCCTGGTGCTGGGAGACCTGGCTGCGGCAGCCCCTCGTCCTCTCTGCCCGCCATCCCGTCGCCCCTATTTCCTCCTCATCCTCAGAGGAGCCCTGCCTGCGGCCCCCCCCCCCCCACGTGGCACAGCCTGCTCCCCGCCCCACCCCCACTCCCTGGGGTTCGGCCGCCACCTCCACAGCGGCCCTCACGGTGCAGCCACCCGCCCACCTGCCCAGCACGCACCTCCACCCCGATGTCACTCAAGCCCTGTCCCCGCCAGGTTCGTGTTGTCCACGCGCAGCCTCCCCCACTTCCCTCCAGACTGTCCCCTGCGTCTGTCCTGTTTCCTGTTCCCGCCACCACGACTCAGGTTCTCATGCTCTTGGCTCCGTTACTGCAACACCATCCTAGCTGGTCTGCACCTTCCAGTCTTCGTCCCCACCACGTGTGACCACAGGAGACGCTTCACAGATACTAGGTTGAAGTGGCAGATGCAGTGTCTGTGTCCTTGGGTGGGCCCTTCCTGTGAGCTGAGGGGGCCTGTCAGGTCAATGCCAGCTCTGTCTCTCCAGAAAGCATCACCCTCAGACCTCAGCAAACTCAACGCAATGTGTATCTTGGGAAAAGTTCCATTAACACAAAAACACACACCCAAACACACCAGCTGTTCCAGATGCCGACGTGTGCAGGGTGGAGGGTGTTTGGGCTCTAAGTGATAAAGGATGCCTGAGAGCTTGGAAGACGGGGCCAAACGCTAAAGAGTATGTTCAGACTGGGGAGGTGGGCTGAGAACTTCGCAAGATGGAATGTCTCAGGAAAAGGTGAAAAGTCCTGCACCTGCACTTACAGAGTCAGAGCCGAGGGTGGGCGGGAGCCGGGCGGCCCCTCCAGGTCCGGTGGAGAAGCCAAAGCCAGCAGTGCCTCCACGGGAGACAGGTCCCCCAAAGCTGTGATGGGCGAGTGACATTCTGAGAAGGTTCCTGACCACGTGGAGCTCTTTGCGGCAGGAAGATTAGGGTCCTCTCCACGGAGCCAGAAGAAAATACCCAAACCGACGCCCACAGGCCGCGCTGGGATGACAGAACGTCACCCAGTGGTTCCAGCCCCACCATTTCCCTCAAATGTCCCGTCTCCTCTCCACCCTCACTGTCACTACCCAGACAGCCCTCGCCCGGTGACTGTCACAGCCCTCTCGCCCATCCCTGTCTCGCCTCCGCACCCCCACGGATGTCTTCCCAGGGTGACCAGAGCATACTGTGAACCCTGAATCGGACCTTGGCACCCCTGTTCAAACCTTTCCACTGCTTCCCCTTGCCCTTAGGGCCAAGTCCGAAACCTCCACCACAGCTTCGAAGGCCTGCGTGTCTGTTGAATCACATTTGTACTTGGGGGAGGGGGTACCTCCTGCTTTTCTGAGCCCGCCGCTCGGTTAACCTCGTCCTCTGCCGGACGCGGTCCCCCAGGCATCCCATGCGAGTGCAGCCAGCTGAGGAAGGCCATCGGTGAGATGGACAACCAGGTCACCCAGCTCACAGCCGAGTTAAAGTTCATCAAAAACGGTAGGTGCTGCTTGGGGCTTCCGGCTCCTGTGCCTCCCCTCCCCCGCCGGCGGTAGCGGGGCTCCGGGGGTGGTCCCGGGCGGGCTCTGTGTCTGCTCTCTGGGCACATGTGCTGGGTTGGTGCTCGGGTTTGCCGGGGACCCGCGAACGCTCACCCTCCAGCCCTGTCCCCGCAGCCGTCGCCGGCGTGCGCGAGACGGAGCAGAAGATCTACCTGCTGGTGAAGGAGGAGAAGCGGTACGTGGACGCGCAGCTGGCCTGCCAGGGCCGCGGCGGCACGCTGGGCATGCCCAAGGACGAGGCCGCCAACGGGCTGCTGGCCGCCTACATCGCGCAGGCTGGCCTGGCCCGCGTCTTCATCGGCATCAACGACCTGGAGCGGGAGGGCACCTTCGTCTACGCGGACCGCTCGCCCATGCAGACCTTCAGCAAGTGGCGCGGCGGGGAGCCCAACAACGCGTACGACGAGGAGGACTGCGTGGAGCTGGTGGCCTCCGGCGGCTGGAACGACGTGGCCTGCCACCTCACCATGCCCTTCCTCTGCGAGTTCGACAAGGAGCACGTGTAGTGGGGCCCTGCTTCTCCAGGGTCGGCCGGGCCACCTTGGCCACCGGGTGGCTGCCAGCTGCCATGGCGGGTGGGAGGCTCTTCCCACCACCTGGTCCCCAAGCAGGAGCGCGGGGTCCCCGGTAAAGGCTTGGAGAGTGGTGCATGCTTAGGTGAAAAGACAGTGTTTCTGGGTATTATTTCTGACTTACTACTTGTATTGTAGCCAGAATATTCCTCCTGTAATTATTACTCAAAGTATGAAATGAACTCTTTAGGTATTACAATGGTTAAGCACAAACAGCGGTAGTGAGGTCTTCAATAACTATCTTCCTTTTAATTTGTATCATGTATGGAAGAGAATCCTCAACTTCAATCATTGCTTCTGTAAGTTATATTAAAATGTACGTTCCTTTTCACTATTAACTAAGTAGAAACAATTTTGCTTCCCTGCAAACCCAGATTTCAGGAGAAAGAAAAGTAAATGCTCTGAATTTGACAGCTGAATGTGTGGTGCGTTTTGTCCTCTCTGTGTCTTCACTAGTGGCATTCATTGTCTATTTCTGTATCACTGTCACCCCCACACGATGACTCGTGACAAAACGTCAGTGTCCCCGCAGGTCCTGTGGGGCAGGGCTTCACCCAGGGCTTGGCGGGGCCCTGCCTCACCAGCCACACTCGACCGTGAGGTTGCAGGTGGGATTCAGCACCACATGGGCGGCTGGGCAGAGGCCTGGGTTCCTTTCTGGGCACCTCTGCCCTGGCAGCTCCCTGAGGACCCCGGTGGCCTCCGAGCAGTGCAAGTGTGCGTCCATCCTGGAAGAGACCCCCCATCACTGTCTGCATTCTGGTCTCAGGAGCCTGTCCCCAGGTCCAGCGTGTGCTCGGGGAGGGGACTCCTGGGACCGGGACCACTGGGGGCCATTCCAGAAGCTGCCTACCACAGTCACCCATGGTTCTTCCTTTTGTATATCAGAATCCCCAGTAAAAAATAATAAGCATCTTCATTTTTCAAAGAAAACACATAGATATGCATACACAAAGGAAAACAGCTGGAGCTGGGGGCCCGAGGGGGCTGGGGCGAGACAGCTCTCCAGGGCCTCTTGTGTGTCTGCGTGTCTTGGGAGCGAGGTGCTGGCTGCCTGTCGTCCTGGACCTGGACCATGTCTCTGTCTGTAGGCTGTTTCTATAGCAACCGCTATGGAGGAAGGGCGGTTCTGCCTAGAGCAGCTGTGGTGACAGTCCAGGGCAGGGAAAGTGTCGGCTTCCTCCCGAGGGGGCTGGTCCCGTCGTGTGCCCTGCGGGCTGGAGCTCAGACCTGGGTGCTATTTCTGTAGGTGACACGGGGGCCCTGCTCCGGGTTCCTGTGGGGGCCCCCACAGCCCCCATGGGCCTGCGGAGCAGCCGGGCATCCTGGCCCACAGCCCTGAGCCAGCAGCCCAGGTGCCCACCCCTCACAGGACAGGCAGGTCCAGTCGCAGGGGGCTGGTGCAGGAGAACTGACCACGTGGTGACTATGGTCAGGCAAGGTGTCCTGAAGCCTGAGCTCACCCAACATCACAGCGACGGCCTTTGTCCCTGCGACAGCCCTCGGTCACCTGGAGGGAACTGCCCTGGTCCTAGGGTGGGTCAGGTCCCCCCGCCTCGCGCTCCGCGGATCCCCCCTTCTCTGGGGTCAGTTGCAGCCCAGGACAAGCCGCGCCTCCCCGGATCTGGGTTCCTGGCTGGTAGGGTTGGAGGTGGGATGGGACCCCCTCTGTGCTCCCCTGTCGCCCCTCTCCGCGCCTGGGTCTCAGCCTCTCCAGCGTCGTGACGGGTTCACAGCGACTCTCTTAGGACCGGAGCGGCTGGCGCGGAGCCAGAAGCGCAGCCGCTAATTGCATCCCGCAGGCCGGCCGGAAGGGCCGCCGGCGGGGAGCGGCGTGGGACGCGCAGAGGAGCAGGGACGCGGGCGGGCGGAGGCAGCCGGGGTTCATTAGGCGCTGCACTGAGGCGTGAGCCAAACGCTGGCGCGCGGGCTCTTCCCCGCGCCCCCCGCGCGGCGTGGGCGGAGAGGGATGGGCGCCCGGGTACCACCCGGGATCCGCGCGTCCACACTGCCACCCGGCGGCCGCGGGGGGATGTGCGCCCGCCGGGCGCTGCTGCGGGGGTCCCGGCCCGTGAGGTCCCCCGCCCGCCCGCCCGCCCGCCCGCAGCACGGAGGCTGGGGGCCTCCTCTCTGTGTGTGTGTGTGTGCGTGTGTGTGTGAGAGAGAGAGAGAGAGAGAGAGAGGTGGGGGGAGAGAGAGACAGGATCCTTCAGGAACAGAGAAGGGAGAGATGCAGAAGGACAAAGGGACGAGGACCCTTCAGGAACCACGCAACCGCCCCGCGTGGCTTCTCCTCCAGGCCTGAGTGGGACCCCGAGGCTGCGGCCACGGGGACCCGGGAGACACAGAGTCGGGAAAAGCACGGGTCGTCTGACTGTAGGTGTCACCACGCGCTCCGGCAGGGGCTGTGACTCCTCGCCCCGGTCCCCGCGCCCCTGCGGCACAGCGCGGGGCCCCAGCGGGGTCTCGGGGATGGCAGGAGGGCGTCTCCTCTCCGGCAGTTGACCCGTGGCTCTCCGCATTCTCGTCCCCGGGACAGCCTCTGTCCGGAGGGTCCTGCCTCACCCACGCTTGACAGGAGGTCTCAGCGTCCCCGGTGGGAGCAGCTGCCTCCGGCGACGGGTCTAGATGGCCTGCCCACCTGCTTCCTTGGGGGCGGGTGGCAGGTGAGGGCCCGGGGGGGGGGGGTCACGGGGGGGGAGCCCAGTTTCATCAGCAGGTCAGAACCCAGGGCAGGGGAGTTTCTTAGCTGCAGGCTAGAAAATCTGAGTCTGGGTATTTTAAGCAGAAAGGGACTTTGTTGAAATCTCTCTGCAGCTCATAGGAATTGAGAAAGACTGGAGACTGCACTGGGTGCTGTGAGGAAGGAGAAGCCCACACAGCACGCGGATCGTGGGCCTGCAGGGCCGGCGCCTTCGCCAGCTCCGAGCATCCTTCCGAAGCTATTTTCCGAGCCGGGCCTGGACTCACAGAAGCAGAGGGTAGCAAGGCCCTCCTGCTCTCTGGACCTGCTGGAGGCAGGGGCACAGAGCACTGCGGCCACCACCTCGGAAGAGGCCGTGGGTGACAGGAAACGTCAGGATAGAATCACACCTGTTGATTTATTAAAACACAATCTGTTACATTAAGAATCGTAGGACATGTTTTGTTAAGAATTTCACTTGGAAGGGGAGACACGTGCCCCTGGGGACCAGAGGGTCTGGTGGGAGCTGGATGGGGGAGGGGCGGGCGGGTTCCTGGAGGGGCGGGGGGGGGCAGGGTGGTGAAGAGAGCCCAGGAAGGAAAGTGGGGGGGGGTTCCCATGGCTGGAAGTCCCTCCAGGCCTCAGGGGCGCCTGCTCTCTGGCCCACTTCGTGCTCTGAGTGCCTGCTCGGGTCAGCGGCTCACGACTTCGGCTCCTGGGGTACCCTGGGGCCTCAGCTTCTCCTTCTCTGAGTGAGGATAACACCGCTCTGCGGGATGGACAGATGATGCGTGTGACTACATGTGCCCCTTGTGTGTCAGGAGTGACCACGTGTGTCAGGCGGGGGCTCAGCTGTCCCTGTCACCAGGAGCCCTGGCCGAGACCTCAGGCTCCCAGGGCCGGGACACTGTCTTTCCTGGACCATGAGGTACTGGTGTGCTTTCTCAAGGTCCATGAGCCCCTTTAACCCCCTGGAAGCTAAGTGTGCATCTCTACTTTCCCGGCCGAGGGCCCGCCCTGCTCACCCCCAGGCTGTCTTCTCTGCTGGGAGCTACTGGGCATGCTGAGCACATGCTCTCACGGGACCTCCTGGAGACAAAGCCCAGGGGATCCTCCAACTGGGGAGGAGAGGAGACAGGCCCAGTTTGCCCAGGTAGGGATGCGGGGCCAGCTGGCAGCAGGGTCAGCGATGGGGGGGCCCAGGTTCACCTGGGCCTCACACGAGGGCCTTGCCGGGGCGCCCTTGGCTTCTCCAGGGAGGGGCCGCCCAGCTCGGAGCTCCAGCTCCCCCAGCCCTTGTGACATCACACAGCTGTGGCCCGTCCCCGGGAAACTCTGACTCCCCGGCTCGGGCTCCTCTAAATTCTTTCCTGCTGGCGCCTGAATGCCATGGGACCTTGGCTGGCTTGTGGGAAGCAAGACACCGGATCCTGAACACTGAGTGTCAGACTCCCAGTGAGCTTGGGGGGCCGTTTATAAACAGCTTGCTATTTTTAAGCTGTTATTGTCGAAAGAACAGGGCGGCAGAGAGGACTTAACCAGCACAGCGAGCGCTTGACCCCTTTGAGAGGTGAAGGTGGGACGGATCTCCACAGACATGTGGTGTCGGGGGGTGGCTGAACACTGGGGACCGTGTTCGCAGAGCAGGGAACAGCCCGAGGGCGCTGAGAGGCTCTGGGCTCTGGTCCCGCGCTGCTGGGGCTTACGTCGCTCCGGTCTGCACAAAAACGCTGACAACACTAAGCCGACAGGTGAGCTAAAACTTGGTCCCAAACAAGAGCCACACATCTGAGGGGAACTTGGACAGATCCCCGGGCAGGTGCACCAGGGATCTCAGCGCTGACCTTGAGCGCCTCCACATCACTGCCTGCACTCACTCTCATTTTGTCCCGCACTTGAGTAAACTCCTTTCATTTCACTATAAGTCTCACCCTGTTGCCCAAGGTCGTTTTTACTAGGACTTATCGACAGTGTGGACAAAAGTCACTGTTCTTCTCGAACGGGAATTGTCAGCACAGCCTGGCTTGCTCCTCACAGGACGACCTTCCTCCCACATTTCCTAGACTCACCCTGTTGCACCTTCCTATTTAAAGGCAGGTCCCTGAGGAAAACAGCTCTTGACTGTATGAAATTTCAAGATTATGCTTCTTCCATCAGGAGAGAATAATGGCCTCATTGCCCTGGAATAAGCCAGTGTAATGCTTCTCATTTCTGATGACTACGTTGCAATTTGCGTGAAAAGCTTTAGCATTTTCATTAAACATCACAGCCTGGCCTCAGTCACAGCCGCTGTGAGAGGAGATCTTGCTCTTTGCCTAGAATTACTTAAAAGCTAATTTTAAAGGAACTAGAAAGGGATTCCGGATTCAGACAGATTTAGGTGTAGACGCCGCGGGGGGTCTGAGCGGGTGGTCAGGTCTGGGGGCTCCTCCCTCTTTCCGTACAGACCTGGCGGCTGCATCACTAGAGGCTGGGGGCGGGGGGGGTGCCTTGAGCAGAGGGTTTGGCGAGCCTGCAGCACCTGAGCCCCAGCGCTGCGGACCCACCCGCTGAGGGTGGAAAGCCGGCTTCCCTGGGAGGTCTCAGGTGATGAGACTACCCCACCTGGGTCATCCGGAATAACCGCCCTTTCTCAGGGTCTATAACCTTGGTCGCAGCTGCTAACCCCCGCTTGCCGTGTAAGGTGACGGGACACAGGTTTCCGGGACCAGGGAGCAGACTGCTGG
Source organism: Hippopotamus amphibius kiboko (assembly GCF_030028045.1). Taxonomy (NCBI): domain Eukaryota; kingdom Metazoa; phylum Chordata; class Mammalia; order Artiodactyla; family Hippopotamidae; genus Hippopotamus; species Hippopotamus amphibius. The sequence continues at coordinate 147,052,216 of NC_080192.1, read as the reverse complement.
GACGCCTCGGCCCACCGCAGGGTGGAAGGGCTGCCTTGACACCCAGGCCCCCGTGCGTGTCTTTGCTGTTGGCATCATCGCTGTGCCCTGGCTTCTCTCTCCTCCTGGACCCATTCCTCGCACTTAGGAGGTCTGTGTCCATGGGCTCCCTTCATTGAACTCAGACCCCATCAACGACGGAATCTGCAGGTGGGCGAAGTCTGCTTAGACCTGATGTGACACTGGTACAAAGTCTCCAGAGGTGATGCAGCACCCTTGTGTCTTTCTGGGGAATCTTGGCCGGCCTCACGTCTGCTCCCTCAATGCCCACACAACAGCCCCCACCCAAAAGAGGACCTCTCTGCTCCATGCTCCAGCCCCACCCACCTCTCCCCGCTCACTCTTTCCCCAGCAGGCAGGTGGGTCAGTTTAGTTTAGTTTTCCGTCCTCTGTGCCTAGCGGTACACAGCTGGTCTCAGGAGATGCTCTGGGGCTGGATGGCTGATGAGATAGACCGATGACTGAGCACCTGTGGCCCGTGGGCGGGACGGGCGGACGAGATTCTTACGGGAGGAAGACGCTGTCCTGCCTGTGTCCTGGGGGTGGTCTCAGAAGAGAGTGGTGTATTTTCTTCTCTCATTTTGTGCAAATATGTGGCTTTTTAAAAGGAAAACAAATAAGTGCATGATTAAAAGAATGCATTATTCTTTAGAGTTCCTGGAGCATTTTCTCTAGCCTTGGGGCTGAGGCCAAGCTCTAGGTCCATGGCGGGAGGTCGTGGGGGTGCAGGAGGGACCAGTTTTGAGGATGTGCGGGCGGTCACCACCCGGTGGGCTGAGGACAGGGGCCGAGCCGCTCCCTGGTCCCTGACAAATGCTTCTCAGAAGGCCATGCGTTCTGCCTCCAAAGGTGCTGGGAGAAATTTCCAGAGCCTTCCTTGTGCCAGAAGCTGTGAGATGGCCCAGGGAGGACACCCCGCCTGGCTCTGCCACTTTGGAGACGTGGGCACCCAGCCCCGCGGCTTCTCACCTGGAAAGTGACAGGGTTGCGCAGGGTTCGAACCCTCAGCTGGCCGTCCACCAGTCCGCCCCACGCTGTCCATTCTGGTTCATCCGTCTCGGGTGCAGCCAGGACCTGAGGTTTCAAAAGTCCCGGAGGTGATCAGAGGAAACGACCAGCGGAGAACAGCTGCGTCCTCGTGCCACGGGCCAGCGTGGGGTCCGGACAGCAGGCCCTCTCGGAGCCGTGCGTGGACCGCAGGGGAGACACGCAGGAGCCCCCGGCTCTGGCTCCCTGGCTCCGGGTGGGACGGTCTCTGCAGTGGGCATCGGGGGTGGGCGTGTGTGCAGAGAACATAACCTGGCCCCACATTTTTTTTTTAACCTAATAAATAGGAAAGAAACTAATCACACGTATAATTATAAGTAAATATTTGTATATCGGGGGTGCCGTCAGAGGAGATGGGATCCTGGTCTGTGTCCGCCGTGAGTCACACCGTCCCGAGAGGCCTCAGGAGACTAAGGGGCCAGACTCTCTGTCACAGTGGAGACGGGTGAGGGGGCGTTGGGTCACCTGTGCCCTGGCCCTGGCCCTCCAGGCCCTGCCGCTCCGCATCTTTGTATAATTGGTCCCTCTTGTCCTGTAAGTCCTGCTCTTCCCACACAGCACCTCCCAGGGGTGCGAACGATTTGGGGGTTATCTGTGCAGCAAAGTGGTCCTCCGGCCTGACAGGCTCACACGCCTGACTTTCTCCAGCCTCTTTTCCACGCAGAGAAATAATCAGACCACCAGCTGGGGTCTCAGAACATCCCAAAGCCAGGTCATGGCCCGGTGCATGGAAACGGGCCATGCGGTCCTCCTGATACCTACGGCTGTGACGCTGAGACAGAGCCCCTGAGAGATGCTCTCACACCGTCTGGGGGCTGCACCTGGTTCCCAGACGGTAAAGGCGGGCGAGGTGAGGTCACCTTCCCAGGTGAGGAGGTGGCAGCGGCCCCGCGGCTTGCCTGGCCCGGGTGGGGAGGAGGGCTGCCGTGACCACCCAGTGGCCTCACTGTCCGCCCGCCCTCTCGGGAGCTGAGACGTTGCTCGTCCACAAGGCACCCTTTCCTGGGGGCCTTAGCTGTTGGGGTCACAGAGGGCCTGGGAGTGAGGTTGTTCTCGGCCCCTAATGCACAGCAGCCCTGTGCTGGGCCACCGGGGGGCCTGTCACCCTCAGCGACATCACGCCCTCCCTGAACCCTTTCATGACGCGCACATCCTGCCTGGCGTCCTCATGAGAAACCCCGTGCCCAGTGGAGGGAGGTTAGCCAGCGAGGCCCCGCAGCTCCACCCATGGGGCAGAATGGAGACCCGCCCGCCCTGGCCTCCAGCTGAGCTCCTCCCCCACGCCCACCCCCTCTAAGGGCGGTGCTCCCAGGTCTGGCGCTTGGGCCCTGCGCGCCTCTCTCTGGACCTTCTCATCCTCCTCTGGTTTCAGTTACTGCCTCTGGGCTGCGACTTCCCTTCAAAGGCCTTGCTCACCAGGCGTCCATCCTTGCCTCTTGTGCGCGGCCCACGCTCCGCCCCGTCCTGTCCTCTCGCGGTCGGTCGCTCAGGGCCCTGGCTCCTCCCTCCCCCCTCCTCCGGCCATTTCTTCACTATTTTCTTTTTTATAAATTTATTTATTTATTTATTTATTTTATTTATTGGCTGTGCTGGGTCTTCGCTGCTGCACACGGGCTTTCTCTCGTTGCTGAGAGCGGGGGCTGCTCTTCCTTGTGGTGTGCAGGCTCCTCATGGTAGTGGCTTCTCTTGTTACGGAGCAGGGGCCCTGGGTGCATGGGCTTCAATAGTTGCGGCACATGGGCTCAGTAGTTGTGGCTCACGGGCTCTTGAGCACAGGCTCAATAGTTGTGGCGCACGGGCTTAGCGGCTCTGTGGCATGTGGAATCTTCCCAGGGCAGGGCTCGAACCCGTGTGCCCTGCATTGGCAGGTGGATTCTTTACCACTGCGCCACCTAGGAAGTCCCTCAGTATTTTTGAACAGGCCCCTCCTGGGCACCCATGATGCTCTCCTGCTCCAGCCTGTCTCCGTCTGGCCCGCCCTCCATGCTGAGAGGATGGGAAGCTGACCGTTGCTCCCCGGGCCCCAGTGCATCCCACCACGTAGAAGCTGGACTCCTTCCCCACCGCCCATGCTCGGTCCTGGGACACCAGGCTCAAGGTGTGTCCATGCTCGTGCCCAGATGTCCCTCCCAACGTGCTGCCTCTGGTCCGCCCTTTAAGACTCAGCGCCCCCCTCCAGGGCGGCCCCGACCACCGTGCTGTCCTGCCACTGTGCACGGGGTGGTTGCGTTTGCTGCTGATTAAAACAGATGTTTCCAAAACGCAGAGTTCATTGGGAAAAGCAAACGTTAGCCCTGGAAATTTCCACCTGTTTTTGAGATGCTCTTGGTTGAATATATAATATTTTTTAATGAGCTTGAGGAAAGGATGTTCACCCCGTTTGAGAAACAGGCCACGTTAAATGGCCTGTGACACGCAGATGGACACGGGAGGGGCCGTGCCTGCGTTACGTGTTAGCTACAGAGGGCACTGCTACACTGACCAACGTCCACCCAAGAAGGGCTTTCAGTGTATTTACTTTCCAAATGGAAACATTCACTCCCAGAAGGGATCATTCATTTTTTAAAAAATTTTTTATTTTGTATTGGAGCATAGCCGATTAACAATGTTGTGTCAGGGAGTGTTCTTTTTTAAAAAACAAGTGCTGAACTGCAGTGATTTATTGTCTAAATGGAGTTTTTGGGGGGTGGAAGTAGAAAAACCTGACGTGGTGACACTGATACCTTGAAAAAAAGTATTAAATGCCTTTCTCCCCCTTGATCTCTTTCTCCCTTGAATCTACAGCCTCTGGTCTAGGCATGTCACACAGACTGTTTGGTGTAGTCTGAGACGCATCAGAGAAAAAGATAAAAGATAGCACAGATGAAAAAGAACACCCTCCACCCCCCACTGCTCTTTGGGCATCAGGGAGGCAGAGCGATGCCGCCCATGTGGGCCATGCCCATGTTGCCATGACGCCTGGCTATTCCCATCCAATGGGGTTCCGAGCCAGGAACACTACATCCCTGACTCAGGCAAACGTTGGATGCTCTGTCCTGGGGCGCCTGGAGCTCGCCGCAACTGACTGAGAAACAAAGTTGAGCCTTTTTGAAACAATGTGGGTAACTCAAATGTTCTGTAAGTAGTTAAGAAAATTAAACGCAGGCAAGTCTTTGTTGAGTGTGCATGACTGGCTTGGCCTTGTGGGTTTTGTACAGGATAGAGGACACACACTGAGCTGCCGTGGTTGGGGGAGCCCAAGTGACCTGCCGAGTCTGGGATGGGCCCACCTCCCAGCCTGGCCTCGCCCTGCATCCCTGAGCCCCCGTTGCCGAGGAGAGGCCGGCAGAGCTGAGCAGAATGGGGTGTCTGAGCTCGGACGGCTGCCCCAGAACATCGCAGGGAGGCTCTGTGAGGAAGCGGCTTGATCAGCCGATATGAGGATGCGCGTCTGCCTGGCGCGTTAGTGCTGCCTGTCATTTGGCATTAAAGGTGGCGGTGGCTGTGTGTGTGTGTGTGTGGAGGGGGGCGTGTGTGTACGGGTGTGTGTGGGTGTGTGTGCGTGGGTGTGTGTGCGATCTTGTCTAGCCAGTAAACGCCTGTAAGGCTGGAAAGCGTCTCTGCACCGTCTGACATGGGAGCCACAGGTGGCTACTGAGCACCTGACACGCGGCCAGTAGAAGGAGGAACTGGATTCGTAATTTTATTTACTCGTAATTAATTTAAAAGTAGCTGCTCATGGCCAGTAGCTTCCAGGTTGGACGGTGCAGGTCTGGACCAGCGCTGCCCTCCAGCCTCCGGGGCCCCGGAGCCCACCCACCCACGTGGCGTCCCTCTCGCTCCTCCTCCTCACTGCCCATCTTGGGTGTCCTCTCCTAAAGGGGGCTCACAGGCCGTGTGTCCTCTGTGCCCCGGGAGGGCACCTCCGTCACTGCATCCCCTGCTGTGCCTGCAGCCTGCCCTCCGCCGTGAGCCCCTGGAGAGCAGGTGTCACCCCCCACGCGTGGCCCGGGGCCTGGATGCACAAGCGCTAACAGAACGAACATCCCTTATGTGACACTGGCGTGCACCAGCACTGCGCTGAGAGCATTCTGATATCAGTCGTGCGAGGATGTATCTGAGTTGGAAAATAGGGGTCACTTCCCAGCTGTGTGGTTTGGACAGTTTATTTGGCCTCTCAAAGAGGCATTTTCCTCCTAAGATGTGAATAATACCAAACTCGCAGGGTGGTTCTGAGGGTTAAAATGAGATAAAAGAAATGAAGTGTGCTTGACAGTACTGTACATTTCTTCTTCTGCACCTCGTCATCCTCGGGAAGGCTGTAGACCATTTAGGGAATTGGTCTTTTAAAACACAAATCAAGTTAGAAAACACGACTCACTCACTCATTGATTCAACAGTTATTTATCAAGTGCCTTGTATGTGGCAGGCAATGGTCTGAGTCCTGGAGACTCGGTGGACCAAAAAAAAAAAAAAAAAAAAAAAACAACAAATCTCTGTCCTCATGGGCACATCGAATCGGGAAAGATAGACTAAAAACTACCAACAGGCAAAGGACACAGTGTCTGTCTGCCGTGGAGACAAAGATGGGTGGGTCAGAGTGTTGGATGGGTGGAGACGCCACTGCAAGGAGGAGGGGGTAGATTTTACTGAGAAGCTGATGGTCCAGCAAAGGCTTGACCAGAGGTGAGGGGTGAGCTGCACGGATGCCTGGGAAGGAGCATCCCGGCAGAGGGAAAGGACATTGCAAAGTCCCAGAGCCAGGACATGCCTGTGCTGTGGATGAGAAGCCAAGAGGACCACGTGGCTGGAGCGGGGGTGGCGGGGGGCAGGGGGCAAGAAGGGGTCAGAGAGGAGTGGGAGCCAGGGGAGGGAGGGTCTTGCGGCTGCGGTAAGGAGACCAGCTCTTACGCTGAGAGAAAGGGGAACCCCTGCAGGATGTGTAACCATCTGACTTTCGTTTCTGAAAGACTGCTCTGGGTGCTATGCTGTTCACAGGCTGCAGGGAGGGAAGGGTGGGTGTGTGGGGGGTCAGTGGGGTGTTTTAATGACCCAGGACGGAGATGGTGAAGGCGTGTCTCTCCCCACCGGTCCCCCGTCCTCTCTCCTCGTGTGTGTATCATGCGTGTGGTATATGTAACTTTTATGGTGAAAGACTGCAAACATACACAAAAGTGGATAAAATTATTATACGGATCCTCCACGCACCCACAACCCAGCGACAGCAGTGAGCAGCTCAAGGCTGCCCCTGTGCCCTCACCCACTTCCCCGCTTAGACAATTTTGAAGAAAATGCTCCAGATTATTTTAAAGACAATTCCAGATATTGTTTCAAGGTTCTGGATCTAATTTGAAGGTGGACGTGGTTTTCTTACAGATTGGATGTGAGGTGGGAGGGAAAGAGGCACGGAGGAAAGAGCAGCTTGAGCAGCTGGAGGACCAGGCCGGGGTGGGGAGAGTGGGGTGGGGGCACGCGGGGGCTGAGGGTGCAGGACCTGCAGCCTAGAGATGCGATCACACATCCAAGGGGCGGTGTTTTGAGCTGGCAGAGGGGAATCCGGAAGGCGAGGTGTATTTGGGGAGAATCAGTGTGAGGAGGATGATGAGAGCCTGGAGGCTGGATGAGGCCATGGGGGGTTGGTGTGGTGACTGGGGGGGGGCAGGGGCACCCCAGCCCTGGGAGGTAGGGTGGGAGAACCTCGGGGAGAGCGACAAGGCTGCCGCCCGGCTCACGGCTGTTCCCAAATCTCTCCACGGAGACTGTTCACATGCACGTTCCCAAGAGCAGACTGTGCGGTGCTTGCTGTTTAAAAAAAGTGTCCATTTCACAGGGAAAAAAGTCATTTTACCATTAATTACATTCTTGCGATTTCCAGGGAGACTTGATTTCAACCGTTTGTGTTTCTTCTTTTGTGAATAAGAATAATTGTTAATGAGATGATATTTTTAAGTAGTTTTCTCTTTCCACCACGAGGACTAAGAAGAAGGGGTGGGAATGAAGGGTCGCCCTTGACTCAGGAGTGGGGAGACCTTGGCCAGCCCTCCCTCGAGGCCTTCTCCCTTTCTCTGAATCTGCTTCTCAACTCAGAAATTGGGGTGCTGGGAGTTGGTGATATGACAGCCCAGTGCTGAGTCCTCCCAGGTGGAGAAACCTCTGTGACTCTGTCTCTGCTTGAGAGGCCTGGGCATCTGTGGGCGTCTGTTCCCACCAAGGGGGCCCCCAGGGTGGGCGTGCTCTGTCCTCTGTGTCCGCTTCCAGCTAGGACCTGCCACCCAGCTGCTCAGTGTGTTTTTTTTGAATGTATGCAAAAACGATTAAAAGCAAATTTTTCTTTTATAAATTAAAATATTTTTTTCTCTTTGAATAATAAAACTTTGCAGTTTGTGCCTGTAGAATTTGTATATTTTACTCTTAACTGCTTCAGATGGAGGCCGTGCACTCATTCCCTCCCATTTCAGCATTTGTGCAAAGCCGCCCCGTAGGGGCCCCGGAGCTGGCGTGCACCTGCTGGCGGCACGTGTGCTGTTTGAACGGCGCAGGCCTCGGTCTGGGAGCCTGATGAGGGCCTCGCACCCGGAGGCTGACCCAGGCTGCCTTTCTCCTTGCAGGAAGCATGACTGACTCTCCCAGGGAAGGAAAACCGGCCAGGCCCCCGGACTTCACCCAGCTGACTGACTTGGCATCTGAGTTTGTCGGAGGAGAGGTAAGCAGGTCTCCCGGGGTGGGAAAAGTACTTCAGGCAGCCGCGCCGAGGCTCAGCTCATCGCTGCAGGGACCCCCATTAGAAGAGCAAGAATCAGGCCCGAGGACGGCCTCCCCGAGGAAGCCCATTATTGCAAAAGGCTTCCAGAGATCTTTTAAATTGGCTACAATTACTTGCAAAGGCAGCATTGCCTGAAGTTGAAAACAAAAAGACATTTTGCACCTGTGAGACGTCCCTCTGTGTGTTTTCTCTGAGGGCACAGATGCGTGGTCCTCAGACTTAAGTAGGAGAATCACGTGGAGAGCTTACCATGATGTGCGAGGCGCCAGGTAAGGCACAGAGGGAAAGCCCCAGGCCTGCCCTGCAGAGCTGACACTCTGCCCGAGGCATCCAGACCAGGGCTGGCGTCAAGGCAGGACAGGGCACCCGTGGGGCGGGGAGGAGGGAGGACCGTGCAGGTGAGTGATGCTCAAAGGCGGCCTCAGGAGGGGAGGGAGCTGGCAAGGCTGGGGACAAGGGGGCAGGCCAGGCAGAGGAGGCGGGGCAGGGAGCCTGGGCGCTGCGTCCCCTGTGCCTGCGAGGGTTTCCGCCCAGGAGGAGGAGGAGGCGAAAGGCTCTGGGGCAGGGGAGGGCCTCCCAGGTCAGCTCACTGTGCTTCCCTCGCTCTGCTACGTCCTCAGGAGGCCGGCGTCCACCGGAAAAACCCCGCACGCCCTAAGCGTTGAGAACTATGTTTTATCTGGTAGACAAAACTGAGGACGTAAGCCTAGGATGCAGCTTCTCAGATCGCTCTGAGGTCTGCTCCAAAGAGGTAAGGGAGCAGCCAGGATATATAGGAGTTTTTGCAACCAAGACCAGGGAGTCAGAACATCAAAAGATTACTGTTAATTAAAGAAAACCAGACATCTCAGGTTAAGGAATTTAGCACTTTTCTGCGTATGGGAAGAGGCAAATTCTGGGCTCACTGAGATCATTCCTTTGATCTGCACCTCAGCTACCTGGGGCCAGTGTCCCGTGCGCTCCCACCCTGAGTCCTCTTGGGGTGCACCATGGGGGCGGCTGCCGTGGCTGAGGGCTAGACTGGGGGGGGGTGACATCCTGTCTCCATCCTGAGTTTCCTCAGGATGGGCAGCTGTAATGTGGTGGCTTGATGACTGCAATATCCTTTGTTTACTGATACAGCAGCATTTGTTCAATGACACAAGTCATACGCAGCAGAGGCCCCCCCACCTGGGCCCCCCAAACGGCCGACAGGTCTGAAACAGCCAGGTCCTCCCCTGCCTTTTAAGTTCTGGCTGGGGTCAGAGGCCAGGGCGCTGTGTCCTTTCCAAACCACGGGTGTCCCTGGGTCCCAGGTTCAGTAGGGTGGCCAGTAGCCGGTTTATACCCCACTCTCAAAAATGTTCTGCTTCAGGAGTTCCCTGGTGGTCCAGTGGTTAGGACTCCGTGCTTTCACTGCCGTGGGCCCGGGTCCAATCCCTGGTTGGGGAACTAAAATCCTGCAAGCCTAGCAGCACAGCCAAAAAAAAGAAAAAAATAAGTTCTGCTTTGGTTAATAAATCACCAGGCCAACCTACTTGCAGGGCACCCTCTGATGAGCTGGCCAAGCCATGGGGGTGACCTTGTGCCACATTTTTTTATTTACTTTTTTTGCCCTTACATTGTGAAAGATTCCTAAAGCTCAGTGTCCTCGGTTCTTGAGAAGAAATTGGTTTGCTTTCTTTCCGAGTGTGAGAAGTTAGCCCTTTTGCATCCCGATGGTAAAGGGGATGAAGAAAAAAGGGTGGGAAGGAAAGATGAAGTGGGGCAGGCAATGAAATCCAAACGTTTAAAAAGCATCTTGGCTTCATTGCATATTGTTTCTCTTCCCCTCGGCAATTTCACGTTTTCTTTTTACTGCATCTCCTAATGTTTCACCAGGGAATGAAACAAAATGGTTTTTAATTTATGGTTGTTTTATCTTCACTTCTTTCTTTGTCTAGATTTTATTTGCAACAGATGACTTTTTCGTGCCTGCAGAAAAGATCTTATAAAGGTACTGTGAACTGGCCTCTGCAAAGCGCTAGGGTGGGGTTACCCATGCAGCCCTGTTAATTAAAATCTCCCCGTGTATTTGGGCTGGGAGTCACGTGATGAGAACCAGTGGATTAGCATTTTAGAACAGGAGAAACGTGTAGAAATCAGCCTGCAGTCATGCTAAGACACGGCAGAGACACACAGGGACCTGACACAGGAATTTGGGACCACCTTGCTCCGTGGGGGAAATCACCGAGATCCTCCTGTATTTCTCTCTGCTCCACGTGGTGTTCATAATCCGTGATGGGAAGTAAAGTGCTGCACATCTTGACTTTTTTGGAAGATGTTTTACCTGCCTAATTATAAACATGTAGAGTATGTTTGTTAAAAACAGAGAAAATACTGGTAGATGTAGGGAAGAACTGGAACTCTGCTGGAAGCCTGCCACCTTGTCCCACTTGAGAGGAGCGAGAGTTCTCTCGAGAGGGATGACGGACGTGGGTGCCACAGCGCTGGCCCCGGCAGCAGGTGTGACGGCCGTGGGGGGGACGGGGACAGGGTCCATCCCCTCACTCTGGCACAACGGCTGCCCCTTCTGGACGGGACCCGGCCAGGCCCAGAGCACGTGCAATTCTGACCCTCTGAGGGCACCTCGCGTGTGCTCACTTACCACTCGGAGAAAATGCTCATAAAGTGAGGAACAGAGATGTTGATTAATTGCTGTCAGTCACACGGCCAGTCAGTGTCAGAGCTCTTACGATTCAGCATACGTCTATCTTTGAAAAATTTCAAGGCATCCACACCTTGACCTTGCTATTCTACAGACTTACCTTATTTGCACAAGTACACAAAGAGATGTAGGACATATGCATTCCGGTGTTGTTTGAAGGGGAAAAAGCCAACCTCAGTGTCCACCAGCGGGGGGCTAGTTAAGGAGCCCTGGGGTCTTTCAGGTGCAGAACCTGACCTGGCCACTGAACCACTGAGCTGGCTGCCCACATGCTGGGACCGAGGTCCAGGCAGGCCGCGTGTGCGGGGACACACCCGAAAGAGTTCATGCCAACTGTGGGGCGGGGGGGGTCTGTGAGGAGCCGAGCTTGGGAGGTGGCGGGGAGGGAGAATGGGCCGTGTTTCCTATGCTGCACTCGCGTGCATATATATATTCTCTATACACACACTCACATTTTCACACTAACAGACCATTTAAGACGTATATGTACATATATACACACATACATTCTCTTATTTGAAAAAAAGAGTGTTACAGGTAAAGCTAAAGTCCCTTTCACCGCCAGCTTCAGTGCCAACCCTCCCCTTTGTAGAATCAACGCTATGACAAGATTGGCGGCGTCTTCTAATATATTATGTACCTTTAAATACATAAGCCCACATCCATACACAGAAAGTAGTCCTGCCTGTCATTTCTGAGTGCATATACACATCATCAGAAAGCCGCTACGGCTCTGCCACGTGCTATCTCGCGTGGTGCCCACGAACCCCACCCACGCGGACGCACGGGGCAGCGCGGCCTCTGCCCTGCCGGGTGGTGACTGACCACAAGCCCGTGCCCTGTGGATGCGTGGGAAGGGTTCTCACTGTCCAACTACTGTAACTGTCCTTGCTCAGGTCTCTGTACGTGTGCATGTTCATCCCTGGGACTGGCCTTTGGTCTTCTTTTCTTTTGAGGCCATATTCGATATTGTACTGCGAGCACCACACTGCCTTCTCCTGACACCTGTCAGGGAGCGTGACCGCACCTTCCCGCGGCCCCCCACCTCAGTCGCCGTGACAGCAGTAGCAACACCACCAGAGCTCAACGAAGCCGCCAGAAGCTTGGGGCCCGAGTGGCCTGGGGTTGAGTGGGGGTGGACCCCGTCTTCTCTCGCGGGGCTCAGGACAGAGCTTCACAATTCCTTAGGAGCAGAGGAAGGGCTGGAGTGTGTATCTTGAAGATGTGGTTGGATTGTGATAAGATCCGCAAGGCCGCCACGTCTGATACCCTCATGCTGACAACCCGGGCACCTCTGTGTGCCGTGCACCGCCGCACACACGTCCGTGCCCAGGAGGACACTGAGGCACAGCACGGCCGAGGGCTTCGTGCCGGGCCCTCGCCTGGGGGCTCTGTGGCCCGCTTGCTGGGAACCTGGCCCCGACCCCGCTACGGCTGGCCCGTGATGCTGTCCTTTCCTCCCCCGTACCTGCTGGGGAGACTTTCCTAAGCAGGGACACACGGGCCTCCCTGGACCTGACTCGAGGTGAGAAGGGAAACGGTCCCCATTCTCGGCCACCCGCCAAGCACAGAATGACTTCTGAGCGTCGAGCTGCGCGAGGGGCTTTCACAAGTGTCACCTGAACTTGCTAACAGTCTTCGAGGGATGTGCTCACCCTCCCTGTTCTCAGGTGAAGCAGCGGGGACGCGGCCGTTTGTCTAAGGCCCCACGAGGGGCGGAGCTGAGCCTCCGCCTGCTCCCCCCCAGCTGCCATGACGTCAGAGTGCACACTTTCGCCAGGTGGCCGTGGAGCAGCTCGGAGCACGGGTGTGGGGGGCGGCGGGCTGAGTGCTCAGCCGGACCCCAGCCTCCGAGCCTACTCGTCCTACGAGGCCGACTGAGTTCCTGGGTATGCCGTCTTTTTCGTGTTGCTCTGGAAATCCAATATCCTTTCTCGCGTTGTTCGACGGCCTTTCGGGAGGCGCCCAGGTTGCAGCCGGGAGTGGCACCAGTGGTGGGGCCCGTGGGATGCACGGCGACGTGGGTTTACTTTTTGCTGTCCGTGGCTAATTGTGTGAACGAAGGCCCACAGAGAAGCAGGACTTCTTTCCCTGAAGGTGATACAGAGATAAGGATGTCCCCCTGATTTGGAGCGGGTTCCCTGTGCCTGAAGGTGGGGCGGACACGGCCACGCCTGCCCAGGTCTCCCCTGGAGACCCTGTGTGCCCCGCCCATCTGTCCCTTTGGGGATAAAGTTAATTTGTGGGAGCCCAGGCTCTCGCATGCGTGTTAATGCTGCACGTGTCACACGCCTTTGCTTTAGAGGGACAGCCCGCATTTTAGAGAACACGAGGACACTGAGTTTGGGACGTGGATGGACGGAGGGCAGACCAGAAGGAAGAGGGTCCCAGGTAAGACAGTGATGACTGTTCATTCACTCCTGCAAAGTTTAAAACCAGGGGGTGCTGGAAAGCAGTGTATGTTTGGGGTTGATTTTACTGGGGGTTTTTTGGTGTTATTTTTTGGGGGGGTTGATTTTAACATGGAGCGCTTGGAATGCTCTGTCACCTCCCATGTCCCCTCTGAACAGCAGGCTCTGAGAATTCAGGAGGGGTTGTGAGAGCCCTGGTCATCTGTGCAAACACGAGGGTGCAAGCACTTTGTTAGGAAAACGAAAAGATGATGAGTGCTGTGGATGAAGGATACTGAGCTGTGTGCAAACATCACTTGGTACGTGTGTTACACTTGGCTTCAGCACCACTCTCTGAAGTCAGTGTTCTTGTCCCATCTGATCACCATGGAAACAGCCTCGTTCACTTAGCCCAGGTCCCGTCACTGGTAGGATAAGCAGGGAATTGAGCCAAGATCCATCCTATCTCTTACGCACCTTAAGAGGCTACTTTCACTCATTGCTACTCATAAATCAAAATACACCCTTTAAAGTTAAAGAAATGTCTGTAAAAGGGAACCAATCCAGTATTAGGCCAATAAGTGGATTTTTCTATCGTCTCAAGTATTACAGAAATATTGGATATTTCTTATTTTCTATATTTCTGCTGATAAGGTACTCCAGACCTTATAAGATTCTAATACATTTGGACATTTTAAGGTGGGTCTGTATCGACCGCCAGAAACCAAGAACTACACAGCGACACATTCATCAAGAATTCTTAAAGTTCAGCCGAGGCCAAGATGGATATCCTGGATGGGGCTGCAGGAAACCCCTGAAGCTCAAGATGGCAGAGAGCACCATGTTCCCAGGAGACCCAGCTCAAAACCCAGCACCGGCCGAGCTGGGCTGGGTGTTCCCCACACCGGAGTCACAGCTAAACAATTTGTTTGTTTGCTTTGGCCGTGCGGCCTGTGGGATCTTAGTTCCCTGACCAGGGATGGGTCCGGGGCCCTCAGCAATGAAAGCATGGAGTCTTAACCACGGGATCGCCAGGGAGGTCACAGCTAAGGTTTCGGAAGCCAATCTCATCCCTGATTCACAATGATGAGTTTGAACCCGGAATCAGTCTCTCTGAATCCAAGGCTTATGTATATTCTGCTTGGATTAGAACTGAGGATCCACGTGGGGAACAGTGGTCACGTCACGTATGGCCACGTCACGAGAGATGTTGAGGTGGAGGCTGAGAATGAGCCCACACGTTTTTTGGTGACGGGAGGAGTGCGTTTCTGGTGTTTCGTTCTCGCTGTAGTTTTGTTCCATCACGGGCTTCATCTGTTCCCATTGTTTTCGTCTCCAGGTCACGACTGGTGCCTCATCCAGCTGGGGATGCAGGGGTTCATCCGGGGCTTCGACGTGGACACGGCTCACGTCACAGGAGATTACGCTCCTCGAGTGTCAATTCAGGCAGCAAACTTCGAAGAAGGTGCCTGGGGACCAAGGGCCCCAGAACGAGCATCGTGGGGTCGGAGACCCGTCTGCCCCGGCTGCACACTCCCCACCCAGACAGGCTCAGCAGCTGCTCTGGAGGCCCCTTTACTGCCAGGGAGCTTTACCCTGCGAGTCCCACGCCAGTGCTCTGCGATTTTTTATTTTTAGCTTAACAACGTCCCGCGACCCTATTTAGCTTCCATCATTCCCACGCTCTGCAGCACTCCCACGGCACCCCCGCGAGCGCGTCGCTGTGAGGTTTGGTGAGCAGGTTGCTGGGGCGGGCGGCAGGGAGTGAGCTGCCCGGACCATCTGGACGGTGTGGAGTGAGGTCTGAGCCAGCTGGCGGGCCAGCGTGCCCACCCCTCTTCAGGCTGCCCCGGGTCTGCGTAGTGCTGTGGCAGCGACGGGCTTTCCAGAGAGGCTTCCTTTCCACACCCTGGACCGCTAGGCCATGGGACTCACAAGCCTCTGTAGCTGGCATCCTCTGAGGCTGGTCCCAGAGTTAATTTTTTTAGCAACACGTACCATTATGTGCGTGCCTATACATGTACTTGGGAAAGAGAAATCATGTCAGTTGGCAGACGTATCCTGGAAGCACTCTGTGCACAGCTCTGCACGAGGTCCCGTGGACGTGGCTGGGCTCACCTCCTGAAAGACAGCTGGGGAACCCGAAGAGTCACGTGATGATAGGAGGGTGCTTCCTTTACAAGCGGGAATGACTCATGACAGTAAGATTCCTTCAGCAAGCCCTTCAGCTGTCCACGAGGGCTTCTACTTCTGAATCACCCACATCTCTATTCTAAGGATGCCACTGGGGGAGGCAGTGTTCCTGGAATTGACTTACAACAGTCCAAAACTTTATGCATCCAGCTTTCCGAAAACTCCAGTCAAGTGATAAGTTTGGGGGCGTCTGACGGGACTTGGAAACGAGATTTGTTATTTGATGAGCTGACGTACCAGCAAATATTCTGCACCCCCTTTTTTAAAGCTCTTTATTGGAACATAATTGCTTTACAGTGTTGTGCCAGTTTTTGCTGTGCAACACAGTGAATCAGCTGTATTTATATGAAGTTACCACGAGTAATTTAAATATCGAGGAACTTTAAGATGTGTCTATTACTTTGATCATCTGATGCTTTGACTTAAGACACAGGATCTTTAGTGTTATTTGGCAAAATGAAAATGACCATACAACCCACTAAGAGGGTAGATATATTCTCTTCAATTCTGAACACAAACCGTAACCCTAACAATCGCTCTAACTTCAGATAAACAACCAGAAATCCCGCAACAAGAGGGCAGGAGAGGAGCTGCAGCCACCCCTGAGGAGTCTGAAGCCATTGCTGAGGTACGTCTCCCCAAGAACGGGGTCTGTCATGGGCTGTTAGGACAGCAAATGAGCAGCCCTGCTCGCCCGGCCACGCGCTCTACCTGGCACAGCTCACGCATATGTACTTGCCCTGTGTGGCCCTGCAGACGTTTCTGGAGTGGCTTGTGCAACCCCTGTACCACGGCCCATGTGAGGTCTAGGGCACTGCCCCCCACAAGGCGGTCTGCTCGCAGGGACCCCGCTGCAAAATGGTGCCCAATGAGCTAAATACAGAAATTGCACCTTAAATACTTTAGATAGTAACTGGACAAAGTGACTTTATGCCTGATGAGTTTAATACAATAAACAATTTGGCTTCAGTTTTGGTACATTCTTGTTTTTTGAAGTTTGTCTAGTAATTACATTGTGTTCTACAAAATGCTGGTCCACAGCAGACTGCGAATACACAACGGCAAGGACAAATGGGCCCGTCCAGCTGAGAAGCACTGATCTAGGGAGACCGTCGTGAGGTCCAGGCTGACCCATTTACCCCGTGGTCCGTGGGAAGAGCCTGGGTTTTATTTGAACGTCCACGTCGCCTCCTGGCTGCTTCTTTCTGTGAATCCTCACGGTGAGGGCAGTTGGAGGTTCACTCCTAATCCTCCCTGCCCATCCCTGCCACCACCACCCAGCGGCTATTCAGTCAACATGAAAAAAAAACAAAAGCAGGCCTTTATTCTGTTTATTAAATCTGAGACTTGATCTTTATTAGTATTTTTATTAAAGCGTGCCATTAGGCATCTGTCATTAATTTTTATTCCAAAACGTCTCTGCCCTGTAAGCCGCACGCAGGCATTAGACTGGATTTATCGTTCCCTAGAGCCTGCACTAACATTTTTATGTTTATTGCTAGCTGAACTCCAACGACTGGACTTGCTTGGTTCCCATGACGGAGCTTAAACCGGGAAATCCTGCTTCCAGCCACAGTTACTTTCCTGTCAACTCCCAGCAGAGGTGGAGTCACGTCCGACTCAACATCTTCCCCGGTAAATACGACGTGGACCCTCTCCAGATCTATGGCTCCTCCAGTTAATGTTGGCTTGTTTTAAAAACACAAAATGAAGCCACCCTTTCCCTCTTGCTCACTGATCTAGCATTTTAGGATTATAATTTGCCCTCTGTGTGCTAGGAACTTCTTGTTTTAGCGCCCCCATGCATAGGGAGTTAGGAAAAGCTACCAAGAAAATTAGCATGTGATGGAACTAAGTTGTATTCTGTTAGATGTCGCCTAACAATGTCTATTTCGCGACTATATTAGAAGTCGAGGTGCTATGTACAAATGACCCTCATTTTATTTTACAGCTTTATTGTAATTCACGTAACATGCAGTTCACCCACTTGAGTGTACCATTTAAAGTC